>NW_024962252.1:68195695-68752684 GCF_019238085.1 Lagopus leucura | reverse complement strand
TCCCCGCGGGTGAGCGCGGGCCGCGTCCGCCGGGAGCCGCGAGCGGCTGCGCTGGGAGCGGCGGCGTGGGAGGGGGTACGCGCGTGGCCGCGGCGGCGGCTCCGGCTGCAAGTAAACAAACCGGCCTCCGCCTCCTGCACGGCCATCATGGAGGGAGGCTGCGGCGCGCGGGCAGCAGCTGATGCGCGGCCGGACCGCGCTAACCGGCCGCGCGCGGGGCTGAGTGCGCGGGGCGCGGAGCTGGGCCCGGGCGGGCGGCGGGCGGCTCCCGGCCCTCGTCGGGGTGGGGGGCAGCGTGGGGCGGCCTCGACAGGACCCTCGCTCTGGAATGAGTAGCGTGGTGGTGTGTGAGCCCCGAACTCTCGTTGCTGCGCAGCTGAAAAGGAGTAGTGACCGATTGCATCCCTCTTGACCTTAATTCTGGTTTTATTCTGTAATTATTGGTTGACCGCCGCTTGGATACAGCGACACGATCCCATCTTTGTTGTTATGACGATGTGCCTCAGGCCTGACTCACTGAGCTCCTGCCGAAGGAGTGTTATGCTCAGGGCTGAGATGCGCCAGGTACCTGCATCGCCAGCTCTCAGCTCGGAAAGAACTTGCAGCCGGCCCTTCTGCTGCAGCTGCCTGCTTGCTGCTCACCAAAACTTTGTAAACGGGCAGACACGTGTCCCCTCGTTTTGCATACAGAAGCCCTTATTTCCCAGGGCAGGAGGCACCCAGATGAGCTGGCTGAGCCTCAGGTGTCTGTGTGCTCTGGCAGGCTGCTGCATAGCAGTATGGATAGAATGAGATAAGGAGGAAAGCTTACCTGGCATTTTGAAGCGGGTGTGCTACTGAAGGGCAGCCCGTTCATTGGACTTTTTTTTTTTTTTTTTTTTTTTTCCATAGGAGTCATCTTTGGGTTGACCCCAATATCTTTAATTGGATTGGATTGCTAATTATAGCCCGTGTGTTTATATTTTAGTTGGCCACTAAGTCAAGTTCAAAGGAGATCTGAGGTGAACTGCAGAGAGGGGGAAAACTGTTTCCTAGAAAGCTTTGCCCCATACCTGGCAGCTCCCATTTCTCCAGTGGCACTGGTGGGGTGGGTGTGTGAGCATGGGGTGCGTATGATAGGACTGTCCCACTTGGGCAGTGCCCTCCTCTATCATTGCACACACAGACCATCAGCTTTGTAGAAACTGATGTTTCAGTGCCTCGCTCCGTCATTTGTTTATAGTTTGAAGGAAGACGATACGTTGTTAAATAAAATACTGATGTTCCACGGGATGCCACTGAGAAATCTGAGAGATGCATGAGCTTCAGCTTGTGTAGTGTCAAGGCTGATGGTACAGTAACTTGTATTAGAAAACAGTGTTGGCATTTTGACACTGGAGCGAATGCTTGGGGAAAGAATAGTGGTGAAGTTTTCTCTTTAGCCTAACCCCAAACCAGTGGAGCTCTGCCTTCTGTGTGTGAAGTGTTACCAGAGGCTGGAGCTCCACTTTGGCACAGTGTGTGCCTGAGGTTTCTACGTGAACTTGGGGCCTGCAGGTGGTTTTGGAATGCCTGCCACTGGATTCTCATACTTTGTGTGCATTTTCCCTACTACAAGAGTATATCAAATAGTCATTTCTTTATCCCAGAAATTTATTAATAAAGCTAAAGAGCTGAAAAGTAAGTTTGAAATACTCAGTTGTTTTCAGTGGTATGGCACCATTACTACAATGATTTGTGTCAAAACACATTCAAAATTTCTGTGCCATTGTTGGTGTAAAAAATGCAGTTTCTATTTGGAGCACTTGATTGTCACTTCATGTAGTGCTGTTGGTGAGGCAGAGAGGTGAGCCTGCATGTGGCAGCCTGCCTTTACTCCAGCTGTGTGGTATGGCCCTGATGTCCCCTTGCACCTCTGGCTTTGTCTTGCTCCTGACTGTACTCCACACTGGGGGATGGGTGAACACTGAACTAAGCTGAGCAAATACTTTGTTGTGCTGAACTTCCATCTCAATGTGCTCAGTGTGTAAATGGAGCTGCTTCAGCAGCAATGTGCCAGGCTGTACCTGCGTGTCCCATGGGGTGTTGGTTGTCCCATGTGAGCTGGTGTCATGTGCCTGAAGCCCCTCTAAGAAAATGAACGTTCCATTCAACATGTGTGCTGCTCCCTTTGGCAGGAACAGTGAAGACTCAAAAAGAGTGGCGTAGTTAAAGGTGTGCATTTGTGAGTTTTATTTGGCAGTACTTATGTGAAGTTTACCAACCTCTTATTGGTTCAAGTACTGTTTTTAGAAGAGAAGATATCCGATTTAAGCGCTCATTAAAATTACTCTGGAATATTAGGTTAATCTGTGCCGCCTCTGGTTGTCGCTCTGTGAGGACGTACCCAGTGAGAGCATCATAGTGGGCTTGGGGTTGCTCCCAGTAGGGCTCAGTGTGTTGTGTGAGTGTGCCTGGTGCCACAGGCTGTTCTTGGTAGAGCTGTGGCACCAGTTGGTCTCTGTGCAACAGGTGGGCTTGGTGGAGAAAAGACTATTTCCATAGGAAAAATTACACGGTGAATGGAAGAACTGATTCAAAGCATCTAAAAAGTCTGAATTTCTCTGAACCAGAGGAATGAATAAAACAAAGAGGTAAATGATAAAAGACTGAATGAGAAAGTTCACATTTTAGTGTTTTGTACAGTGTAAAATCATCCTTAAAATTTTGGTTTGCGTTTTGTCCTGGACTGGTTGTATGATGAAGATTCAGGGCTGTCTGTGGAGAGAAAAATTGCAAACAAAACTAAAATTGGAGAGTGCAGCATTATATTGTTTGGCATTTTGTTCTTGTCCTGTAGCTCTAGATCAGCTTGAGGTGCAACAACAGAAGTAGAGTAGTGCTGGGGCATGTGATGGATTTGGAACTGGTCCTTTTCATCATAAAACGTTATTGTCAGGGAGAGTAAGCATTTTTATCCTGTGCATATGAAGACTATTACTTTTGATCACTTAAAATGTTTCTTAGATTTTTCATATTAGTTACATTTAAATAACTTTGTCCATCTTCAGTTCATCTTGGCCAATTCTCCTGCTTATGTTTATGCAGGTCTTTAGGGGCGAGTCCTATTGATTGAAAATGGTGTTAAGAACAAGCTGTCACTTGTGAATTTTTCTGAGATATCTTGACTAAAGAGCAGTGGTTATTTTCCAATTCCTTTAAGAATGAAGCTAGGACCTCAGTGTCTCCTGTGCATGTCTGAATGACAGCACTCTTTGTCAGACCTTGCTGTGTTTAGTGTGTGGTAAGGGAATTTGAATGCATCTTGCAGCAGAGGCAGGGATGAACAGCCTGATTCAGCTTTGCTGAGAATAGTGAAGGTCTTGCCTCTGGATTTTTGTAGCTGTGGAATGGCAGTGCCCAGCAGTCAAAAACCTTTCATAGAGCTGGCTTAACACTCCAAAGTGCAGAATTTCTCATCTGAATCTCAGCTGTCTAGAAAACAATTTCTGCAAACAAAATCAGTTTTTGTTTTTCCCTGAGTGTTCAGCATGCTTCTTGAGATAGGTGATCGCTGCAAGTTGCCTAATCTATTTTTCTTGAAGTTGTTGTACCTTTTCCTATATGTATTGGTATATTTAGGGGCAGAGAGTTAAAGTTGAACATGTGAGTTTCTCTTAATTGGTCTCTTCATATATCTCAAGAGATGACCTTCATCTGATAAAGATAGCATCTATTCCTATGTGTGCTCAAGCAGCAATATGCTTGTGAAAAACATATTCTTCATTTAAGGTTGTAGGGAATTCCTTCTGTACTTGGGAAATTCAGAGCTCAAGCTGGGGAGAATAGTGCTGTTTGAAGACAAGCAAGCAGATCCCAAAGTCTTAGGTTGGAAGTTGGAGTATGATTACATTCTGATCAGGGGTGGAATTAAACAGTTAATAAGTTCAGCAGCTTTGATGGATCTGTGGGAAAGAATCACAAAGTTCAGCTCTATTTATGCAAACTAATTCAGTATTCAATTTGTACAATATCCACATAATAAATAAATCTTATTTCAAGAGTTTGAAAAAAAAAAAGATGTTTCTTGCTAGATATATCTCTGAACTTTTTCCATCTTGAATATTAATAGTTGGAGAGCATATTTTTATTTCAGTGCTTTCCTTTCCTTGTTGCCTTCACATATTTCTGGCTTTTGTTATCTTCAGTGATGGTGGCTTCAGCAGTGTGCTGGGAGCTGTGCACGTGCTGGGATGTTGGACTCCAGGAAACGCACTGTCTTACTTATGTTTAAACCTGGGAGTTCAATAAAGCTATTCTGTATCTCTTAAAGATACCTTTTAAAATACCTCTGAAAGATCAGGAATTGTTGAATTCTGTGAGCTTTTGAAAAGTCAGTAACCTGTTTTGGAGTATTATGAACAGAAATCTAATTTTAGTTTGTTTTCATAATATGGAACTTGACTTTGGTTTTGCTTGGTTGCTAGAATCGTTAGTTGGCTATTTTTTTAAAGGGTGAAGGAACTTTGACTTAAAAAGGCAAGAAGTAGTATTCCTGTGTTAATCCTCAGCGAGTGCAGCTTATTACATTTATACTGAAGTGTTGATTGGAATGTGATGGTCAGCTATGGTACCTCACCCATCCTCAGTTGAAGTTTCAAAACTCTCCCCACCTCCTTGTCTGACAAACTTTTCCCTTGACGCTTAGCTTTAGCCCTCCCTTCATGTTTTCTGCTTTAAATATTTTCTTTGATTGGATTTCAGACCCGTGTTCTCATACCTTTCTTGTACATTTTCTCACTCACCTTCTGTCATTTTCAGTTATTGTTTTCTGTGGCTGGAGGGGAGAAAAGGATTTAAAGTGTTCTTGTCAATAAAAGCAGGGCAAAACAATGGGTTGTTAATGTTTCACGTGGGATTCTAGAGAAACAATTTAGTTACTTTTAGAAACTTCCTTTATACCTTGATAAACAAAGACAGGGGTGGGTTTGTTCACCTTACTTTAATTATACCTTTGTCCCTTAAAATAACTTATTTTGTCATTATAACATGAGAAGGAATGCAGAATTGTAGTTTCTGTGCAGATAAAATTACTTGGTTACAAAATCTAAATAAAACACATAACTTGTGCATTAATGCTTCACTGTGCCTGTAATCTCTTAACCAAGCTTATACAAGCATTTATGAATTACGTGCAGCTTTTTGGAAGTGAAAACACAGAGAATATTTTCAATTAAAAACAAAACAAACATGTAAGTGTGCTTGAGGAAGACCCATTTGTCTTTTCCGTTCTTTTTTCTTACCACAAAGTGTAAAAATTGCCATTTGTATGTTATCCTTCTAATTCCAAGTCAAGGCTTACAAAGTATGTGTGTCAGGAATAAATTGTTGATGCCAATATTCTTAACAGCACTGAGACTTTTAGTACAAGATGTATTTAAAAATGGTTTGAATGTCAATCATAGAGATATATTAGAGATTTTTTAAAGATTTGTTTTAAAATTCGTTAAGTACTATCATTTATACTTTGAAATTATTTAAAGGCATGCTAAGTTTCTTAATTGTGCATGCAGTTAAGATTTTGTAAATTTAGAATGCATTCGCTTTTATACTGTTTGGTTTTGTTTTTGCTTTAAATGGAAACCAGTTATTGTTTTGTTCGGTGTTGTGTTTGTTTTGTTTTGTTTGTTTATATGTTAGTTCTAATAAGTTGAACAAATAGTAAGTAGTGTCTACCCACAGGTTCCTTTTTCTCAACCTAAGCAGTGGCAGAATTCAAATCAATCAGTTCTCCTGAGACTGTAAAGAGGGTCGTAATGTGACTGTACTGCTTTTGAAGTGTAACCAAAATTCTGGGATGTGTAGTTCATAGAAGCCTGTAGAAATACTTGGTACCTTTTAGAGAAATCACTGAATCGGATGTGATTCTTCCAGTAGTAATATAGGTTAATTTAATTTAGAAGTTTTTGTAGTAATCTCTGTTCTGCAGCACAATCTTCTGTGTGATTTTTGATGCTATGCAATATATCTTCTAATTGTTTGACCAGAATATTAGATAACAACTTGGGTAGGGGAAGAGGATATGCATGCATTTTTCATACGAATGAAACTTGGATCTCAACATCAAATCCTAAAGAGAGTTCTGTTTTTAGTTTAGATCCTTATCTTTTTAATTTCTTGCTCTGTGATTGCAGTGAGTATTGGAAACTACTGCAGTCTGTTTGGTTGTGTCGGAGCATTCAAACCGAGTTCTGAGAAAGCCTCTTAAGAATGTGATCTGCTGGTAGAAAAAAAAATGCCCCAAAGCAGAGAAACAAACATGGGGGGTGGTGACAGTCACTGGACTAGAGGATGACTGATCTGCCTTTTTTTGTTATGTTTTGTCTGTGCAAAGCACATAATTTTCCAGTGTACCTTTCTGAGAAATGAGATTTGGCTCTGCTTACACTGAAGAGCAAGGAATCTCAGTGAGTCAGGCAGAGTGAATCAGAAAGATTCACTTTTTGATTTCCCCTCCCACCAATGACTGTGTTTAACAAATGGTTACATGTAAAAAGGGAAAATAGAAGTTCCCTTGTATGTTATGAGAGGGGTGCGAGTGGTACAGGCAGATTAGGGATAGTCACTGGGAGAGGTGAAGCTGATTCTGTTGGTGTTCCCTGTGGTAGCTTAAGTTGGTAAATGTGAGAGTATCTGTTTATTCTCAGCTCCAAAATTGTTGAAAGTAGAAGCTTGTGTTTATGAAAGTTCTTACAACAGAGACCTGAATCATACAATTTGCAGTGAATTTATGGGCACTGTCTTCTGTACTCAGCTGTCTCTTGTCACTGGGGAAATGGGAGGATGCCCGGATTCCAAGGGAGTGTTTTCTGCTCTTACGAGTCTCAATGATTACTCACTTGCACATAGTAGTTGTTAAGCGTAGACCTGAATCGCTGTTCTTGCTCCTTTCTGCCTGGGATGAAAAGGTGTTGTTTTTTCACCATGCTTGGAAAAACCATGGGTCTCAGTTGGATCTGCCGCGTGTAGAAGTGTCTGCTTGACTTTTGTTGAAGATGTCCTTGCAGCCCTAAAAGCTAGAAACTTAAAGTGAAGCAATAGCTCTTTAGAAGAGTGCTGAATTGGTTTCTGTAACAAGGTAAAAGTGGCTTAATAGCTTTCCAGTGAAGATAGGAAAAATCCTCACCGTTTTTTACCAGATGCTAAAAATGATGCACATTTTGCGCGTAACTGGTCATGACTGAGTAAATTGTCATATCTGCACCATAAAACATGCAGGCAGTAAGTTTTTTTTTTAATATAGATGTGACTGATACAATCTGCAAGATAAAATGTTCTTGGAATTGCATCTTCTAAGAATTTTGTTTGATAAAGTTGAAAAAAAAACCCACTCAACAATTCAACCTGTTCTTCAGTTGCTAGAACATGAATTTTACACAAGTTAAGTTTTTCCCTGTAGAAGCAGCTGGAGTGCAAAAAACCTTCAGGTTCAGTTCTTAAACATTTTTCCCCCATGTCTGTAGGTTCATCCTGTAGCAACAGGGGAAACTGTAGAATTTATAACAGCTCTTCATCAGGAGAGCAGATTTGGTGGCTAACAAGTATTGAAGTTCTATGCAGGCTGTGCAGCATTAACATTTCTGTAGCCTTTCTTGAAATAGTTGAACTATAGATGGAATGCTGTTTTCATATGAGAGTTCTTGTTCCATATGTTGTAGGAGCTGCTTTATGTCTATAGAAATGCACCAGTACATCTTCAGCGAGATGTCTGTATGTTTATTTTTCATCCAGGTTACTTTTTGTCATTGTAGTAGGTAGTTTTTAAGAATCTGTTCTTCTAAATCTTTGCTGGATGACTTTCTGAGTAAGAGAATAGAGCTTTTAGAAAATCTAAAGGGAATTTAATAAGGGGTATTGCTAAAGATGCTTATAAATGGTTTCTTGAAAGTGCAGTGTGAATGCATAACCTTTATTTTCATTAGTCTTTTAATGCTTCAATTTATCTTCTACAACTTCCTATGTAATTCGGATTGACTTTCAATTACCAATTAAGGGAGCAATCTTTACAACCATTATGTCCACGTACAACTGTTGATAATTTTACTGAAGTTGTTCCTGGTAATACCGTGAAGCTAAACTGGAGATAATTCAGTTTTTTGTGTTTATCCAATTTTTGTATTTTGTTTTCTTTTCTTTGAAATTCAATATAGCGGTTCATGGGAATAGTAGAATGCAATCCTGCAAGTGTGCATTTGTGGTTATTGGGGCACTGGCTGACATAAAAATCAGTCACAGTTCAGACTTTGATTAAATAATACTAGCTAAATCATGATTGGTGGTAAGTAGGGAACTTTAAGCATAAATTAATTCATTAAAACCGGGTCTCTGCTGAAATCGTGGACTTTATGATCCGTTTGTGGACAGACAACATCATGGCTACTTAGTGTAGAAGTTCATTCCTTACAGCTTGGTCTCTACCAATAAAAATAAATGATTGCACTTTGCATAAGAGCACGCTGACGTTGGGAAGTGCGTTGAAGTGGCTGGAAGGGTAAAACAAATGGCAGTGCATGCCACCCCAAGCTAAATACTTTACTTATTTTGTTCTTATAGTTGAAAAAAGTGCCACCTCATGTCTTAAAGAATGCATGGAATGTCTTCTAGGAAAGCCGTACTGAAGTTGGATACTGGGATGTGAATGTGCTTATCATAGAATCGTAGAATGGCCTGGGTTGAAAAGGACCTCAGAGGTCATCTAGTTTCAACCTCTCTACCATGGGCAGGGTTGTCAACCACTATGCATGCCTACATGTGCATTGCATTGCAGCTGTTTGTTTGTATGTTGCTGTTTTTTGACACTCAGCCCAGGTTTTGTGAAGGTGTGTGTGTTTGTGGAGGAGCTGACGCTGTGTTGCTGTCAGAACGGCAGAGCTGGGACCTGTGTCAATCCCGTGCCTCGTTCTTTCAGATCTGTGCTGAGGCACAGCTGGCGGACTTGCTTATCACTGCGCTGAAGTGCACAAACAAAAGCTCTGATAGTGTGTGACCCAGAAAAAAAAGTCTCAGAATAGTGAGGTGAAAAGCTGTGGAAAGTCAGGTTGTGTTTTTTCTGCCGTGCTGACATTCATAATACAAAGTGTAAACAGTTAGAGGTAAAGAGACAAATTAGCAGTAATGAAGCTGTCTCCTGTCCTTCCAAAACTTTGTATGTAGCTTTTCCTTTCAAATCTTAAGAAATCCTAAATCTATAAAAGTCCTAAAGCAGGGAGCAGTCACGTCAGTAGAGGTATCCAATGGTGTCCCTTTGCACACAGCATGTGGTGTTGGTGCACAGGGCTGCTCATTGCCTGCATTGGGCTGGGTGCTACATCTGCCAGTGCTGGGAAGGTGGCTCTGAGGTGCTGCCTTCTGTGCTGTTTAAACTTTGTGCTACTCATGGATTCAGCGCTGCGGTTTTTAATTTTAAGCAGCTGGATTTCAGCATGTTTAGAAGAACATAAACGAAAGCAAAACTGTGAAATGGATACCTCAGTATTTCTGAACCATGCTGTACTGTGTTGTTATCGCTTGAAAAAAATATTCGTACCAAGGTTTATTGTGCACAGCACAGTATCCGTACAGAAGCAGCCTTCCATCTGGCTGCCGAGCGCTGCAAATACAGGTTTCAAATGATAAATAAGAAGTAAACTGCGTACGTTTAATGGTCAGTTTTTACTCTGTACTTGGCTGCATTAGGACAGCTTATTTCCCTATCTGTTCTCCAGTCATTCCTTGCACAGCTGCTTCTGGGACAACAGTTGTTTGTTTCTGTCATGCATTTACGTGTGTTGGTCAATAAACTGAACGAATGTGGCTGCGCTGCGTTTTGTAGTATTAAACTGGTCGTTCTGTTCTTGTTCCATGCCAGCAGTGTGCAAAGATGTGTTCCTGTGTGTACAGCTAGAGAAAGGTGTTCCTCCACCATCACAGAAATCCCTCTCCTTGGCATCTGACCCTTTTCTGGATTGATATTATGTGGGTGTTGCTGTTTACTTCAAAGGATGGAGGGAGAGGCAGTCTGCTGGCAAAAGGAAACCTCTCCTTCCCTCTGACTTCTCTTCCTGTTTGGTTACAGTGCTGTTATCTCTTCTTTGCACTTAGCTGGTAGTCTCAGAGTGAGGTGTTTGGAAGGGGGGCTGTGCCTTTTGGGAGCAGCATGTCCTGTTGCAGAGGCAGAGCCTCCCTTCTGCCTCTGTAAGTCAGGCTTTAGAGGGAGAGAGCACTCCTGGCACTGACTGTGTGAGAGCCCTCAGAGAATGCGCACTGCCTTTCATAAACTGAACAGCAGCTTTTCTGGGTTAGTTTGTGTTCCTAGAAAGTTGTTTTTCTATTCATTTACTTGTAGGCAAAGCTGGTTTTTAAAAACTTAAGGGATTTGTACTAGGTATCATATAGTTATAATGCTGTTCCTACTTTCATTGTATTTCTGTAGCCTTTAGTATTTATTTATGTATTTATTTTTAATTCAAGCTTTTAAAAAAATAATTGAATGGCTGGCGAGTGGCTTAATACAGATTTTGACAGTTAAGCCTTAATGGATATGGTTATCATCATAAGGCTTTTCTTTTAAGTGCTTTTGCAGAATCTTTCATTCCATTTCTCTTTTGATATGATCGGTGTCTTCATAATAGAATCACTTACCCATTACATGGATTCTCAGAAGTAGGGGAATGGTTAAAGATAGTGTGACTTCAAAGTTGGACCTGTGCAGAAGTACTGACTTTCATTTAACAGCATTCTGCAGTAGTACAAGAAATTTTATTGTGTGCGTTTTATAATAATGCCACATAACTTAAAATGTAACACACTTGGCTTCTGCTAGATGGGTGTTCATGAAAAGGTGTTCATGAAAAATGTCCTGTAAAACTAGAAATCTGACTCTGTTATATTCTTAATTAAGAGAAGAAAGGCAGACTTTTTAATATGAGCTCAGTCAGAGGAAGACATCAACAAAGAGTGTTTTGTTGACTGTCAAATGAGAAAAACAAAAAGACTTAAATTCTTTCTCTAATATTTCCTTCCAGGGTGACTCATCAATAGAAACTCCCAAGAGCAGCAGAAGAGAAGCCATACAGACAAGCTGATAACTCAAAGAAATACTCTTTTGAGTTGGGGGTTCAGAGTGGAGCCATCATGAGCGATGTTACCATTGTGAAGGAAGGCTGGGTTCAGAAGAGGGGTAAGTTCTACGTATTAATGCAAAGTTCTGACTTGTAGCTGTGTGTGTGCAGTGGCATTGTACAGTTATACTGTGAGCGTTCTTGATTTATCTTCTGGTCTGCAGCAAGCTAATCTGACCATATGGAATTAACGGCCATTAAGACCTGGGTCTTGCTAATACTTAACCCTCAGAATTGCCCCTGTTTATGTGGGTAACTGTGACAGTAAGGAGGTAGCTGGTCTCGGTAATTTCCACTTAACCTTGCTGCTGCAGCTCCTGTCACTCCTGTATCAGACTAAATATGCAGTGGTGGCAGCTGTAAGTGGGAATAGAGGTGCACAGTTGGAGGTTGTGTAGAAACAGTTGTGGATGCAGTACTTTGCGTAAAACTCAATGGATGCCAAAATGTGGCTCAGCTGATATTACTTACTCAAGTACTCCCCATAAAATCAATGTATTACTTGTGTAAAGCTCAGTGTATACCTAATTGCTCTGCAGACCTGGAAGCCATATGATTAAAGAATATGTTCCTAATTATAAGCCAGTCTAAAGCAGTATTTTTTCTTACACTCAATTCCTGTAAATTCTTGAGATGTCATTTTATGATCTGTCACTGCACGATCTGGAATTTTGGGATGGTTGCCGTATGTTGGGCTTTGAATGGGAAACCTCTGGAAACACCTGGCATTCGTATCAAGTAATCAACTTTGAATGAAATCTCTGCTTTGTGGTGCTTTGCTTGGGGTTGTTGTTGTGCATGTGATTATTTCCAAAAGAAGATCATCTCTCTTGCAGAGAGAAGGAGATCTGTATTAAAGAGGAATGCATACCGGTTCTATCCCAGAAGTATTTAGATGTGAATAGTATGAATAAAATGGCTCTTTAATTTACATAGAAATGCTTTGTTTCATTAGCAGTGTGCAAAGACAAAGATCATTATTAGCTTTCTTATTGCAGATTGACATTAAATGTTAAAGAAGCCAAGAGAATTGTGGAAAAAAAGTTTATTATCCTGTAATTACTCCTGCATAATTGTATTGCAGTATTTCATTATGGGTATTGAAGATGAAAATTAGCTAAATGGCATGAAGCTTGAGGCCTGCTTCCTGTTTTGTAGTATTATACTTATGTATTTAACAAACCAAATTTTGCAAGGCTAGAATTATTTTAAAAATTTGAATTATTCTTCCTTCCCATCTTCTTGCTTGCTCTATTTGGATATCTCATTTCATTTTCTGTTTATTTCTTGTAATTTCAAGCCTATTAGGATATGATTGGATTGATCGATCTTTTTCATTCAAGCCCAATAGCAACTCTGTGATATGTATTAAACAGGGTCCCAGAAAGGACTGTGGTTTTGTATAGTGAAATTAAGTGTCATACTGAGCATTTGAAAATTTGAAGTGTAAAACAAAGGTTCTCCTTCTCATGCTGCTATCAATTAGAGAAAAGCCTACTGAATTTTACATTTCGTTAGTTTTATTGTTTTGTTTTCAAATTAAAAACATTTTATGACATTCATTTTTCCTCATTTTAATGAACTTGCAGCAAATGTATGGTTGTTTTTTTCCTTCTTGCTCTAGGTGGTTTTTTTTGTTTGTTTGTTTTTTTAATTTGCTCCTATTTCCTTATTTTTCTGTGTCTGACTTGTTCTGCCGATGGATTCAATTTTTTTTTTTTTCTGAAAACAGAGTGAAGTGCAGTTTTACGATGTCAAAAATTTGTAACCATTCGCTTCAGTACTTATACATTTCATGTAATTACAGATTCTACCCAGGCTTTGCTTTGGAGTCAGAGTTGCTAAGCTAAATATTGCCAAGGAAAAGTTAAGCTAAAATTAGTCTCTGTTGTGAAAGTTGGGACTTCCCTGTGCTCAGTAGACACCTGACCAGCTGAATATTCTCTCTCTGTACCAAGAAGCATCATGGCACTGGGTAAAGTAGCACTGCTTCTTCAAGCTTTAATGCAATTACAGTTTTTAAAGTGGGTTTTCTAATCATTCCCACTTGACAGCTACTGAGCAGTTTGAGCTACATAGAGCAGTTTGATATGTACATGCTAGGTTCCTCCTGGAGGAAATCAGACATGGAATCTCTTCTCTGTGTATGTACTGCGTGGATTTCAGCCTCCAGCTGGGGAATGACCATACAAACCCAACAGCTTACAGCTGGTACTTTGAACAGTTGTAAGCTATGTGGATGGTACAACATTCCTTCTGAGGCACCAGACTGAATTTAACTTGAAATAGAACTCATAAACTCTATACACTGTAAAAGCTGGGGCCTGGGCACCAAGTGCTTCAGTTGACTGATCTGGTTTTATTATGCCAAATTGCTTGGTTCTGTGAATATAGCCTAGGGCTTTTAAAAATGGTTCCCTTCAACAGTCAGGGAAGTTTGTGGTACAGGAAAAAAGCAGAGCAATCTTTTGCTGCAATTCAGAACCTAGTCAAGAAGTATGAGGGTGATGATAGAACTGGGATGAAGCAGAGTTCCAAAGAGCCAGCTAATCAGAGGCTGTTACAAAAGGGAGGTAAAGGAACTGATTATTGGAATGAGAGAGGAGGACTGATAGTTGAGCTGAGGATCTCTCTCCATGCTGAGATTGAGATAGAAAGATGCTGAGGAGTAGAGGGTCTGTTTTGTTAGTGCAGCGTATTGTGATTCTTAATGGCTGTGAAATGCACTGAGAAAATATTTGCTTAATTATCCTTCCCACTGTATCCCTGTTAGGAATAGAAGGTTGATATGCCTGTATGTATGTTTGCAAGTCTTTACACCTGCTGTTGAGCACAGAGTCAGTATGATTCCACATTTCTGGCTTCAACATGCTGTTGTGCAGTGTATATTTAAGTGACCAAGCTATTACAATATTCCTATTTTAAAATCACTAGCACTCAAAGTAAGAAATACCAGAATTAAGTTTATTTAATTAAAGATGATCATACTTGGGTTTGAATAGTCTTTACAAGCAGGTGTTTCAGTGTGGTGAGAGTAGATGATACTGAGAGAAGTTAAGCTGAAGGTTGTACCTGAATGCTTATACTGGCAGAAGTGACAAGCTGGAAATGAGAATTTCAGATTGTGTATGGATTGAAAGCCAGGAGAAAGCAAAGTCTGAGAAGCTCAGTTAACCTCAGCAGAGGTCAGAGCCCATGCAGTATGTGAAAGGAGATCCTGAGGCACAGGGGCTGGACCTGCCTCAGCAAGTGATGCGGTCCAGTGAGAGCAGATGCAGAGACTGCAGTACTTAGTGATGAGGACCTGGCACCTACCTGCACTCGCAGCATTTGCAAGCAAAGTGGGTTTGGTCTGGTTTCTGTCTGTTTCTGTGCCCCATTAAAGTAGTGGTAGAGCTCCAGAGTACATCTTGTAGTTTGCTTTCATCTGAAAGAAACCAGATTTGTGAACTCCAGGACTGCTTCGTTCAGCAAACAAAAGTGCATTAGCCAGAGTGATAGGAAGATTCGTTGCTAGAGTGCTCTCCTTATCTGAACTAAAGTACTAGTGCAGACTTACCCTGCGGGACATCAGAACTTGTCTGAGCAAGATCCAAATGTATGACATGAATGGTTTTTGGATGTGGTGCTTAGTAGCTGCTACTCAGTCAAGAGAGCAGTGAGAATGCATTTTGTGCACATGATCTTACAGTTGTAGGTAACTTGCTGCCTCAGATCAAGTCCTTAGAACCAAGCATCTCATGGCCTTATGTTCCTGTGCTGCTGGGAAGATAGTCTTGCAATGTACTGGTTGAGTATGCTTTGTTTCAGAGAGGATAATCATTTTCCTTTCTTCCCTCTGTTCTCCAGTCATTCCTGTAGCCAGAATAGAAAAATGTTGTGTTGTCTACTTTTGTGATTGTCCTTTTTAGATGGCACCAACTTTCTTTCCTTCTAATGCATAGAGGTGAGAGGGACATGGTCTTAACTGAGAACCTGAAATAGACTGATTCAAACCTTGCTGCTGATTTGCAGAACACGATGTTTATGCAGTTAGTGTAAGGACTCTACAGTAATTGCTGAAATTACTTCTACATTTTGGCTTTGCTTATAAGCACAATGTTTTGCTGAGCGTCTTTTCAAATTATTGTAAGATTTAGTCTTTTTAATTTTACTGAACACAAATTGAATGTCTTACTGAGTGGGGATATATTCTGAATATATCAGTTTGGAAACAGCTGTTTTTTCAAATGGATGAACTTGCTTAGTCTGATTGGAGCATATCATTATGAAAGAGGTTTTTATGCATATAATTCAGGTGGTTTGTTTCTTTAAAGCTAGTTTCTCGTGTTGTGGGGTTGACCTTGTCTGTGGTCTATAATAGTCACAACCATTAGAATTAGATTTAACAATCGTTAATAACTATGCTTAATTGCAACCTAATTTCTTTATATACAACCTGTGCTCAAGATTTCAATTAGTTTAAACATGGGAAAAGTTTTAAACGTCTATGTTACCATGTTATTAAAAGATCATTTGGGACAAAGGAAAAATTGACACAGTTTTAAATTGAATGTGTCAGATGATGTGTGTGTCTGTGTTGAAAGAGTAAAGGTTTTCTGTTTGAGGAGAGTAGACCCAATGTGGATTACAGAACAAAATGGCTAAATCATTACTTAAAAACAAAATGTTTGTTTAAGTCTGTACTTCTGTACTTCACTTACCAGATGTCTGTTGGGCTTCTATATTCAGGTGTGTTAAATGAGATAATGCTGTTTGTTGTGGCCATCTTTACATTCTTTATTATTATATTTTTTTATGCAGATTATGTGAAATAGATAATGCATACTGAGGTGACATTAATCATTGTGTCTCTTGTCCTCTCCTTATCTTGCAACGCTTGCACAGTACAGCAAAACTTGTGGATGAGTTTTACAGAGAGGGAGCTGGAGTATAAAGCTGCACTAATTTAACCGTGATAACTTAAGGCATTTGGTATAATGAGATGGAGGTTAAAAAAAAGAGATGTTATGAAACTTTCCTGTAACTCCTTCAATAAGTGTATCATTTGAAATACTTTAATATCTTTTTCATTCAGATATTATTTATTTATGAAAATATATAGCTTTTCGTAACTTATTGGTATCCAGAGTAGAATCACCTGAAGTAGAATTAGCATTTCTAGCCTCATAGAGATTATAGAGTAAGATCTGTTTGATTTATTATGATGAGATTAATACAGCTGCCAGTTTGTTCTCATTTCTGTAGTTCAAGACAAGATGCAGATATAATGGGATTTGGGATAATGGGATAAGAAATAAGCATGTGGAAAATATTTTGTGGTGTTATATCTGTGTTATAATGGACATCAGGTTTTGCAGTGGAACCAAGCCCAAGAAGATGTTAATTTTGGAAATACTTGCTGGAGCTTGAATTCTTGTGGTATGTTTTTTTTGGGTGGGGGCAGGAATGCCTTGATTGAAAAAGTAATCTTAGAAGTTATGGTACTAATTGACTGTTATTCACAACCTGTCAGAAATCTTGTTTGCAGATTGTCTGAGTTATTTGAGTAGTTTAACACACCTCTAACAAAGACAAATTTAAATAGACTGTCTTGAACATCTGCTGCAGAAAGTAGAAAAAATTTAAGCCATTTTCTAATTGTTTTAGCAAATGGTAGTTTAAGGTGAAGTCATCATCACTGATGAACCACTTGAAGCTAAACAAGTTGTTGAAGTTCCATTAAAGCATTACATAGAAGTTAAAGAGTCAGTGAATGTAGAAGGTGGCTTTGAGGAACTGACCAAAACAGAGAAGAAATGACAATAAAAGCTTTATTATATAAATGTTTATACATCTAAATTACAATTTTTTTTATGTTCTCAAATAGATATTTTTACATCATTCACTCAGTTCAAAAATGGATCTGTAATGTTGCTTGCAGTACTTTGCTTCCACATCCACCCTGAACAGGGAGCTGAGTATGTATGCAGAGGCTGTTTTCCTGCAGCTACTGGCACAGGAAAGGGGCCCTCCATGCCCTCCTCCCTGACCCTTTCACTTTTCATTTGAGTGCCAAGTTCTTTTTGGGAATAATCATAATCT
This sequence comes from Lagopus leucura, assembly GCF_019238085.1. Lineage (NCBI taxonomy): Eukaryota > Metazoa > Chordata > Aves > Galliformes > Phasianidae > Lagopus > Lagopus leucura. Next base: position 68,735,483 of record NW_024962252.1, on the reverse strand, counting down.
TTTTAACCTCACTTCTCCCTGACAGAAGGTCAGAGCCACATGAAAGTCTGAAACTTGATGTATGTAAGATGAGGGTGGGATAAATAACTATTTATTCCAGGTACTTTTTAGGTTGTAAATTTGTGAGTGTTGCTTTATCAACCCTTTAGCTTGGATTAATATAAGTTTCTACACGTAAAAGCACTATGCTATAGTAGCTGAAGCCTGAGACACAATCAAGAAGCACAAAGTAGTTCCAACAGTCCCAGTATTTTTTCCTCTTCATTGTATTTGCTGAATGCTAGCATAGGTAATACAGACATGCTTGATATCTGATTTTGTTTCAATTTGTATTGTGATATGGCCTTTCCCCTATTCTAAATGTTTGTATAATTGTGATTCTGATTGGTATCTGATTGATAAAAATGACATTTGTCTAGAACTGTGTTGTAGATAGCAGTGTTCTGTGTGTGTTCTTTAATTGAATATGTTTATTCTCATCACAACTGTGTTGGATAGAAAATGCAGTAATGCGTTCAGAGGGAGAAAGGTGTTATGTCTGTGTTAATAGGATTTTATTAGAGTATAACATTCACGGGAGTATCAGCATATTTGACTTTGATGCTGTTGATTGTCAGATATTTGTTTTCTTGAAAGGGGGTTGAGAGCCTCAATATCCAAAGGGTATCCCTGTTATTACCACTTTTCCAGTGGCTTGCTTTTGGTGCTTATCATTTTAGTCTTTGGGATAGGGGGGAAAAAAAAAGGAAGACGTCATTTGTCTTTTCACATGTTCTGAGATTTATGGTGTAAAAGTGCTTCTACTATTGCTAAGAACAGCAGGTTGCTTGTTACACAGGAAGACACCTAGGCAGTGGTCTTTGGAATGTTTCAGGCAAATTGGAATTGAATTTTCTTGTATGTCTATTCTAGTTCCTATGTAGTGATTGCTGCCTTATTGTCTGTGTTCTGAATGTTTTTTTTCCAGTCACTCTTATTCCTACCAGTTTGTTACCCATGAGGGCAGTTCTTTCCAAGAGACAAGGTTGCTCTAGCAAAGCATCTCTGCGGTGCGCTCCTTCCTAGAAAGGCAATAACTGTTCTTCCTGGCCGTGCAGGCAGGTAGAGCTTTGTTTTTTAGAAAGATTCTTAATATAGTTTCTTGTGGCTTAATTTGTTTTATGAACAAATTAATGCCACAGGGACTGAATGTTGCAGGGACTGGGAAGCAAGATGCTGACAATTCATTGTCCTTGTCCTACTCACAGCCTTTCTGGCCTGGCCGTGCTGTGTGATGAAATTATACTGTTTGGGAAGAGTTGAAGGAACTGTTTCTCAAATACAAACTTTTTTTTTTTTTTTTTTTTAAACTTAAAAACTTAAAAACAAACTTAAATAGTAAGTCTTATAATACTTTTGGCATTCTGTAATCTGTTGATTGAACTTAAATCTCCTTGTGTTTATGTCACTTTCACATTAAATATTTTAACATTGTAATGACAACTTGCTCACAATATTAGAGTTTTTGGTCTCTAAGAAGTCATCTTCCCTCACTCTACCTATTTGCCAGTCTGACCAATAAGTACATGCCAAACCTACTTTTGTTTCAGAGGCAATCCACATATCCTGCTCACCTCAGCTGGGCTGATCAGCTTATGCCTCTGTGGGCTGTAATTGTCAGAAACATTAATAAGGTCAAGAACTGTGACTCAAAATTAGGTCCTGAGGGTGTTTTAGGGCTGGGTGGAGAAGTCAAAGGTGTAGGGCACAAATACAGAAGAAACAGCTGAAACTGCAAAATGAGATGCTGAAAAATCAGATTTGGAAGGCGTTTGGGCTAGTGATCATTGAAAAAATGAATGAAAGATGGAGGACAAGGGAAGAAGGTTTTGTAACCAATGAAGTGCTATCTTGATTGCTTTTCTTTCTTCCAGAGGAGCTGTTGACCCTTTGTGAACATCTGTGCAATCTATTGGCAAAATGAGAGGTTTTCTTCCCCAGCAAATATGGAAAGAAGGTGGTGGCAGTGCCTAGGACTTAAACATGATGATAACTGACTGATCTTTTCCCAAAGTGCAAGCAGAACTGTTGTTCTGACCTTACTTGACTTGTGTGGGAATGATTTCCTGGAGTGGACTTTGACTAGTATGTTATACAGCACAGCATAGTCAAAAACTGCCTGAATATGGTCTGGGGCTACCTGACTGAGCAGGTGCTTGGACCAAATGACCTCCACAGGTCCCTTCCCACCTCAGGTGTGCTGTGATTCTGTGGATGTGATGAGTGGAGCTTAGATTTTGATATGCATACTGTGCACGTTTCCAGTGCTTTGGTTTGGACTCATTGTCATGCCTATTCATGGGCTGAATGCCTTGTAGCAGTGGGAATGTATTAGGCACAGTCGCAGTGTAAGCCAAAACTTGTAATAGTTGATAATCAGGAGATTTGCTTCAGGTATGTACTCCTTATCTGTAATGCAGATGTATCTTTACTCTCATTTTTTCCATCCCTCTTCAGTACCATCTTTAGCTGTGCCATAGGTGCTCTGTTGATTACTCTTCTTGCAAATCAGGGCAGAGTCTAGCTACATTACTTTGTAATTAGATCATTGTCTACAGTTTACCATAAATTCTGAATTTATTAATGTTCTTTATTGTAAGATTGCTTTCTTAAGGCTAACAGGAAAATAGGAAATCATTGTTTTGCATGTCAGCACACTGGTAAAAAATTACTTGTCCCTTTTCAAGACAGATTCAGAAGTTCACTTTTGAAAAGTTAGGTGATTGTCTTCACAAGGGTACTTAATTACAATGTGATAGCATATTAACAATGGGAAATTAGAAAGTCCCCAATTTCATTTATTGTCAACATTTTTACCTTGAAATTCCAAATTATTTAATCTTCAATTGCCTTTGAACAGTTGAACTGTAAAAGATGTATTCACTTCCTACTGGTTTTCTGTTAGCAACATTGTCATGCTAAGAAAGTTACTGGATCCAAAATAGTTTTCACAGAGAGCTACTAACTAGCCTGAGATAATGAGAAACACACTCGTGAGAAACTGGAGAGGGATCTTGTAGCTACGTTATACAAGTCCTTTGTGCTTTTGGCTGCAGTAAACTCAGGGACAACTATCTAACGAAGAAAGATGCGTAAGGTGGTAAATCATGTGAGGAATTGAGCCAATGGTATCTTAAATTTGGTTCTCAGTATTATGAATTTTAATTTTTCTGAGCCAGTTTCCCTCAGTTAAAATGGAAATAATATTGCTGCTTCACCTCAGGGGCTTCTTGAATGTAAGTCTCGTAGTCTTCATGAAACAAGTGCTTCACATTACTGTATTCCTGCTTGTATAGAAAGTGGAATGAGCCTACCAGTAGTTGAAGTTAGCATGAAGGAGAAGCAATGGATGATTTTGTTTTCCTGACATTTTGCAGAGGAAGAGGTGAAATCTCTTAGGAGTGTACAAAGTGTAGTGTTTATAATTAGATGCAAAAAAACCCCAAACAAACCAGTAGTCCCTTACCAGTTCTTAAGGTTCGGTGTTTTTGCCAGATGTCTTCCAGAGAGAATGGAGGAAACTCCCAAAGAGCAATCCCCAGGAGAGGATTCCATAGGAACACGGTGCCATCTCTCCTACGCTCTTCTGACCAAATGAAACTGCAGTTGTAGCAGTGGTTAAACTTTTACATGGATGAAAATAGGTACAAAACAATGTGGTTTTGTACAGCATAGATTGCTTTACTTTAAAACTAGCGTTCACTATGCTCACTTTCATATCATTATTCCAGGTTATGGATGCTGACTAATACATTGGAAACTTTTCTGACCAAGTTTATTCTTATCTTGAGAAACAGCAGCAACTAGTGAATTTTAATTAGGATCCTGTGAACTTGCCCTTGATAGATGCAGTTCCATGTTTACTTGGAATGTGTATTAAGTGGAAGCTGTTTCTGAAATGGGGGAAGTGTCATGTCCTTTTCTTGCACTGTTGTGTTGGCACTTGTGTTCGTAACGGTCGCGGGGTGAATCATACCAGGAAATTTATCTGGCTGAAAACTAATCTATTTTTATTTTCTCAGCTAACTTTCAGATGGATTGTTTCCCTGGTCTGACTCACCGTGTAGCTGCACAAACAGTAGTGCTGGCACAATTGGGAATGAGCGACTGGAGGTGTGGAGGGGCAGAGCACGTCCCATGTATTGACAGCCTGCACCTTCCCCTAGCGTAAATTGGTTACAAAACTGCACCTAAAAATTAGGCTGGGACTACAACCAAGCTGCAGCACAATTATTTTGTATTTTGAGATTGTTTTCTCTCTGTAATTCCTGTTTAGGAAAGAGCCAGTGATTTAATGTCTGTGCTGATCCCAAACTTGATTTAATTAAAAAATGCTGCCAGGTGGTTAATTCCCATGGGTTTAAAGTTTTTGAACAAACAGTAACTTGTAAAAGAGTAGTGACTTGGCTAATGTCTGAAAAATTAAACAGTGCCTTAATCCAAGTGATACAGTAGCTTTGTAATCCTCTCTGATTTAGGGGCTTCATAAAAAGAATGTTTTTAAATAAAAAGCCACCCTTGCAGCAGAAGGGCACCCTTCTGAGACTGTTGAATTTGTTGGTTTCTGGGTATTATTTGAGATGTAAACCATACTTACTGTTTTCTGACTTCACAGTATGCATTCTGTGTTAGTAGACTATCAGTGAGACTTCAGATAATGTTAATTTTCAGACCTGTGAGTTTTTGCAGAGTCTGCAATATTCTGCAATGTGACTGCAACATTTGGTAAAGTTCCTTTAAAAGTATGTTGTGGCATAAATTCATTCTTTGTAAACCTGCTTCTGGTTTTGTTTGGTTATATAGCAAAATTTGGAGGAGGTTCAATATCTTTATGATTATATCATGCATGAAGAATATCTGTAAACATTTTTATTTAGGATCCCTTTGGATGTTTTTCCGTCCCAGTCAAAGCTTTACACATTTCATTTGCACCCTGTGGAACCAATGTTGGTACATAGGGTCTTATGCTGACGAACTTTTTCCACACTTTCCCCAGAGGAAAGAGGGAATTGTTCTCGTTGTAGTGCATTATTTGTGATTTGTAATAGCTGTGTAATGCATATTTATGTGTGAGCTTTTTTTTTCTTTTTTTTTTTTTTCCTGTCCAGACTCCAAAATGTCATTAATAGAGAATGCCACAAAAGTTGAGGATATTGGTACTGTCAAATGTATTGATAAGGAAGGTTTAAATAATCTGTTGTAGATATGGAAATAATAATAAATATTACCTTCGATAGTAAAATTTGACCCACTTAAAGATTGTGCTATAAAAATTTTAGTATTATCTTTATCTTTTTTTTAGTGGATTTTTTTTTAGGAATATAATGTAATATTTTTATATACTTATGTAGCTATTGGTTTGATCTGAATTTATTATGTTTGCTTCTTAAAATGAATTTTCCCATAAGAGTTATCAAGTCACAACACCAGAACTGGGTGAAATGGGGGGGGAGAAAAATGCTATTTTTATAGTGAGACAGCGTGATTGCAAAAGCATTGCTGTCTGAATGTCCATAGTGTGTCTGCCCTTTCCTTACCAAAGGAAAAATATCTTTGTAGTATACTGAGTTTTGTCAGAGAGAAAGTCGCAGGTCTTTATATTCAGTAACAAACATTGTCACTTGTGAAATGCCTCACAATAAGTGTTTGCATTTTTGCAGTAAATTATGATCCTGCATTGGAGGTTTAGCATATTAATAGCCTTTTCTTTCTTCCAGTCCACTTTGTTTCCTGAAAGCCAGCCGTGGCTGGTAGACTGTTGATGTCGGTATATCACAGCTGTATTGTAGGAGAAAGTTTAAAGTGATCAGATGCACAATTTATAAGAAGATGACTTACCACAATCTCTTTGTTTTTCCAATCAACATATTTAAAAATGCTCCAAATATCTTGTTTTCTTTAGAGTTCTTTGAAAATCTGTTCATATTTCTTTGGGTGTGCATATTTTTTTTTTTTTAAATACAAAGCAAGAAATGAATCAACTTGCTAACATTTTAGCCTTCTCAAAATAAAATACCAACAATTGCTGTCTGCTATAAAATGCAATGCATCGTAATCCAATGCTTGAAAAACACATTTTTAAATATTGTTTAGAGCATATCGTGCAAGAGGAGAATGGTGTTTAAAAATGTACCATCACCATAAATGTAGATGCTTGTAGTGTACATGAAGACTTACAGAGTTAAAATCAGAAAGATATGGCTATATCTGAAAATGCTGGTTTCTTTAAGTCCTCATTCACTGTGAGAAGTGGATCTTTTTCTCATTTTTAGCCATGTTGAGTGTGCCTTTTCAACTATAAATTAGTGTGAAGTTCTGTGGAGCCTGGGGCGTGGAGCAGACACTGACAGCAGAACAGATCTGGAGAACTTTCTAAGACGGTTGTGAGTGCAGTCACCAAGGAAATGGTCTTTATGCTCGTGCTATGCTGTGCTGAGCTTTTTTTTTCTGGGTGGGAAATATTCAGTAATGATTCCAGCTTCTACTGTAGCTAAATATTTTGTTTCTGGTTTGAAATGATAAGAAGTGTTGTACAAATAATTTTCTTTTGGTTCCTACTGCAACTGCCATTACATTATTCTTGGTATAGAAGTCTGCCCTTAGTTTGCTATGTCGTTCCCTTGGCCGCAGTTGTGTGAACTTGGTTGAAGGAGTTGCAGGTGAATTTACTATTTTTGCAGAGTTCTGAGCAGCTGGTGGGCCTGACAGAGAGCAATTGATACAAATGGGAAGGATATAGAGCATGGAGACCTGTTTGAAAGATGTGTTGATTGGGCTGGGAAGGTGAGTATCTTTGGTATGAAAATCAAATAACCATTGCTAGATGCAGTAACATCACAAAAGGAAAAAAATAGAGAAAGTTTGGTGTGACCGTATTGTTTCTGAAAAAATATTGAGTATTTATATAGGAGAAACTGGTCATTTTTAATTAATTATGAGGTCACGGGAAGTTTCCATAACAGAAAAATTACATGGTAATTGCAGTAACTCCTGAGATGAACGAGCATATATTTCAGTGACTGGAAAATGAAGTTAAATAGAAAAGCGCTCTTTTTCTTCACTGTTATTTATAAAATGGTATTATGTAATTACAGGAAAAAATCTAAGCAAATATAATTAATCCCTGGAAACTCCCAGCTCAAATACTACATTGTAAAGTGAAGGAATAAAAGAAGGAGGTAAATTTATCTATCTTGGTAATAAGGTGCCTGTCATCTGGGGATTCCAGTGCACGGCTACTGTTACAAATTGGCAAGGCAGCAGTTTCATTTACCAACTAAATAGGATGCGGTCATGAAAAAAATCCATGCTTTAAAGACCAGAGTGTGAAACTTCAACTCAGATATTTCTTTCCATCTCAACATATGGATGTGAAAGCTGGAAATCTAACAAAGGTACAGACATCTAAATGCCTTTGAAAGCAAATGCCTTAGAAAAATACTACGTATTAAATGGAATGAATTTATAACAGATGCCAAGATTCATTAGACAGCTCAAAAACCCCTTGGCTCTAAAGTTATCCAGAAAAGAAGATGGAATTATCATCTGGAACATATGTTAAGAATGAAGCCAGAGCATCTGTCATGGAAAGCATGCCATTGGGCAGCTGGAGGAACAAGGAAAAAGCACCAACTGAAAAGAATCTCTGCATAGAACATCTAAGGTAAAAAAAAAAAAAAAAAAAAAAAAATAGAAAGGAAAAATGAGACCTCACAGTGGTTGCAGGAGGGGTGGCTGGAGACTTTTGGTTTGCTTTCTAGTATGCTTTTATTTTTTTCAGTGCACATAAGCTGAAGGTTTTGAGTTGCTTTCTGTGAAGGTTGCAAGGGATCATTAGTGAACAAATATTAGAATTTAAAAATACAGTCTATGTACAGTACTTAATTGTTATGTATTTTCATTTATTATAGAATTTGTATATACCTTTAGGTGTGACAAGAGAAATTAACAAATCTTTATGCCTTGCCCCTGGTTGGTTTGATCTGTGATAGAGCATCCTGAATTACGTGGATAAAAATCTGAGAACATTTGCTTTTGTTTCTTTGTGGTAGAACTACTTGTCACTTTCCTGGAGTTTCTGAGGTAGAAACTCTCTGCTAAACTGTCTTTTGACTTGCACTAGTATTACCTTTAATGTTAGCAAAATTTGTGCTGGAAGCACCTCCGGAGCATTGAAATTTCATAAAAGACTTCCAGTTGGAATGTAAGGTTTCAAATCCGTTGTCTGACTCTATCTTTTGATCTCATGTTATGCAGAGCATTTCATTAAAATACAACAATCTGAATTAACTTTTTCCAAAGTAGGTATTCAGTACTGTGTTGGACTTGGTGGATTCCTTTCCTTTGTTGATGATGGTGTTTGTTTATATGTTTGTTTTGTTTTTCTTTCACTTCCCTTATGATTTATCAGGTAAAAGGGAAAGCTCTGTGCTCAGTCAAGTGGAGGTGCTTCCAAACAAATGTGTGTGATACGGCTTTTTAAAATTTGGTTTCTTTTTTTTTTTTAACCTCACTGAATCAACTCACTAACACCCAACCTGACATATGGGTAGAGATGCTTCCTGTGAAAAATTTGAAAAATGCTTTCACCTTCTATATGCTGAAAATTCGAAATCGTGGCATTTCATAATGCTTTTGGAGCTGCTTAAGGTTTACCAGAAACAATTTTAAAATGTATGCATTTTAAATACAGAGAAATCCTATTTTATGAGCTTAAGTAGAGAGCCAAGAATCATGTAGTTCCACTTTGCAGGGTAACGAGTTTAGGCAAAGTGAATAGCTTCTGAAACATTTTCGAACGTGTATTGATAGCTACAGCTTTTCTGTTTCTTCCACTTACAATATAATAAATGTTACACTGAATATATTCCTTATTGCTTCATAAAGGTGAGAAATGCTTGCAAATGCAATTCAGCCACACTTAAAGGTTCAGCATTCTAAAAGTGTAATTAGTTTTTACTTTTCTTTTTAAAAATGTTTACGGAGTTTTTTCTAATTAATTCTACACGTTCAGAGTTGATAGAACAAAGCTTAGATGCCTTCTTCTCATTTGCAGGAGGTAAAGCATGTAGCTATTGACTGTGCTTCACAACCTATTTGGTCAAGTTTTTCTACTTAGTATTACAGACTTTACTGCTAATCTGTTGTGTAATTATTGCAGTTAGGACTGCAGATAAAACTCTGCTTAACTAAACTTTATCAGAAGGTGTTCATTCTGCCAAATTCAGAGTTACCTTCGGCTGTGTTTTATGGAAAAATAAACTGAGAACACTCCTGAATATCTTTTCTCCTTTAGCTGTCATGATTCTTTACTCTTTTGCATGTTTGGAAATTTCTTTATATTCAGTTTGTAATAAAATACTTTCAGAACTACATTTAATGTGCTTAAAAGGCAGCTCTCTGGAGTAAATGAAGTAAAAAAGATTGTGTGGTGTACTACTTCAAGTTGTGTTGACTGGTGTTTTGAAATACAGTTGTCCTGTGCTCACCACTAAAGATTTTTGCCAAACAGTACATAACAATGAAAAATACTCAAGTGCTAAAAATACAGGATTACTACATGCTCTGACCTGTGGTCAGTGAGTTGGCAGGAGTAGCCTTGTATTGTTCGTTCAAGGTTTGTTTGAACAGAACAATTATAGGATGATCATTAAAAGTATTGACATTATTTTTCAGGAGTAGAAGATTAAAAAAACACCTTGAAGAAACAGGGTTTTTAAGAGCTCTGTAGGATTGCACTACACAAAACAGCAACAGAAGACAAAACATTGTAAACATCTTCATTTGAAAAATACTCAATTCCAGTAATCGAGGAAGTGGTTGTTGATGCAAATTATGTATTTTCCCTTGCAGTATTTTGAAACAGTATGCTACAGAATCTTCGTCTGTAAAGGAAGGGGGCTACTTGCCCATGTCAGGGGTCTCATGTTGGGTGAGGATTTTTGGATGTTTGGCAAAGACAGAAAGACGACTTCCCTCCCCTGAATTTTGATGTAATTCACAACCAAATGGCACACAGAGTAGTGGTTAGGTCAAAGCTTGCTGGGCTGATAGTCTGAATGAGTGAATGTGTGCTTTAGAAACCTGGTTTCCATGGGTGAGTGTGTGTGGGTTTCCAGGGTACAGATTTGCTGAGTTTATGCCAGAACTAGTTCTGTAATAAAATTGGAATGTTTCAGCCTTTGTTTTTCTGCTGTGTATGGTCAGCACGCCTGTGTTATTTTGTCCTTGTCCCTGTCTCAACTTCATTCCTTTTGTAACTGATTTGAGAAGTTGTTTGGGAACTGACAGAAGGAACACTGGCATTTCCTTCATCTTCTCCTTCGGGTGTACTGGATATTCTTGATTCAGCCTTCCAGAAAACATTACTTGTTTTCTGAGTAAAGCTGAGTAAAGCTGAGTAAAGCTGAGGTGAGTAACAGTGATGGACAACAGCATCAGATAGTAGAGCTGACGTTTTCCCAAGCTGTGAAACTAGAGCATTGGGTTGGAAAATGAGAGGAGATACCTGGATAATCTTTTTGTTTTAATTCAGTTCAGAGACCAGGTTTTACACTGCAAACAGAATTCACTGCTTCCTATGACTGTTTCTGTTGCTAGACTGGAAGAGTTGTGATTCAGATTTTTTGAACTTTGTGAACAACTCTGGTTGGTCTCATTGAAGATTCAGGTGGAATGAGAGGTGTTCCATTTTAAGAGGTGGAATTAAAGTCCAGTTAAAAACAAGATAGTTCTCTTCCTCCAAACCCACTTTTCTTAAAATTTAGATAATCTGTAAATTTATGATGTTTGAAAGTACTATGCAACTGTTTTCAAGGTTGTAATTATGATGATGAAATAGTTTTTCATGTGTAGAAAAATGTTTACTGAATAAATGGGCAGATGCAGGCCAGTGTATGACTGTGCATTTCTCCATAGGAAAGTGGGAAAATGTGTCACTTCCTCAGTAACTTCACTGAGCTAGGTGAACTAGTACAGCTGTCCTTATGTTGAAAATTATGTACCAAAGTAACTAGCTAACTTCCAAAGTCTTGGCCTGTGTTTCCAACAAGGCTGCCAATTTATATTATGTATTGATACATTTTATTGGACTTAAAAATGTAGTGCTGGAAGAGATTTTGAGGGCTAGTTGTCTGTCTCTTTCGATGCAGAGACAAAAACTAGAAAGTCCATACACCATGTTTGTCTGTGGTGTTCTTGAAAGGTCCAGCAACCCTTTGACGCTAAGTTGTTCTACAACTCAACAAACAACAAACTTTATTTGGATCAACTTTCTGAATTTTTGTACTGCCGTCTATAGATGTGAGGTACGGTTAATCGCTGTCCTCCTTATAAGACTCTTAAATATTTTAAGAATGTTATATTCCACCTTCCTCCTATTCCCTGCCATATTCCTTGTTCTAGACTAAGCCTCAGTAGTTATTTTAACTGTATTTCAAACTTCATGTTATCTACAAACAAACAAACATGAACTTTATAGTTTGTTCTCGCTGGGCTTTTGGTGTAGCTTCCCCCCACCCCCAATTTGGTAGTGTTCATCAATTGTAAATGATAATATTTAAGAGCTTTTCTCTTTGCTTAGTAGAGAGGAATAATTCCATGTGTTTAGCTGTTTCCCCTTGACTTACAGACAATATCTTTGTTTGTTTATAGCATAATATTTGTCTGTTATATTTGCCTCTTTTATATCATTATTGCATCCGTCCTTCAAAGTCAGCTTTTTCTTTCTATTTTTTGAGATGTACTTGTCTGTTTTATAAAAAATAAAACCAGAACAAATGCTGAAGATAGATTTTGTGGGTTTTTTTCTTTATACCTAAATAAGTGATCTGTAACAGAATGCAAAGAAAAAGAAGTAGAGAGTTATTCTTTTTTGCTTCACTTGAAAGTGTTGGGGAAAAAAAATCTGAGACATGATGCTTTTTGCAGTTGACTTTTAATAAGTGGTAGCATTTCAGTAGTGTGGAATATGACCTTCTTCTGGGAGGTTAGATGAATAATATTCAAATCTTTCTTTTTTTTTAAACTGTTGACTTCCATTAACTGTGGTAGTGTTGTTGTAGTCTTATCTTTTATTAACATACCATATTATTTACCATTGGCTTTTTTGTTTGTTTCAATGTACTATAAAGAGAGTTGGAAATACTGGTGAGCATTTCTTTTGTTGATTTTTTTTTTTTTTCCCTCATCTTTTGCTTCTGTTGTAGTGTTCTGGTAGTCTTTTGTATTTTTTAAAGAAAACAGTAATCTTTTAAAATAAAAATTGTGTTTCGATTTTTGAAAAAAAAAAAAAAAACAAAAACAGTTTCTATTTGCTTATATAAAGAACAGCAAATTCATCTGAGGAAAATGAGTATAATGATTAAGAAAAATAGATGTAGTGATACTCTAAATAACCAGATGTGATGAAGTTACCCTAAGAGGTGTATGAAATCTTCGACCAGTGGTCACCGTAGAGCTCATGTTTTGATGATCAGATAGTCTTTGCTTGTGACCCCTGCTATAAGGCGTTTCTAGTAGATTCGTATATTGTGTGAGGCTTCTGAAAGTGGTGCTGGGCTTAAATGAGATGTTCTTGCCAGTGCATTTATTTAAATTTGAGAGGTCTACTTTCCAATTTTCACTAGTACTAATTCAAAGAAAAAAAGTAGCGGCTTTTCTTCTGTTTGTTTGCAAAAAAGTCTCTGTGGTACAGTACTGCGTTTGTTTTGGAAGTGGGCTTGATGTTCCGGGAGAGTTCCTGATGCTGCAGTCACCTTGGCTGTTCATTTTGTCCAAATGCCTCGTGAATGCAGTTGTACGGGAAACACATTTCTGAGGTGTTTGCCCTCCTTGCTTTTCTCTTATCCCTAACAAAGCACATCAGGGCCCACCTGGTGTCCATGTCCCAGTCTGTTAGTGTGATACGCATTTCCTGCATGTCTCCCAAACCTTTACCTCTCCGTTTTTTGGGGAAACTTCTACATAGCCTTCTCACTGGCACGTACATCTCTGTCACACATCTCCTATTTTAGAGTCTCCGCATGACAATTCCTAAGAGCACAGAGCTAAACGTGACTGCTTACCTTCATGCAGCAGTTCACCTTGCTCCACTTAGCAGCTGGTGACAGCCAAACCAGAAATCTGAGGCTTCTGAAGAAGAGAGAATGTCCTTACAGCTCTGCATGATTTCCTCAATGAGGAAGAATTCCTCCTGGTCCTGCCCTAGTAAGAATGGGTGTTTCCCGCAGGACTGATGTGTTTCTCGAACAAACCAGTTATATTAGCAAGATTTTGCACAGCAAATGGAATTTAAATGCAGAGTATTTGTTTAAAATAAACTATTTTCCCATTAGGCAGTAATTTTTGTCATTAAGTTCTCATCTTCAGCTCTTGGATATCCACAGGAATGTTTGTCATTATAGCCCCTGAAGGAGGATCCATCATGTCAGTACTCCTTTTCCTTCTTTTATGTTCCAGTCAGTGACTAAAGAAGCTCCAAAACCTGTAAAGAACTTGCTGATTACAGCTGTCCTGATATATGAATAGATAGAAACGTGTGCTCACCAGGGAAGACTTCCTGATAGATGTTTGTTTTCATTTCCCTTCTTACCACCCTGCAGCTTTCCCCCATCTCCACTGTTGAGTATTTCTGAACATGATACGTGGGTAAGCTCTTACTTTACAGGGCTTGAATTATCTTGGAAATTGGAAGCACGGTGCAGTGCTGTCTGAAAATACGATGTTCTGTATACTTTTTCTAGAGAGTTGCTATATGTTTCTGTATAGAATTCTTAAAATCAGTGCACTCTGTCCTCTTCTGGTACAGTTTTTGTTGCAGTGCAGCATTTTGCACTCTTTTGTAGTTTGAGACTCATATTCCCTACTTATTAAGCAAATTGGGTGTTTTAATATGATGCTACATGTGCTCATTAAAGCTATTTTTCCAACAGCTGATCATTATTTGTTCCTTTTTTTGATTTTTTTTTTTTTTTGATTTTCTAAATTTGAGAGAGCTAGCCAGCAGAGATTTTTGTTTCATTCTGCTTAAAATGTAAAATTCCTTTTCCATTCTTTGTTCTTGCATCTCCTCCTAAACAGCGTGGAATCTGTTTTTGGTGGCTGTGAGTAGCCTGGAAAAAAGTTTGTCTGTTTCATTATTACCTATGGATATAGCCTAATGCTTTGTTTGTGTTGCCAGGCACGACAAAGACTCCATAATCTGCTAAATTCCACTTTTCCAAATGGGTCAAATGTTTTGGGAATGTGAATCAGCTTTCTGAAACTTACTTCTGAATTTTGAAGTGCCTTTCCAAGAGGCACATAATGTGGGTGAAGAGGAAATGGAGCTGCAGAATTTGGTGGTACTCTTATTAGTTTTTAGTATATTTATTTCAAAATCAAATTATTTTTATTGGATAAGTGTCCAATGGCCCACTTGTCAAAACTTTCAGCAGTTTAGATGATGTTGTGGTTTCTTCTTTTTATAATGTGTGGTTTGATTTTTTTCATAAATAACTTTTCTAGATAAAAAAAAAAAAAAAAAACTTCAGTTGCTTTAATAGTTTCTTCTTGCAGTTTGACTTTACAGAATTTTGCTGAAGTCGGTAAGTGCCTCGGTACGTAAAACACCACTGAAGTAGTGTAAGATGATGAAACTGAAGTAGCTTTGAATCCTGACCTAACTCATTTAAGCTTTGATTTTTACATTAACTGTGTTTAAAACTCCTTTAGGTAGATGTGATTTCCTCAGAAAACATAACAATGGGAGGAGCTGTTCCCTTTGTTAATATAATATTTGCCTAATGGAATATAAAGTATGAGTTTTTGAATCAGTACACTTGTGCAAATTAAGGCCTGGGAAGAAAAACAAATTTTCAGGTATTACCATTTCCCCCCCTCCTCAAGTTATATGCCAAATATTTTTTATATTGTTTGCTGTTTGGTGCAAATGTCTGGACTACAGATTTGGTCCTGTAGAAAAATATAATTCCCTTATTGCTTTGTCACTGTGAGAGTTAGAAGACTTGAAAATGGACCAGGCTGTAGTCCTAGCCACACCTAAGAAGTAAAGTTTAGAATTATAGCCATTGAGATCTGGGCTGGTGAGGAAGCTGTGGGATCTGGAGCCGTGAGTAAAATCCCTGTAGTTCACATCAGAAACAGGAATGGTAAATTGCATTACATTGAGGGAGTATTGTGGAAATTTAGAAAAAATACTAAATATTTAATAGACCTGTAATAATTAAGTTGATAATTTTTAAAAGATATTATCTTTGAGATGATGAGTGTCTTAGTTTCAGCTGGGACAGTATTGTGTTCTTCAGAATGTCTGGTATGATGCTGTGTTTTAGTTCTAGGAGGAGAACAATGTTGATAACACACTGATATTTGTGATTGTTACCGAGCAGCACTGTGTAGAGCCAAGGCCATTCCAGTTTCTCAGCAAAGGTCTGCTGAGGATGGCCCAAGGAGTTGGGAGGGGACGAAATCAAGACAGCTGACTTAAACTGGCCAAAGCAATATTCCATACCATATGACATAATGTGGAAGGAGAGTTTTGAAGGGAGTGGGAATTCATCCTACTCTTCAGCTCCCTAGTGAACAATTGCTTTTGCATCACTTGTTATATATATATTTTTTACATATATAGTCATATATATAGTATAAAGGATAATAGTCATAACTATTATCCTTTTCCTTTTCTCTCTTAGTAATTGGTTTTATCTCAACCCATGAGTTCTACTTTTTTTCCCCCCCCCCCCCCATTTTCTTCCCCCATCCGACTGGGAAGGGGATGGGGACTGAGCCAATGACTGTGTGGTGCTAAGCCGCCTGGCAGTTTAAATTATAACAGTGAGACAGGAATTGTGGTTAAATACCCAAGAGTAGATTATGTGTACAGTGAAACATTACATAGATGAAAATATGAGTGCCTGTAGTAGTACAGTCCAACTTTGCAACATTACTGTATTGTGTAATTGAATGCTTATGTTCTGCAGGAGTTTTTGCCTGTAAGGGTCTTTGATATCTGTGCTGAGCTCTGCTGGGACGCATTTGAATCACTGCCAATATATTGCTCTGGTTTGTTATAGTCTTATTTGCAGCATTTGCACTTTCTCCTTAAAATTATAGATTCCAGGCTAATGCAGCTCTGTGGTTCAAGTAGACACACTTGAAAATTATGGGTAGGGTGACACATAATCCTAGAAATCTTGACAAAGGCCTTGGCCTTGCAAATGAGTACAGCTCTGCCTTTGGGTCTGTGCAGGCTGCCCTGGAGCATGCTATTTACCTTTTTTGTGTCTCTGGAGCATCCTGCCTGGAGCAGGCCTGGGCCTTGCACTTGGTGGACAGCCTGCACAGCACCTGACTGGGGTGTGAGGAGGAGAGCAGTGCAGTGGAAAGGGCTGTCTGCTGTTCTGCTGTGCTTCTGTTGATACTCTGCCTGAATTAGTGACATCTGTGTCCAGTAGTGCATTCTGTGTTCCCTCTTCTTTTCCCACATCTCTAATAGCCAGGATGTTCAAATACACACAGCAGAATGATACATCTTTAAGTATGTGGCTCTTTGTTTTCTGATCCTGTTCCCTTTCTGGGTGTATTACCTTTGTGGAAGTCTGTGACATTTAGGCGTTGAACTATCTTTCACAGTATTGGATGCCTAAACAGGTACTTTGTCACCATCAGTCATAGAATCGTAGAATCACTAAGGTTGGAAAAGACCTCCAAGATCATCCGGACCAGCTGTCCACCTGTCACCAATGTTTCCCGCTAAATTATGTCCATAGTATCGCATCTAAATGTTTCTTGAACACCTCTTAGGATGGTGACTACACCACCTCCCTGGGCAGCCTGCTCCAGTGCCTGAGCACTCTTTTCAGAGTTGTTCTTGATAATGTTCAACCTGAACCTCCCTGGCACAACTTGAGGCCATCCCTCTAGTCCTATTGCTACTTAATACAGTATTGTGCTTACATAGCTTACTCACCAACCCATATGCTATAGCTATTACAAACCTATATGACAATTTGTGTGCATAATTTGTTAAATATGAATGTTAGGGATGGAAAAGTATTTTGAAATCACTTAATTGAAAGATCATGGAATACCAGCAGAAACATAAAATATTATTTTGAACGTAAGGATGATGCTTTATTACTTATGTCAGGAATCTCACAGTGTAGTGGTGGTCTGGTTTCCAGAAATGCTATTACTCTAATGCAGCCCACCTCAAAAGCTGGTGATAAAATTTTTGATGTGAAACATACTTTTACAGCAGAAGAATGCAGGTGCAAAAAAGAAAAGCAAGCAGTTTGTCAAGTGGTATTGATTGTTTCTGCCAAAAAACACCAGAATATTTTTAGATTAAAAAGATTTTAAAAAATTGGCCATTGCCCTTGTGAAAGTCTGTATGTTTGGGTTCATGTTTATCATTAGAAATATCCATCCTGCTTGCTTAAGCTCTGTAATTGGGCTCCAACTGCTTGAGCCGGGCGGGGGCTGTGGTGCAGCGGTTGTGCAGGGTGAACGGGCACAGCTGCCTGGTGATGTCACGAGCTATTGAGATAGCACCACGCGGCAGAGGAAGGGGATGGGAAGGCAGATTTTAAGGAAAAAAAAGCGTCTTCAGTAAGCAAATTATTTTCGTCTGTGTTGTTTTGATTAGGATATGAAATAACAAGCAAAGTCTAATTGCTACAAAAGAAATTACATCTGGAGAGTTTAACTGGGGCAGTTTCAGAAACTTTTTGTGTGTGTGTGTGTGTGCTTGAAATGTCTCATTTTGCCTCTGAAGTTGAGAGAGCTTTGGAGCACCTTGAGCCTGATTTCCTGCTGTGCTGGCTGTGTCCACATCTGCCCAGCCCTGGAGCTGTGTGGGGTCTTCGTATATGCCCATGTTTGCTGGGTGTTACCATACAGCTGTCGGACACACGTGAGGAGTGCTGGGCTTCCTGTGGCTACATGGGTAGATGTGCAAGGTACTTGGAGCTTTGTGAGCGGGGTCATTACTTGAGTCCTGTTGACTATCTTTTGGTGCATGGAATTCTTTTGTGGGTCATGTTGTTGCAGTGACCATACTTGTGGTCACTGCATGGGATCTTGTGGGATGTTTCTTGGGTTTCATAGATTGAGGTTCAGATGCATGAAGATTAATCCCACTCATTGTTGTGGTCAGGGATTTTGGTTTGCGGGATGAGGTAAAAGATGTATTTTAGAAATGTTTCCTATGATGGATTGATACTTTCTGGTATGTGTTCAGATGCATGGATCTTGTGAGAGGGCAAGAAAGGTCACTGAATTGGTATTTGTAGGGAACAAACTTCTTCAAATAATAAAAAATTAAGAAGGCGTGAAGTCTGCCTGGGGGCTGCATATAATATAAAAGCATACCAATAGAAAATATATTTTTAACATGTGTTCATTAGAAATTCAAATGTGGATGCAATTGTAATGGTTAATAAAAATTACTAATGTGAAAAATCTCTTGAATAACTGAAAAGCTGGACAATGTGTACTAATGGCTGTCACAACATCACTGATGCAGAAGTACAAAGACTGTTGCTTGCAAGTACCAAATAAAATGTGCTACCATTTGGAAGACATGGTTTGCTTGGCAGCTGGAACCCATGGAGATCATGTATTTGGTTTGCATTTACATGTGCTTATGGCAGTCTGAACTAAAAGCAATTTACTTTAGTATTCATTGCACCTTAAAAATGGTAAAATGGTGATGACAGTAAAAATTAAAATTTGCAATTTTAAAAATATGTAGGTAGTACATAGGATTTCATTTAAAAAAAATGTTAAAAAGATATATGTATTTTAATGTAACACAGCTATGTCTGCGTTACCTTCAAAGCACTTTCAGGGACATAAAAGATGCCCGTGTAATGCTTTCTTTTGAAGGTAGGTATGGTTTCTATCAGTGAAGTGTTGTCTGCTTTTTTAGAGCGTTCCTAAGGAGACATCAGTCAGCACCTGTCGGCAGAGGAGAGGAATGCCTGTCTCTGTGCCCATACTGCAGTGTTTGAGGCTGGGTATTAGAATGAGACTGTGAACAGCTTTATATTTCAGTAAGAAGTATCCCAGTGATCTTTTTAGAGTAGGAAGACTTTTTTTTCACTCAAGTGCAACAAATAGAATGAACACTTGTAAAAATTAGTGTTCTGCGTATGCTGAGGTGCAGCCCGCAGGTGATCTGGTCAGCCTGGCCTTTGGGGGTGAAAGCAGTTCCCTCCAGGCCATTGCTGGCGCAGGTCTTTTCAGCTGCTGTGCGGGGTGTGTGGCATAGCCTGGGCATGGCAGTGGAGTAGGAACCACCAAATGCTCCCACACACCCCTGGCCCTGCAGTCCTGCCAGTGAGCTCTCTGTGCAGCATCTTCTCCTGTCTGCTGGGAGTGATCCTCTTGTGCCTCCTTCGTATAGGTGTCTGCTCTCACAGATTTTATAGAACGTATGGGAGATGGCTATGGCTCTGTCACACATAGATGATATCAGCTGCTGGATTTAAAAGCTGTGGGGGAAGGAAATAAAGTTGTTACTCAAGCACTTAGTTTCCCTGATCTCTTGCTGGCTTGGCTTTCTGGCAGAACGTTCCTGTAATTCACCTCTTTCACTGTTCCATTGTGCTGCTTATGAAAATTACAGTTCTATCTTAGAAGCTAGCTCAAAAAGAAAATAGGAGCTTGTGTGGCTGAACTATATTTTCCCCGAGGCATCACAGCAACAACTCAAAATTTAATATTTTCTATTTTTTTTTTTTTTTAACAGGGATAAAGCTTACATTTTGTTTTAGTTTTGATGCAGAAGATACGGAAAAGCTGTGGAGAATTATTTATGTAGGACTGAAGGAGTTATGGGGTAGGCGATAGCTGTGGTTTGCTGATTTTCAACAGTTTGTCTAGACAGCACTTTTTCTCCTTTTCATTTTTAGTGTATAATTTTTTTCTGTATTATATCTATAATACAGCTGTGCTCATGAATTTTCATTCATAATTTTTTTTGTGTTGTATTTTGAATATTTATTTTGAAGTTGATTTTGTAGTATCATATTGTCCCTATATGTTTTACCATATAGAAGTCATATTTAGATCACATTTTCCTATAGTTGTATTTTGTGTATCCAACTACATAATAGCAGCATAGTGACACCATTTTCTTAAGTAATAATAACTATGTTTCTGTTGGAAAAATTGAGGAAGGTATGTTTGAAGTTCAGCACTAGCAACACTAATGTACATTTCTAGCAATTCCACCGTACAGAAAATCTCTCGTAACATAGGTTGAAATAAAAATAAAGAAATACAAAGGCTATTGAATGAATGAATGTATGCTTTCAAATAGCTGTAGCTACTGGATTGAAATATTTCAAAATATGTAGATGCAAATGAGCTTTTGAATTACTTTTGGAAGACACTTGTTTAATTCTTTCTCATTGTTAATTCAGTTATGATATAATTGCACATGGAGTTAGGGTTTGTAAATGTGATTTTTTCTAACCTCCCAAGTTTAAAAAGACAAGATTTATCTTAACTTTTGACTTAACTTTGATAACTTAAGTTTGTCATACTTTTAGACAACCACAGGAATAGCATAGCTGTCTCCATCCTGTTCAAAAATGTGTTCCTCTTTAGTGTTTCTATATGCGAGCTCTGTATGTATGTGCGTGGTTACATTTACACTCTTTTAACAAAGGGTAGTTTTGGCTGTGGATAAAGTAAGAGGAATCTTCCGAGCATAAGGGAGGAAAAAAAAAAAAAGAAAAAAGCACTGAATTACTTGCTTACTTTCTGTGGTGGCATGTTACATCAGTCTGTCTTAAGAAAAAGCCGTAGGTGTCTGTTAAAACATTACTGTTTCATGCTTTTTATTGAATTATTTGTTTATTCGCTGGACCTTTTGCTGAGAATTCTGTGTATGGTTAAGTGCTTTATATAGAAGTTCTTGAAGAAACAAAATGTATACCTTCAACATTCATTTAAGCTGTTAATTTTCATGTATTTGATTTTATGATGGAGTACTACCCTATTGTGTCTCCTACTTTTTAACAGTGGAGTCTAGATTGTGACGCTATTTTTTAATTATTCATTAATTTGTGTGGATAGCAAGAGTGAAATTTCCCAGTGTTTTACAGTAAAAACATTTAGAATTGGCTTGTTACTGAATTAAAATCATGTAATGTTAATATTTCTTATGTATGTGTGATTTGTTCAATAATTTTTAGACTTAAGTCACTGTTGGAATAACTTTTGCAAATACTTTTTAACTGTCACAACAAAAGAAATCAGATTTGGTGGTGAATACCATCTACTAAGGCTGTCTGTTTTCTGTAAGGTAAACTTGAGTTCCTCTGCCAGGATGGTAGCCTAGACTTTACTGTTAGATAAGTATATACATAATTGCTTTTTGGTGCTGTGTCCTTCTGATGGTTTCCCCTTATATTTTAATTGATTCCTGTGCACGGAATCAGTTCTCATCACAATCATGTTAATCTCAAACACATTTTTTGCTGTGTTTTAGGAGCTGAGGTGGCAGTTGAAAGCTGATTTTTCAGTATTACCTCAGTATATTTGAATCAGCTGAGAGTCCGAGTCAGCTCCCAATCTTCTGTACAAATGAATCTTACTATGAAATTTTTATTAGAATTCATTTGTTTCAGATTACTCAATGTCCAGTTACAGTAACTGGCGTTTTAGCATTACTGGTGTTTCTGTTCTTTGATATGTAAAATGATTTTCTTTGTAGCATTTTTGTAGTTGAAAAAGTAATATTAATTTTTAAAAAATAGTCTTTTTATTATTAACTACATATGCAAAAAAGAAAAAAAAAAAGAAAAAAAGGAACATCTGCCTTCCAAATGTTGTTCAATGATAGTAATTAAAAGGTTAAATAAAAGCTGAGGCAAGCTTTGAATTCTGAAGCATTTGCAACAGCTAATCTGACTTACTGCAGACATTTTTGTCAAAGTTGAAAAAGTTAAAGCTAATTAATTTCTTGGGAGACATATGATGAAATTGTAGGTGTGATAACATATTTGAGTAACATATGGTCGTTATGGGGCACCTTTCTAATGACTGAGCACCAAGTTAAATATAGACTCCCCAGTTTTTCACTTCTTCTATTAGTGATTCTTTTTTACTACAGTTTGAACTCCTCTTATTTTCCATTGTGTGTGAAATAAGATTTTATTATAGAAGTCACTTTAAAAATATTATTAGCTTAGTGCTGTGCCTTGGTAAAATTTATTGAGTACTGTGGCACAGAAAATTCATCTCTATTTCTCGAAGCATTAATTGAGATTATGTGCATTTTGACCTTTATTTTGTGAAACACGAAACTTGCTGCTGAATATTTTTGTGTGTGTGCTCGAAAGCAGGAGCGAGAACGTTTTTGAGAGATTGGTAGAAAAAGCACATTGCTCCCCCTGTATGTAGTACATTACGGCCTGCTTTAATAAGGTACTGTAATTTATTATGTCATAAAAAGGAGGACATGCGAGTTTCTAGAACAAATTCTCAGTCTTCAAAGTCATAATGTTTTGTATTTTTTGGGGGGGGAGGATGCTTCTGCCATTCTTTAGAGGCTATGTATGTAAAGACTGTATTAGAAAAAGATGAATGGTAATTAATCAGTTTCATGTATATTTAAATTTATCTATTTTTGTAACTTAATGACAACACAAGAACTTTATTATTTCAGTGTCAACAAGTGGAACAAGCAGCCCCATGTATTGCTTAGTGATACACAAATAAGAAAGTAAATAAAAATATTTCGTGAAAATGGAGAAAAAAATTGAAGAGAAGAATGCTTTTTTCTGGAGGTGATGCAGAAGGTAAAAGATACATAAGAAATCTGCATTCAGTGAGGGCAGGAAGTATGGGATGTATATTGAAGGGAGTTAAATATGTACTGTTTTCCTGTGACTGCGGGATGAAGAACTATTGTGAGAAGCACAGTGACAGTTATTGCTTGAGTTTGGCCATCGTTTTCTGGTGGGAGAGTGAAAGTCTGCACTGATGCTTAGAGAGAGAGAGAGAAAAAAAAAAAGAAAGAGAAAGACAAGGGAGGAGTAAATGAGGAATTGTGTCTTGGTAGCTATGGCAGTAGTGAAAAAAATATCCTGAGAACAGATAAGACCAGGAATGACTTTTTCACCTGACCACGAAGTCTAGTGCTATGTACAATGTCGTTTGGATTTTCTTTCTTACTTGTTTACATTAACGTGTAGTTATTTTTTGCCAATAGGGAGCTTTTATGCATTTCTTGACATGGTAGGTGATGTAAAGTGTAAGATGGTATTTTCCTTTTTCCACAATCTACGGAAGACTTTTGATTAGAAAAGAGAACCAAAGCATGATTTCTACTATGGGAACTGCGTTTTGCTTTTTGTTTTCCTTTGGTTACACGTGAGATTTGCAACAACTACTAAGAGTTATTCATCAAAATACATTCAAGAGATACAGTAAACTTCTTATAATGTTAAATTTCTCTGAGCTGGATTTCCTTCAAAGCCTTCCAGCTAATCAGAGTATTTATTTACTTATATATTTAATTCTGTATGTCACTGGAGTATTCAGAGCATGATCACAAATCACAATAAAGTAGAAGGAGTTTAAACTCTAGGATCACTTTCACTTACTTTAACGTGTGATGATTTTGCTTTTTGTAAAATTAGAAAGATTTCTGTAATCTTTAGTTGATGGTTTTGATAGACTTTGATAGGTGAATTTTGTCAATAAGTTGCTCCTTCAGAAGCAGGAAGTGCTTTGAGTACCTGGTGTCAGTATACATGCAGAATAATGTGTCTGGGAAGGAGGGTTTGAGACAGATGTGTTTGGTCCTGTTGAGCCTGGTACTGTGTATACACATGATGGTTTTATGTTTTTTGTTTTGTTCCTCCCCTTCCCCCCCCGCCTCAAATGTGTGTGTTTATTTTCTGGAATACTTGCATCTAAAATCAGCGATAGTGTACTTACTTTGCATAAATCGTGGTGCCAGATGTGATGAGGTCTGCAGTCCGGCCATTCGTATACCTAGTTAGTTATTGCTAAAAATTGCTGTAGCCCTGAAGGGACTAGTGATCAGGAAGGAGGATGTATGTTAAAAATCTAATTAAAAAAAAAATAAGAAAAAAGCATCTTGTGGCACATTATGAACTCTCACATCTAAGCATTTTTGGATGCTTTCATAGCCATCTGTAGAGGGTGGATCATTGATTATGCATCAGCCAGATAAAAGAGATCTTTCTGATACATTTCTTTCTTTACCAGATACTGTTTTACTGCAAAATACTACAGTATCTTGATCAAATGATAAGAACAATTTTAAGGGGTGGTAATAAAAGCATATTTTATACAGAACAGAAAGGATATGCTACAATGAAAGGTTGAGTTTATCTTAGTGGTTTCTGATTGCTGTATAAATCAAAGGAGGGAGGAGAACCTTGATGAATCACACTTAAATTAGTCACCAGCAGGGCCCCCCTTTGTTCTATAGGTGTGGTTTTGCTACAGTGAGTTGCATCATAGTAAAAATAATTGTGACAAAACATTGGCTTCTGCTTTAAACTTTGAATGCTCGTCTTTGCATTAATTAAGACTTCAAATGTTCTGCATG
Source organism: Lagopus leucura (assembly GCF_019238085.1). Taxonomy (NCBI): domain Eukaryota; kingdom Metazoa; phylum Chordata; class Aves; order Galliformes; family Phasianidae; genus Lagopus; species Lagopus leucura. Next base: position 68,710,846 of record NW_024962252.1, on the reverse strand, counting down.
TAGAAAAATAAATTTAAAAAAATTATTTGTTCTACAAGATCAGTTGTTACAAGAAAGAAGTTTACCAACTGCATTTCTTTAAGGAGATCAAGGATACTGTGTTAAGAATGTACATCAGACCAGTTATCTTCTGTAATATACAGAGTGCTTTTTCACAAGAAGACACATGAAAGAAAGATCCTCATAGTTGTTTCATATGTGAGATTGATATAATTTAGAATAAGTTCCTGTTCTGTTGCTGATCACTTCATTAGAGGTCTTAGATCACAGCATAAACTTTGTCTGATAGGAACCCCATAATGATTTTTCAGGGAATTCAAAGCAGCAGGTAGCAAGAAAGCATCATTTCTGTATTCCTTTGTTTGTTTTCTCTTTAAATCGATTTTTCAGCTTTCAGTATTGAAATAATTCCAAACATTCAAATGTTAAAATATCACATTTGGCATATGACATTTCTCACTGAGGAAAAGATCTGTGTTTATCATATTCCTGTGGTTTGGGTTTTTTTCTTGGGGCTAGGGGAAGAATGAGAAAATGTTTGCAAGTTCTGTACTGTACTTCTACAAAATTTTATATTCCAACTCTTTGCTACCTGTGGAAAAAAAAGTAGTGAACTGCTGGAAATAAGAAAAGGAAATTGCCCATTTTCTTTGTAGGTTTACCTCAGCAGCTCAACACTGTGAAAGATACACTCATGTATTTTAGATGACGTATGAGCTGGAGCTCTTCCTGTTGTTTTACATTTCTCAGTTATTTGATACTGTCAGTGAATACTGTTATATTGTAATTGCCATTTCTTGTTGTTGTTGGTTTTGTTTTTGTTTTTCCATCTGAGATCTGTAGATGCAGAAATGCAAGAGAAATACAGTGTACTGACAGTTACTCTTTGAAATAGAAACATGAATTAAAATGTGTGTAAATAATAATGTAATATGGAAGACTTGCTGTCAAACATATACATATAACATTAAGGCTCTAAATTTGATATGCATACAATGTAGGCTTCTTAATACGTAACTGTGTGTAACGATTCTTAAATTCAGAGCTTGAGAATTTGAATGGAGAATGTGATATGGAGTTGAGAACAAACTTTTAAGTAAAGAAAAATAGAGGAAATACGAGCAACTTCTTGTTCAGCAACAGAAGCAGGGGTCGCCTGATGTGTATGTACCTGAAACGAATCCTGCATAGAGAGCTTTAGTTTGGGTATTTTTTTGGAATTGTTGAGTTCTGCACTTTGTAACAGATTAGCCTTTTAAGGGAGCTTGCTTTGGATGTGATTTCTTATGTAAAAGCAGACTGAAATGTAATTCTATCACACGGAGTTATAGCATCTCTCAGTTTGGGTTAGAACATTTGCACTTGAAATATATAATTGGTAGCTGTAACAAGCTCTTCTCTGTAATACCAGCTATCTAGTAGAGGGGGATGAACACCACTTCCAGCAGTTTTCACAGCTATTTACTGACAGAAGAATGTAAAAATGCAGGACCCCTAAGTTCAGCTCTTTTTGGAAAATGTACTTTCTGACCTTGTCATTCACTTCTTTCCCCTGCTACTTAATCCCACATCCCCTTTCCTTCTGTATTCATGCTCTCGTCTTGATTGCCCTGCTGCTATTCATTTGCTCTCATACCCTCCAGAACTGGCCCTCTTCTCTTTGTTTTCTCAGACTATAGGAGTGCCAGCTCCTGCTCCTTTATTTCTGTCACTAGTTTGAATTTCACTCAGCTCAACTTTCCAGCCAGCCACCTGCCCACTCTGCCCATCTTGTGCGTTTTATCTCCTGCTGCCCCATTACCTTCACAGTTCTGCAATGAATTTGTCCCAACTTGAATTACTCCATTTGGACTGCTTCCTTAATCTTTACGCTACCTGGACATCATTAAAGGTAATGTTTGAAGCCCAAGAAAGAGTGAGTGTCTGTGCTCTCATTTAGTTGCCTGGCACTGTTGCAGAAAATTGATTGTCAGAAGGAGCAATTGCAGGAAATGACCTGGTCAGTCCCTGCATGGGCAGAGAAAATGGTCTGTGTAACAAGCCTGTGGAGAATTGGGCTGCCAGACATAACAAGTCTTGTCTTAGCAGCTGTGAAGTGATTTATTTATTTATTTGTACATACTCTTCAGATTAGGGTGGCTCTTCCTACAGACATGTCTGACACCAGGTGAATCCCCTGCCAAATGGCAAGTTCCAAGTCACATTTCAGAATCTAGTAACTAGAGCTTTTTTGCAGAAGGATTGCCATTACGGTTTTGTGTCACAACAGGACAGTGTAGCTTCCCCTAACTCTCAGAGAAATAAATTGATTCAACTCATTGCATTTTGTATTCACATTCAGCTAGATCAGTGGACAGTCTGCCTGCAGGTGCAGTAGGAACTGGCTTTGGAGGTTGAGGTTCCTCCTGCTCAAGGAGGTGGTGTCAGCCCTGCACCTGTTTGCAGTTTTATGCTCTGAATATGGTGATGTTGCTCTTCAGCACTCCCAGACTTTTGATGGAAGTTACACTGCTAAGGAGCAAAAGAGAGTTGCTGAACAACGCTGACACATTATTCCTTGAATTTAAATGAAACAGTTTACATTATGAGGAAAAACTGTTTAAAAAGGCAGATGCAAGACTTATAATTTAAATGTATGTAAACTAAACATGAGTATTTCATTTATATGACAAAAGTACTATAGGTAATCCAATATGATGTCCAAAGAGCATTTAGAACATACGTACATACATATGTTTAAATAAGGGAATGAATGCATACGTAATTGTGTACTTACATTTTAGTTTTGAATGAAATTATCTTGTATTTTGACAAATCAGTCTCATAAAATTGTTTACCACGTATGATTTGGGAAAATTATTTCTACTGCTAATTGAGCAGAGTAATGGGGTAGTGGTTTCTTGTGTACTCAAGAAGTCCAGACATGTTTGTCTGTCAAAATATCATGTGTAAGGTATGACAGTTAGTGTAGGTAATCAGCACACAAGGGAGAAGTGTGTCCAGCATCTTGTTTAGCACCCTTGAAATCTGCAGTCTGGATGACCAGAGAATGATGGATATCACTTGGGATTTTTAATTATGCAGGTGTATAAAGAGAGCTTGTACTCTTGATCTATGATGTCTAGCAAGACTCTGTAGGCATGTGGCAGCAGTGTTGCTACTTCCTTTTCTCAACTCATTCTATTAATGGAAAAATAAGAACATGAGGTGAAAAACAAAGAAAAAATCAGGCTGATATGGTTGGAAGGAGGTAGCTTGAAATGATAATGTATACTTGTTCAGTGAGCTTAGTATGGAAGTACAGTTAAATATACTTGTTTATTCACTTTAATCCTAGTGGAAATCTGTTCTGTTCAAGTGTTTTGTTGCTTAAGATCTCAAACCTGCTTCTTAAATTTTTTTTTTTCTTGTAAAATGCTCCAAGTCCCAATGCAAATTCTCATTTAAATGTTAAATGTGACTAACCTCTTTCATGTTATTTTGCTGGATTCTCTAACATTTGGTGAAATGATGAGATTGTTTCCTTTCTGTACATCAGAGTTAAGGTTATGATTGTCAGAGATGTTCTCAAATAATGACGCCTCTTTCTGTGAGGATGAAGTTGAGAACTCTGAAAATGGAACATGACCTAGAAATCTGGAAGGGGTTTTATATTACTAATCATAACCATGTTCACAATTGTTTCTGAAGATGATAATATACTGGTACTCTGTGGATAGAGAGTCATTAATAAAATGAAGTTGTAGAGGTTCTGTCTGAAAGCTAAAAAAAAAAAACCAACAAAAACAACTAGTGGTTTTATTCTCTTCCTCCGTCTCCTCACTTTATATGTGTATTTTTTGTCACAATGTTTTTGAGTTGGTCAGATATTAAAATTCATCTCATCTGTAGATTATACTGTATACCAGGATACTTGGTCTCAGTGCTGACATCTTACAACAAATGTGAAAGTTGGGCACCTGATTTAGTTCTAAAATGTTAGGTTGAAGCAGATAGGGTTTGAGTTGAACAACCATTCAGCTGTAGTCTGTCTATCCCTTGTTAGACAGAGTTCTTGAAATGCACAGTACTTATGGTTTCAGCACTTGTATCCAAAAGTATCCAAAATCAAAATAGTTCTCATTTTTGAGATGCTTTGCCTTCCTGTACAGAGATTTTAGAGGTCTTCGTATATAGGTAGGGATTAGAATTTGAGAAAGGCTCTCAAACGTTTTAGTTTTGAATAGAAGAACACTGCCGAGAAGGAAATACAAACCATTGAACTCCAGACTAAATTTTGTTTCAGCCTCAGTTCTGAAATGTGCATGAATGAACTAATTCAGGAGCTTATCATTGTTTCGATTTGGTTAGATCTACAGAGGTAACCTGTAGGTTAAGAAGGAAGTAAGAATAGCACCCATGATCAGCCTGATTCATGTCCCATCTCTGATAGTAGACAATCTATTTTTCTTTGTGCTTTTTTTTGCTTGTCACATCTATAGCTTCTAGCAAAAGATGTGACAGTGACAACAGCTTTACCGGAACAGATGAGATCCGGAGAATTTGACTCTCCCCGTTGATAAAGGAAAATGAGGAAAAAAAAGAGGTTTTATTTGCCTGGTCTAGTGGTTGGCAACCCTGCCCATGGCAGGGGGGGTTGAATCTAGTTGATGTTTGAGGTCCTCTTCAACCCAGGTCATTCTATGATTCTGTGAGTCTATGATTCTCTGATAAGAAAAGTGATTCAGTTATGAACCCAAAAGCTGAGTTATTCCTTGTGCTTATTCATTGTGTCCAGAATTTTCCTTTTTCTTTACAATAGTTTTTTAAAGTATTGTCTTTTTTTTTCATGTTGGAAGAAAACATGGCACGTTGGCATTTTAATATTCTAAAATTTTGTCTACAAAATCTCTCATGCTTGTAGACTTGAATGCGTTTAGGTTTGATTTTTATTCTACTGAAAGTATAGTAAGTAAAGGGAGACTAGAGTATAAGAACAGCACTTGAAATAAAATTACAGGCTGATAAAGACTGGAGAACTGAGGAGGTTAAAAAAAAAAAAAGTTTGAAAAACTGTATTTGGTTTGTCATTTCCTTGGAGACTGATTAAATTCCCTGAATAAAGTAATTTTGCTATATAATTTATGTGAGCACATTGCAGACTGATACTCCTCTATGCTCAATATATAAATATTTATTGTATGATAGATATCCCCAAATAAGTAAAGGACTAAAAAAAAAAAAAAAAAAAAAAAGTTAAAAAAAGCAAGATCTACTCTTCCTGTTGGACTTTGTCATCTTGTCATCAGATGTTATTTTGCTAGTCAACATCCTTCTAAGCAGTGTATATTCCCACTTCCATTGTGTAATGCTGAGCACAATGGTTTTGTCTGCAGTGGATACGAAGGTTGCAGTCATTTACTGAAAGAGTTGTAAGTGAAGTTAGTATGCAAAATTATTTCCTCCGTGACCATTATGATGTTGTGTGGATTCTAGGAGAGAAGACAATAGAGGGAAATCTATTTGGACAATGATATGGTCATGGTATTTTTCTTAATAGGTTTTACTTAAGATAGGATAGCTTCTGATTTCAGGCAGCAAGCAAGCAGCTTGATAAGATGAATTACTCGTGCTGTCCTGGTTTAACAAGCAGAAACTTGTAGACTTGGAGAATTCGCTAGTATGAATATGATGGGGAATCCTCCCAAGGCAAGAGAACTGGGAATTGGAGCAATTGTCTCAAATTGTGGGGAAACCTTTTTTTTTTTTCTTTTGGACACATCTTCCAATGCCTAACAGCCAGTGATTCATCAGCTGATTGTCAGCCTGGAGGTGCACACTGCTATCGGAGGGGTGTCGAGTGTGTGTCTTTCAGCAGTACTGGAAGAATAATTGAAGACTTAGAATATTTGGGGTCACAAATTGAAGGGGGGTTTATTGTCTTTATTCTTTTTTCATTAACTTACTCCTGTTCTTCATAGGCTTGTGGAAAAGATTTTTTTTTTTTTCCATGGTCACTCAAGACCTTCTTGATCTCTTTGGAGGATCATAATACTTACTCACAGTAGGTTTTATGTAATGAAAATTTGGTCTTTTGGCCTCAAGCCGCAATTGACATTAACGATAATTAAATTTCATTTTCTCTTCTTCAAGATCTAAGCTTCTTTGTTCAAGTCTGATTTTGCAGGATCAGCACTTCACTAGGAAGCAAGCTTTTCATGAGACCTCAGCAACCTGAGAATGTGGAAGACTGAGTGGGAATTGAGGGTGTGTAGTGTCAAAGCTTGAGCTTGCCAAGGGGAAATTAACTGGTGTCAGATACACTTGCTATGCAGACGTTTGTGATATAAGTACTGGGAACCTGACTGAGAAGTTGGGAGGAAGTTTTGGGAATACTGTCAGTGAGTTTTGTTATGTAACTGTTATTCTGTAACAGTTTTTTCTGCTCACGGTAACATCCAGAATGAATGAATGAGTGTAGGTAATAAAAAGTGAAAAGGCAACCTCCCCCTCAAGATCATACACCAAAATTATATAACCGGAAGTTCTTTTCTTAATGTAGCTATACAGAAATAGTTTGCAAACTCAAAAACATAAGAGCAGCCTTTCTCAGTGTTAGATTTAAGCTTGGTTTTCACAGGGCCATACTCTTGCTTGTTTCTTCCTTAGTTTGTAGTTTTGTCTGACAAGTTAATGAGCAACTTTACTCTTTTTCAGTAATTTTTGAACTGTAATGTCAAAAATCAAAAATTTTGTTGAAAATCAGTAGATTTACACTGCAGTTTTCCGTCAGCTCGTTTCTTGTAGTGCTGTTTGATGAATACACTGTAATGCAGAATTTCAGTTAAAAAAAATGTATGAAAATATTAGAATTTGATGTAAAATCTAGTTGTCTTCAGTCTTCATCCTAGAAGTGAAGGCATCCATTTCTTTTGGAGTTAATGAAAGATACTCATGTTGAAGAATTCAGAATGTTTGAATTGAAATGTCCCTTGAAAACAATCAAAGCTTAACTTACCGATTACAAAGGAAAGGTGGTAAACTTAGAAATGTGAACAGCCCCGTTTCTTTGATTAGAAAATTCTCAAACTCATGGTATTAGCATATTTTAAAAAAGGTTTGCATCCATTTTAGGTCTTAAAATACCGAAAACAAAATAAGATTTCACTATTTACATCAAAAGCAATAGAAAGAGGATAAGCTATCATTTTGTGCAACTAGCAGACAATTATCTCTCTGCCTGCAAAAGTAGGAATGATATAAAAGTTTGGAATTTAATGTCTCCTCTTAACTACTGATGCTGATGGATTATGAACCCATTGCCATCTTAAAAGATCTGTTTTGTCAAAAAGAGAAAATTTCAGGGTGTTTGTAACAAATTGGAATGAAGAGATATTTTAGCAAGTTTTGGCCTCCTCCAATATTTCTAATGATTTGTAAAAATAAAAATAAAAATAGTATTTCTAAGTGTTCAAATAGGGTGTGTTTGAATGGGGACTCTGTGGAAAGCTAGGGAATCAAATGACATAAAGTCAATACTTTATAGTTAGAGTACATGTATTAAACTATACAATCTGTAGGTCGGTATTCATTGTTGGTAGTCTTGTTACTTGAATTTTTAGATATGTATTTGGTTGATTTTTAAGGTACATGTAAATCAGTCTTCATTCCTACCTGTCCACTAGGGGGGGGTTGAACGAAGGATATGTATTTTTTTTTTCTGCTTAAAATGCAGTGTAATGACAGTCGAGCATGAAATGCTTTTTGCCCACTGTGGCACTGGAAGTAAAGAACGTGTTGTTGGCGGTGTATAAGCGTACCAAAGTCTTCCAGACAGTTTGCTGACCTCAGATAGACCTTTAAGTCTCTGACTTGTCAGACAAGAGGGGCAGTGCTCCTCATTGGCATTCAGATCACAGGCAGCCACTGGGCTCAATGCATAGCCAAGTAGTGCTTTAGGATTTAGACAAAGCCGCTCTGGCAAAGCATCCCAGTTGTCAGGGTAGCTGGCTGTTTCCTAAAGAACTATTACATAATGGAGAGACTGAAAAAAAGCTTTAGGATGCAAATGTTTTTTAAAGTAAAAATTAAAAAAATGAAAAGTGGGGGTAATTTGTGAAAAGAAGCTCGCCCCCCTTTCCCTCTCCCCCGCACGTACACACACCGTTCCAGATGATCTCATTCATTGGTTCCTCTGTGTGTTTAACTTCTCAGGGTCATAAATGTAGTTTGCTGTTTAACACTGTAATGATGTCACTCCAAAGGTATTTTGTGGAAGAGGAGAAGGGAATTGTCTGAAAGTGTTTGGGAGTCAACACTTTCAGATTTATTAGCTTTACTAGAGGTCAGCCATTTGTGTTTCTTCTCTGTATTTATAGTAGAGTAAGCTGGGAATTCAGCGGTAGAGTTAATGTTTACATTTGAAACCGTGCAGGTAACACAAATAGATGTTCCACTTATTGCTACAACAGCTTCCCAGAGTGGAATCGTAATCTAGAATCTTTCTGCTCTGTGTCCAGACTTACAGCCTACATCCACGTGCAGATTCTCTTGCACAATGAGAGGTTTGACACTTCCCACTTCTAAGTGTCCCCCTCCCGCTGCACCAGCATGACATCATGTTCAGGATCTGTGCTGAGATGCATACAGGCCTTCCACCTCTCGGAACGGGATATAAGAAGCAGCACAACAGCTTTACCGTGCACTGGAGTTGAGAAAGTGATTACTGCAAAGGCTACTTAAAAACATAGGGGCCTCCACTGCCTGTTGCTGTGCTAGCTCTGCTGCGGTTACATTGGCATAAACCATGTTTCTTAGTCAGCCTTAGTCTTAAATGTGTTGTATTATTTTAGTAATAATAAGGCCCTTTTTAAACAAACTGCTTTGGAAAGCATACATCTTTTCAACATTTGTACATGTACTGCTGTCTCACCCATTTTAAATACTGTTCCAACCACTACACATCGCTTGTTTGTTAAACAGCAAACCTGCAGAGTAACCAGTATTCTGAAGAGGGATTTTGAAGTGTAGATATGTTAGATATGTTTTCTGTAAGGGTATTATCTTTTTTTTTTTTTTTTCTTTCTTGGGGGGGGGGGTGGGGGGGGTGGGGAGAGAGGGGAGAAGGAGTAGCAGTGGGGGTGGTATTGGGGAAAATTTCCAGGATTAGGTTACAGAGGCATCCAGACAACACTATTTAAGCACAAGGTTTTCAAGAGGGGAGTGTGCTTTTTCCAAAAGTTGGGTCTCTGGGGAGGGATGCCTTCCTCATGGAAACGCTTATAAATCACTAACTTAATTTCTTACCTAGAAAAATACTCAATTGGAAAATACTAAATTATGCTTTCTGGGTAGTTTAAGCAGTGTTTCCCCCATCACAGCAGGTCTCTAAGTAGGAGAAAAAGATAATGGGAGATCAGTTTGGGAGGTCAGAACCATTGAAAATAGAATCATAACAGTATCAGCAGTCATGCTCAAAACATGTTGGCATTAGTCATGACCCAAACTTCCTACAGCTACAAGGGCTTGCAAAGTAGCCAGCTACTAATCCTGTTCCCCTAGTAGCATTCTATTCTGTATTCTGTTTGTTGTTTGTAGAGCAGTCCTACCTAGTGGCTGGATGATCTGTTGTTCCCTTTCATTAGAACACATTCAAAAAATGAAAATCCTGGATGGAGTATTCATGGAAAAAGGGGTTTTAAGATTAGATGATTAGATGGTTATGACAACCAGTAAATTAGTGTTAACTGTACTGCTAGAAATCTTAAAATGATCTAGTGTCAAAGTTATACAAGGGCTGGTCTGAAAGTAATGCCTCCTATTTTATTATGTCAAAGGCAGATGGTGATGGTATGTAATTAGAGGTTAAACCTTTCCACCAGTATTTATTACATTTTGTTGCCATGTGATAGATGGCAGCAGGGAGGCAGTGTGATAGAACCACGTCTGACTTGGAAGTGTGTATGAAGCAAAGGTATAGGATTGAATTGCTCCTTGTGGAAAAAGTGCACCCACTGGCATTCACTGATACTTGCTGAATGTTAATGGAGACCAAGGTAATGAGCACAGTGAGGCACTGGGAGGGGGATTTCAGCAATCGCAACAATGGCAATGGGTCACCTCTGCTGGTCATTTTTACCGCTAGTGTAAATGCACAGCTGGTGATGGTGACTATGTTGAAAAGTAGTGTTTTGTAGATGAGAATTTATTCTATCAAGTGTTATTGCATCTGTTGTGGTTTCAATGGAAATAAACAGGAGGCATTACTTTCAAAGTGACCTACACATTTGTTTCTTGCTTGTCTGGAAGCTGTGGCTGATGATTATCGTGCATTTTTGATTGGTTCATTCAAAACCTGTGGTTTCATAGTGTTTCCTTTTGATTTCATATGCGTACTTGTGTATATATATATATATCCTGTATTAATGTGAATGCAAGGATATGTGTACATTTTTCAGGATGCTGACAGTTTGCACAGCTTCAATATGGAACAGAGTGCAAATGCTGATACTGATATACAAATAAACTTTCCATTATCTACTACTCTTTTTCTCTCTTAGAGTTTTCACTTGAAACACAGAAGCAGTACATGCTTGTGTGTGAGAGTAGGATACCAGTCTCTGCACTCCTCCTTATGTCTGGATTCAATACAGTATTTCTCCTAATTATTTCCTTTTATGTCTAACAAAGAGTAGTAAGCAAACAAACAAAAACCAGATATGTCTGCTTGTAACTTTGTGTGTGGTGGTGATGATATGAATGAGTAGTAAATGCCTTCATCGTTGTGTTTTCTGTTTAGCATATAGCTGACTTATTTGACAATAAAATAACTGAACCAGATTTGTGTATCTAGCTGTAGCTGTTTAAGCATCTCACAGCTGTTCATTCCCCTCTTTTCACCCTTCATGTGGTGACAGTAGAAGCTACTGTTCCCATCAGAAATTCTGCAACAAATTATTAGCTCTTAACCCTTCTGATTTTGAAGTAAAAATGGACTATGTTATACTATCATGTATCTGTTCATGTGCTGAGACAGAGAGATTATGATAGAGATGATAAATGTCTGTTCCTCTAGAAGTAGGGAGAACGGGTACACTGTAACCTTTGCATGTGCATTTCTGCTACATCTTTTGCTCTGCCAGCAGCGTTCATCTAATTGACTAGTGTTGGTGCAGAGTACTAAGCTGCAGGAAAATATAGCCTGTATTAAAAAAAAACACAAAACAAAACAATTTGTTTGCTTTCTTCTGATTAGCTCCTAGAATTATCTTAGAGTGGGTCAAAAGAATGATTGATGCTACGGAGTGGTTGCATTTTCTGAGTGGCTAGGAGTGACTGTATTGTAAAATTTGGTTTGGAATTACAGTGTAAGAGCTAGGAATGCAAGTCATAAATATTACTCTCCCATGAGATTGCATTCTTGTAAATATAGCTGTTAATGTACACTGGAAGCTTAAGGTACCTCTAAATCTGGTGTTTCTTCACATTTAGAATACTAGGTGTAGATCAGGTGATTTATTGTTTTCAGTAGTTTTACTACACTTTTCTGTTAAAGGAAGAAACAATAGGGAAAAAAAATCAAGTCATTGTGGGGATTGCTTATACATTTATACCCTTGAAACTACTGGGTTTTCTGTGTAGACCTATGGAGTGTGGGCTAATGGGGAAAATGAGTTGGTTTATCATCTTCTGATTGGGCTACTCAAGGGATGATTTCTCTCTGGAATAAGCCCAAAAATTAGGCTAGCCTGGAATTTTCTAAATAGATGATGCTCTCTGCATTTTCATGGGAGGTCTTGTTATATTGCAACTTTCATTAATAAATATTTATTCATTCTTTTAGTCTGTTAGGGAGTAACTGCTATGAATACAGTGTGTAGTGCTTGGCTGGCCAAACAGAATGGAAGCTATCATTTCCAAATGAGCAGATACTGGTGGAATGAAAGTAGTGGACATTGTAAAAAATTGTATAGAACTCTGTAGAGGATATCCCTCCAAAGTAGAATTGCAGTGATGCAAAAGGAGAAGCATTAGAGGAACCTCAGGTACATTTTGTTATTGGTAGAGGATGCCAAATTAACTTGTCAGCAGAAGACTGCCAGTCTTGGGAAGGTGCTGTGCTCTGATCACAGGTTTTCCAGTTGCACCCAAGGGGAAAGAGTCTCTTCTCTGTTGCCTATAGCCTATCCTTATCCTACTGCAATGTATTTATCATCTTTACCCTTCTTCCCAGCTGTGTTCTTACTCTCTGGGCAGTCCCAGTCTTTGCTTGCTAAGCTTTTCATTTGTGAAAAAAAATCATCCCTCAGCAGATGCTGAATATGGAATTATTCAGTTCAGTCATTGAAATCTGGCAAATCATAGGGTAGGAGGATCAGATTTTAGCTATCAATAGGTGGCACAGCCAAGTTCATGAAATTAGCGCATTAGAATTTGACTTCGGAGACGAGGCAGCTAGACTTAAACATTGTTGATGTTAAACTTACCTGTAGAAATGCATCGCTATGGCAAAGCATTTGGAACTGCTGAAAGGCAAATCTGTGGATACCATCAGAGGCTGAGGAAGGAATGATCAGACATGGAGGAAGTAATTTAAATAATTATTGAAAATGGATGTAAGTACTTTAAATTTTGTACGTTAAGGAAAAGGAAGCACATGATTTCTGTCCAAATAACTATTTTAAACATTCACTTGAAGTATGTTAGAAGGAGTAGCTGTCTACTAGCAAGACTTTTCACCACCCATTGTCTGATACGACTAGAAGTGAAGTTGTTATTGAAATTAAATGTTGTTAGTTCCTGGGGACATTTCTGTTATAAAGGGAAATCCTCAGTACTGAAGGCTTACTATTTTTATGATGCTATTTTGGCTGTTGTCTTTGTTTTCCTGTCTGTGATGACTGTTATATGAGTGACCTGACATTTGTAGGACTGTTATTTTATGCAGACATCATCTTGTAACTAGTGGCGCTTTAATGATGAGTATGAACTTATCGTAGTTGGTACTGAACTGAAAGGTTAGTAATTTTTAAAGAAGAGGCGATAACCTTAGTTTCACTTGAGTTTACAGATTGCAGCCAACACAATACTGAACAGGTACAGGAAAAAAAAACACAAAGTGTAGGAAAACAGCTAATTATAGTAATTGCAGCTGGTTTCAAAGTACTTCTAACAGTTTGTGCATAATGCTTACTTGAAAGCATCAAATGGGCGCTAGTTGTGAAATAGAACACCTGTTTGTTGTTGAGCATGTGTTTATGCAGATGATTTTTGTTGTCAAAGCACCTTGATGTAGAGTAGTCCTGTTTACATTTACATTCTCCCCAAAGGATTAACAGTGTTCTCTCAATAAATTTGCAGTCTATTCTACTCTCAAAGGCTGCTGTTTGGAGGGTGGTGTGAACGAGGCAACAAGTGCTTGCTAATCACTTGAATATACATAATTAGCGACAGTCTGGTGCACTGGAGTCTTTGTACAACCATAACAATACTGATTGGCAGCAACAGATAACAATAGTTGTGGCAAGGTGCTATTTGTTGAATATTTGAAGGTGTTTTTCTTTCATACTTGCAGTGGACATTTTGAGTTAATTATGCCATTATTCTGGAACACTCTTACTGTGGTGTGTTCATGTCAGAGTTAAAGGTCGGTCCTGTGGCCTCTTGTACACAAAGGTATAAGATCTCTGGTAAATACATTATGCCTTTTGAGTCTAAACTGGATTCCTTTCTTTTTCCTTCATAATTTTATGAGACTAAGCTGGATTTTTTTTTTTTTTTTTTTTTTTTTGAACCATAGTATTTCTGTGTAAATGACTTTATTTGACCCAGTTTATCACAGGGGAGTTGGGACTACATGGCCTTTAGAGGTCCCTTCCATCTCTAAGGGTTCTATGATTCTTCCCAAAGTAAGAATGTAAGGTTTGTCTGAAAATGTGAGAGATGAAGGTACGTGGTGATACTCACATTCTGCAGCGATCAGTTATATGTCTGGCTCCATTTGACAGGTTCAGTATAGCAGAAAGAAAAACCATCAAATAATTGGTGAGAACATTTAGAGGTAACATAGGCATACATTAAATAACTGAGAAAATTAACTGGATTGCTTCTTATGTTTTTTATGTTCAAACAAAATGTGTTTTGATGTGGCAAAATGCTTAACATCAATTTAACTGGAGGGAAAATACTAGAAGAAGTAGACTATTTATGAGCATCTAGAAAATAATGAGATGAGTCACTGTTGATCTGGCAAGGTTAAATTACATAAAATGAATCAAATTTCCTTTTACTGACAAGGCAACAAGCTTTGGATGTCATATCTTGGATTTAGTTAAGCTTCTAGTACTCTATGAAAAGAATGCTTCTGTAAGGTAACAAAAGATGCGTACATTCACTGGAACAAAGCGTGAGGTTTGTTTCTAACAGTAAAATTTGTAAGAACAAAAAATGAAAACAAAACCAACCATCCAAAATAAAAAACCCACCATGCTGAGTATTTTTAAAAAGTTCTTCATCTAAATCTAAGTAAATGTGGGTTAGAACTCTGGCAGGCTCTGCCATGTGTTCTGCCTAGAACACACTAGAACACTTTCACTGCTGAGGTGCTTAATGGAGAATAGTTTTCAGGTGTCTCCATGGTGAAGGGGACTCCAGCGGGGATGCTGGAGGATAGGATTCGAGTTCAGAATGGTATCAGTAATGTAGAGATGTGGTGTCTGAAGAGACGGAAGCTATTTGAAGGAACAAGTTTGAAATGAACACTGGAATGATCGACTTTACAAAAAAATGAATGGAGAAAAAGTGCCAAGGTAAGTCACTCTTTAGAAAGAAGGGGTGCCAGTAGGCACCATGGATGGTAGTCTGGATATTAACTGTATCTCAGTGTTCTTAAGAAGACAAACACGAGTAAACAGTTTTGAAGTCTGTAAGGAACATCTATCTGCTCCACTGAGCACTTCAAATCTCAATTGCCAACAGCATCCATTTCTGGGTGCTGCAGTTCAAGATCAGGAAGACTATAAATAGAGACTAGCAATGGAAGTGACTGGTGATTTAGAGAATGTGACCTGTGAGTATAGGTTGAATGAACTGTAATTACTGAGGTTGAGTAAGAATAGAGAAAATGAATGTAATCTGTTATTTATGTTACAGTGGAGAGTAAGTATAAAATAAGAAATAGTCATGCTGTGTCTGAGTCATACCAGTGGCCTATCTAGCCCAGTAATCTGTCTGCAGCAGTGGCAGAGAAGATGCTATTTAGGAAGAGCTTGCAAACTGCATCCAGGCCTTGGGCCTCCAGCATAAGAAAGATGCAGAGCTTCTGAACAGGTCCTGAAGAGGGCCACTGAAATGATCAGAGGGCCGGAACACCCTCCTGTGAAGAAAGGTTGAGGGAACTGGGCTTGTTCAGTTTGGAGAAGAGAAGGCTTTGGGGAGATCTCATTGTCACCTTCCAGTACTTCAAGGGAGTGTATAAACAGGAGAATGTATGACTGTTTACATGGGTTGATAGTAATAGGATAAGAGGGAATGTTTTTAAACTAAGACAGGAGAGGTTTTGTTAGATATTAGGAGGAAGTTTTTTGCACAGAAGGTGGTGACACACTGGAACAGGTTGCCCAGAGAGGTTGTGGATGCCCCATCTCCGAAAGCATTCAGGGCCAGGCTGGATGTGGCTCTGGGCAGCCTGGTCTGGCGGTTGGTGACTTTGCACATAGCAGGAGGGTTGAAACAAGATGATCTTTGTGGTAATTTTCAACTCAAGCCATTGTGTGATTCTATGAAACTTAGCCATTTTCTTGCCATTCACTGTTGTATTTTTCCAGTGTCTGAAACTGCTGTATTAGTAACGTTGGATGTTTGAGCTCTGTTTCATAGGTCTTGTATCTGCTTATGGGCCTGTTGTCCATGAATGTAAACTCTTCTAGAACCCACCAGTGCAGACTGGCTTTTTGGCCGTAAACTTCAGATGTAAATGTTTTTAAAAAAATTGTTTGTCCATAAAGGGATTGCTTCTACACTGTCAGTGCATCTCCTTCCTGGTACATTTGTCAGGTGCCCTGGCTCTTGTCTTTGTGGTATTGGATGAACAACTGCACTGATGTATTGCCTCTGTGATTTTGTAAACCTCCATCATACCCCCTCAGCCTTCTCCCCTCTGAACTGAGAAGTCCCTGCCTCTTAATATTCTAGATCTTAATCCTTAGAAAAGGTAGCTGCTGCATCCCCTAGATCAATTTGATTGCCCTTCTCTGTATTTTTTGTAATTGCACTCCAACCTTCTTGAGATGTGCAGGTTAATGAAGATATGGGCACAGCAGTGTTTTCTGCGTCAGCAAAATTACATCCTTTCTCTTCACAGTATCCTGTCTGAAATACCCATTTTTTTGTCAGTTCTTTTGTTGTTGTTGGCTGCTGCTTGTACATGAACTTAAGATTTCATAAAGCTGTCAACGGTGACTCTGGGACTCTCCTAAAATTTAATTCCTGATTCTAAGATAAATGTTGTGAGTCATGGTTTGGATTATTTTTTTCTATATGTACATTACCACACATTTATATACCATTTGAGCTTTGCCAGCTCAATTTTGTGAAGTCCTTTTTTCTTTTTCCCCCCCCCATGCTATTGGCATGGTGTTTGAGTATCAACTACAGTGTTCTGTCATCATTAAGCTTTATGATTTCATGGATTATACCAACGTCCACATCTTTGATTAAGATGTTGAATAGAAATGATCCCAGCGTGGATTCCTGTGGGACCTGCTGACTGTCTTCCTCATGCTGAAAAGTAGCCTTCAAGCCTTATGTTTTGTTTCCTGTTCCTCAGCCAATTTTCAGACTGTATAAAAACCTCTCTTTTGCTCCCATGTTAATGTACTTTCTTTAACTCTGTTTGGGGAGGAACTTTGTCAAACACTTTATGCCTACTGAATGCCCTTCACCCTCATGTTTATTGCTCCTCTTGTCTTGTTGAAACCAATCAGGCTGATGAGGCAGGTTTTTCCTTCACAGCAGCCATGCTGGCTCATTCCCAGCAGATCCGTGTCTTCTCATGTGCCCTGTGATCTTACTTACTGCAGGCTCTAGTGATTTGCCAGAAGCAGGAGTCAGACTTGCAGGTAGTTCCTGAGATTCCATTTAAATACTCTTTGTTTAGAGTCGTGTTGACAGCCCGTCAGCCTTCTGAGCCTGTGGCCATTTGTAAAGAAGGGTTGCATGTCTTGGCCAGCACATCTGTGCTTTTAGATTTCACTTATTTCAGCACAGCTGGCTGACTGTCATCCAGTTTTGGGCACTTAGTGACATCTAATAATTCCTACATGTTTGTATTAAATAATCTAGCTTTCACCTGTTTACTACTGGGAATGATCTGGGTTTGTGTATCTTTCCAGAGTGTTCAGAAATAAAGACGAAAGCAAAGAATTCATAGGTTTCTGTGCTGAGGTCTTATTATCCCTTTCTGTGCTTCTTTTATCAAGCAGTCTCAGTGATTTATTGTCTTGCTTCCTGGTTTTGATGACATGCATCATTTGCAAGAAGCTTTTCAAATTATTTTCTAGCTCTGTTAATTTATTTACCCTGACCTGACATTTCATGATCTTTCCTTTACATCCTTATTTGGTTAAATTTTTCATTCTTAATGCTGATCCTTTACCTATAATTACCTCTTTAATATCTTCATTAAGACATTAAGATAGATTTTTAGTGATGGTTGAGAGGAAAGGGAATCTTTTTTTCCCTGAATAGTGGCAGCCATTTTCAGCCTGTTTGTAAGATCTTGACTTTTGCATTGCTTGTTGGCCTTTTTCTTTTGATTCTTTTCTGTATTTTAGTTATATTTTTCTGTTGATGTTGAATATTTACAGACAAGAATTATTGGGCTGGTTTTCTTCCACTCCAGTGCTAAACCTACTCATGAAGCATTCAAGTGGATTCCAGGCAAATGGAAAAATCTTTCAGCAGAGAAGTAACATGATATTAGATAGTAAGTTAATAGTAATGGTAGTTGTTTCCATCATGTTCTTTGCGGATCCAGTGGGATCTGCCACTATTTCTGAGGAGGCTGCAGATTGCTACTCAAAAAGAAACATCAGCCAGCTTGTCAGAGGTATAGGACAGTATACCCCTCTTGGTATTTAGGACTCTATGTTTCCACTGGAAAATGCTAGGGTTCCACCAAGTGAAAAATGTCAAAATCCACTGAATTAAAAAATACTGTTATTTAATGGTTGTAATTCGGAGAGTTCCTTAGAAAGTACTGAATCAAATAGTGTCCTTATTATCTCTAGAGATGCACAGTAAGAATACGGAGAAGTGAATTGGCACTGAAAGGTAGGAATTGAGAATTACATTCCAGTTTGTCTCTTAATATTTAATATTAAAGAAAAATTGTTATTTTTTCAGTGTTGGAGAGAATGGCTTCAGAGCCTAAGACTAGAAGAACCAGTGAGCATGAGTATTGAGAGGTTTCTGATTGCTTGGACATGAGAAAGACTTAATGAGGTTCTTTAACGTAGTGAGGTAAGGATAATTGTGCCTCATGACTGAATGTGGAATCTACATGTATTCAGAACCAGAATGAGGTTAGTTATGAGGAAAATTTGAAAAATACTGTCAAATGTGTCTTCATGCCATCAGTGCAAGAGTGTGTAAGAGATGGACTTAAAAAAGCAGGAACGATATATCCATAATGAGGAAATTTTGCGACCTGCTGTATTTCCAAAGAGGTTAAACTGAAATAATCAGATGTTCTTTTTTGTCTTAAAACACATTGTGAGTAAAATTCACAAAATGCCAAATACTGATTTGCATGAGAAATTTAGAGTAGTAATGAAATCTCAAATCATTAGGAATTTTTCCAAGGGCTGTTTAGAATATTATTCCGATCCAGTTGTTCTTTGCTGAGGTGTCCATTGATAAACCTGTATTAATATTAAAAAATAAATTTACAGAAATTCCTGATGAGTTTCATAGTCTGTCTTGGATGAGTACTGCTGTTGAAACCAGTTCAGCACCTTTGTGGTCAGTATTATGGACAGTTAGAGGTCTCTCAGTGAACATAGAGTGTCCACATACATCCCTTCCTCTGCTTTCATATTCTGCCAAGTTAAGCCACTGTTCACTTTCCTGTTAAAATGATGGTACAGGTATTACTGTTTCTGCACTTCTACCATAAGAAGCAAAAAAGTGCAAAAAGGATGCAACTGGTCAGCATGTCCATCCTTTTGCAGGCAGAGGGCACAAGAAGAAGCTGTATGTCTTGTGCTTTGATGCTTGTACGATCAACCAGAGGTAGTCATACAACTGTTCTCTACTTGTTTTACACATAGCCAGAGCATTTGAACAGATGCCTAGTGCGCCAGGGAGAGAGGGAAATTTTGCAAACAGTAACCAGAGGATGTTTTCTTTTTACTTCTAATCAAATCTAGCAGTATGCTGCTAATGACAGAGGAGGTTCAGCTAGAGCCTGTCTGGAATGCATCCCTGTGGCCACTTTGTGCTGATTTTAGCATGAATATGACTTGCAGGCTGGTGGAGTCAGTCATCTGATCTGATAGGACACTGTCCTTTTCCTCTGTTACCTCCCCCATTCAACATCCCCAGTTCCTTTGTTTTTTTTTTTTCCTTTTCCTATTGGACTAGTGAGCTGCACAACTGGTGGATCAGACAGGGAAAGCCAATATACAGTAGGGTTGGAAGGGGCAGTTATAAAACAAACAAAAGAACAACAACAAAACCAAATCCCAACAACAAAAAACTGCCACACCAAAGAATAATTCTGTGAGGTGTTTTATTGGAACTGGAGAAATCTGCAGACAGCCTTATTTCAAGAGAGTGAGAACTTCTAGAGGGCTGACATGTTTCTGCAGCTTATTTTGATCACTTGGGCTCACCCTACTCTGCTCCCCATGGAGATAAAGAGTATAGTAGAGAGCAGCCATATCTCTGGAAAGCAGCCCTCCCCTTAATCATCTCAGATTGTCTGGAGAGGGCTTGCTGTCTGTCACCAATAATCATGTCACTAAATTTCAGTCTGTCTATATCAATTGTGGTCTGTTGGTACAAGATCAAGATGTCACTGAAAAGTAAATTGTCGCGGTATAAAATTGTAGGTACTCAGATGACAGTCCTTTGTTGAGACTGTTTCAGCTGTGCTGCTGATACTTGCTGTTCTTACATACAGACTTGATAAACAAAAAAAAAACAAAAACAGAATACTTTGAGGACAGAGGAGATGAAAAATTTCTGTCTGTTCTACTGACGGTGAGCTCAAATTCCCCAAGGAGCTTAGCATGGAAAAATGCATCAGCATCATAACGGGCACTCATCTGCAGCACGACCTCCAGAAGACAAAGCAGTGTTTTACTCTTGGGATTAACAAACATGTGTGAGCTTTAGTACTGTTGTTGGGTAGTCAGGTGATAGACTGCCCATATGTCCTCGTACCTAATTCTGGTATCAGATTTGTTTCTCTTTGAAAAACGAGGTAGAAGCATAGCTTTATTCTGTTGCCACTCGTTCCAGTTCTTAAGTCAGAAGCAGGAATTTTAGATGATGTTTTCAGAAGTTCTGTATCTAAATCTGTTTTTCTCACTGTAAGCTTTTCTTGGCAAGGCTTTTTCTTCATTTTGTTAACTTTACTGGGAAAATAAATAAATGATTATAGAATATAGATGACTTGTATCAAATGGATCTTACCATATCTGTGCTCTGCATACCAAAGTGAATGTTAAAGGGTTCTTCAGGCACCTGCAAAGTTGGAATCCCTTCCCCCAGGCAGCAGGGCATGCTTTCCTGACTGCACAGGTAGAAGGGAAGAAAGGAAAAGTTTTTCTCAGACACTCACAACCTTTGTCCAGCTGAACAGATATCCATATCTCATTGAAAAATCTCTCTTTAAAATTTTCCTGGGGGTTTGGACCAGTTAAGTGAGAATTTCTTGGCTCCTGTGCTCTTAACCTTCAGATGTAAGAAAAGTAGTGGTTTAGTAGGTAGTGTTTTGCAATGGGAAGAAAATACTTTGCTCCGAAGTGCAGTGAAGTTGAAGGGTTTAATTTAAAAATAAAGGTAAACAAGCATAAGACATTGCTTTTTTCTCTTCAGTAGTATTTTACCACTGGCATTATGCTGTGAGGAAGTTATGATTTGTAGGTCATTTTCAGCAAATGAGGAAATGTAAATGTTACATCAGTACTATGTAACATTGTTATTAAAGTCTGGTGGAAATACATAGACCTCCTCTATTTCCTACATCACTATTTCCTACATCCATTATAGATCAAGTACTCATAGTATATTTCAGATACTTAGATTTTACTTAGTTCACTACTTTTAAAGAGAGTTGCAACCATAATTCTTTAGAGAACTCTGTAATTCATTAAAATAAAAACAGAATACACAACTACCTCTAATAAATGTTTTGATTAAAATGGACATTTCTGAACCTTCTACAGACAATACCTGCTCAGATGTGACAGAATTTGTGACATCACCAGTACAGACTTTCACAAGGATTTTGAAGTCAGTGTTGTAAGTCAGTTTCCATTTTTTCCTAATTAGAAAATCGTACTGTTTACTTTCTGGAGGAGAAATATGTCCAGTTAAAACCATGTCAAAATGGTTTTGTTATTTCAATATTAACACAAATATGTTTTGGAAAATTATCATTCCTTATTGATTCCTGTTATATTGGTGTCACAAATGTTAAATATTTGGTGCCAGCTAAAAACTGAATGAATAATCAGCGTGAATTTCAGAAAAGTCAGTTTTACAAAGAGATTATCAGTGTTTTCTCTTGTATAAGATTTGACTTCTGCATTGAATGAAGTAGAGTTTTTTTTTTTCTCAGATCTTCTGATGAGTTTGACTTTCATGTCAAAGTTGTTTCAGAGGCTAAATCATTAGTTTAGGAAAAAAAAAAAAAAGTGCAGAGAAAGCACAAAGTAGATGTTAGTGAGCATCAGTACCAAACCTTATCCTGAGCTTGCACCATGCAGTTAGTTAAATTTCTGTGCCTTACCCAGGTCAGTAATTTTTAAATTCCACATTATGACCGGAATTTTGGAATTCATGTTTAGTAGCTCTGTTTTAAAAGTTTCTAAAGGGTGTTTGAAAATGAGGCAAAATTCTTGTGCTAGTAAAATTGCAGGTTTAAGAATTTCACGTTCCTGCTCATTAGTCAAGCTTTCTTTTAATTCAGAGGAATGGGAAAACCTGACTTTAAAATTATCTGATTTGCCTGAGCATTTATTCCAATTGTAATGTAGCCAAATCATGCAAGATAAAATACTGTAAAATATGTATATTAAAATTAAACTGTATTATGATTCATATGTGGGCGTTACAAGTAGTTTTATTCATTTTAAGGCAGTAAAATATTTTAGAAATATGTAGAATCCTGTGGTTGAAAACTGGGGTGGTTTTTTAGCTTCAGTTGCTTTACTTATAGTCTGCATGTATAAGAAAATACATTACTGACCAAGTTCTCATCTTCTTGATGCTGTTTCTGGTATGGAAAGTACTTCATGGCTAAATCAAAATACCAGTTTGTATTGGGATCTCTGTTTGCATTGCTGAGATTTTGTTGATATCATAAAATTGTCGTTACTGCTTCACAAATGCATGTCAAAATACTTTATTTGAAGTGATTTTCGTATTGGAAATTTTAAGTAAATTTTCAGTCATTTGCCAAAGTAGAGAGATTTGTGCATACTCCTTAATGTGAACGTATATGTTTATCTGTAATTTTTGTGTGTACACGTGTAATAAAAAAATGTTGCCCATATACTTTGCTTTCGTAAAATCTGAAGTAGGAAAATTCCTGGTTTAATTCTGTGTCAGCAGTAACATCATTGCTTAGTGATGTAGTTGATCTTATAAATTTAAATCACTCAGACCTGCTTTTGTAGCTTAACCAGAAAGCAAGAATTGCCACCACGTGTTAGGCCAGCAGTCCAATTCATCAGTCATTAATTTTGCATCAGTTCGTGCTGATGCCTCTTCTCCATTGCATCTTTTGTGTCCCCAGCCTATTATTCCCCTGTTTCTCCTTTGTGCAAATACTAGCTGTACAGTGAGCTGAAATTGTTTTGATCAGATCAAAATCCTTTTCTTCTTGGGATGTGCTTCTGGTGTAGACCCGCCTCAGCTGCATGGATTGGCACTGCTGACACGTTGGAGTGAGATATGGGGTGCACAGCCCACTTCTTTCACAAGTGTTCCTCACCTTCCCAAATGCACTGTGCTGGTTATAGGCTCTATTTAAGATGACCCAAGGTGGACAAGGAGTGGGACTTTCGTTCGCTGTCTGCACTGCCTGGCTAGTTACAGGTTGGTGTTAGGACTAAGGTGTGTTCAGTTAGAAGGAACAACATGCCCGTGTTGAATGTTTAGTGCAGCATCCTGAATGTGATTCCTTTTAGAAAACAACAACAACAACCAACCAAACAAAAAAAGGTGGATCACGGCATTGAAGGAGAGACTTGATTTCTCTGAAGGAGCTCAGAGTTACTGGTGCTGAATTGGTGGGAGCATGGCTGGCAACTTTGTAGTGCAAACCATTAGGTACTTAGCAGTGTTACAGACTCCAGCTGTAACTGTGGGTGCTGAGTGTTTGAAAATCTGCTCCTGAACTCTTCTGAAAATTTGTTTTCATCTGACCAGTTGTTCTGCTGTTGGTCTTTAGTGACATTAAATCCTTTTGTTGTACACCTTTCTTGAAACTGAAGCCTAATCCAGTCATTCTCTCCTCTGCTTCTTTGTAACTCCATTATTATTCTGTGTGTGTTTTGTCTCTGTATCCTTTCTATTCTCTTTTATTTTTTTAATATAGTCAGCAAAACTGTCACTTGCTTATAGTTGAAGGATAATATTTTCAGTGTTTCTAAAATTTTGTACCTTTACTAATGATAGCGTTTACTTTTCTTTCTTCTCAGTAGTGCAAACTTAAGCAAAGGTTACGTGGATTGGTCTTTGGTGCTTAATTTAAGACTACACACAGTGTATGAGTACATATTTATTAATTTGAGCAGTTCTTCAGTGCATTTCATCTGCTCATTCTCTGCTCACTCGAATAGCTTTGGCACTCAAATTCTTCACATTCTCAGAAATCTTGAACAGTATAACTGCCATGCAGTACATGCAGTGATGGCCTCAGATCACTCATTATTATATTAACTAAAAATGTTGGTAACAGGGAACTGTAGAGCATGGGTGATTTGAAATTGGACCATAAGATCCTGTTTTGCTGTCTTTTACCCAATTTCCCATTTCTACTTTGTTGCACCACATAACTTTTTAAAAATTATTATTCACAGAACTACTGATTCCCTTAGACTTGTTTAGAAATATTTTAAAAAGTTGGAATAAATTGTGTCAGTCTCTATTTTCTTGGCATTTTGAAAGAAATCCCATAGGTACAGTGGGAATGATTTTTCTACTAAAAGGCAGTGAAGCTTTGTTTATCGTGTGTCAGTTTACATTAGTTAAGAGTATGATTAAAACTTGTAAACAGTTTTCTTAGATTACCATCTAGACAATTGACTTGAAATCTTCACGTTTCTTCCTAGCCTTTTTTGGTTTTTCTTTGGGGGCTATTCCCCTGAGATCCCTGAGCCCCCAGCACTCTGGTCTGGTGCCTGTTTTTGGGCCAGAGGCGCTGAAGATATTTGTTACCTGAAAAAGTACAAAGTAAATTTTCTGTTATCTTCTTCGATAAAGGCACTATTCTGGTTCTTTGAAAATACAATTATCCTTATTTAAAGGCTTCATTTTCCTGGTTAATTTTTCATCACATTTTTTCTTCTACTTGAGATTTTAGTTTTCTTGCTTGGAAGTTCACTACAATTTATTTTCTATAAAAACTATTTCTAAGATATATTAATTTTCCCACTTAAATACAGTGTTTCCTTTATTCATAGAAGGTTTTCCCAGCTTTGCTCACCTGATTCCTTATCTGTAGTGATTTCCGTATAATTTGGTGTCATAAGCAAGGTGAAAGGCTGGAAATGGGTGGCAAAGAGCAAGCAGATACCTAGAGTTGAATGGTACATTTTCAAGATTTTCAAGATCCTTGTGAATGAAGTGTTTGAAGTGCTAACAAAAATACATGAAAATACAATCCGGAAGAACATGGGGATGGAAGTGGGGGAGTGGACTTGAAGTCTTTGTCTCCTAGCTGTGCCACACTCCAGAGTTTGGCTTCGCTTGTGTAAGTTTATGGTGCAATTCCTTTTCCAAGTAGGATGGAACTTCAGTATTCTGAGGTTACCCTCAAGTGGTTCTTGAATTAATTCCTCTGTCCTGCATGGATAACAAGAAAAATCTATCCTGGTCGTGCATTTTAGAGTCAAGAATATCGAGGAGTGCTGCTGTCAATAAATGACTTCACTGAACTTTTTTGTGTATGGTATTCATCCAGTTTGAGAGAAATTAAAAAAAAATCCTTCAAGTGGACACTATTTAAATTTGGGGGCATGGGATTTTCTGCAATTAACTAGATTGCTATGGTAGGCCAATATATTAAGCTCAGGCAGTTTTGTTGCTAATTACACACAACTTCTCTGGAGTATCGAATATTCAGATCCATTTTATGAATATGGTAGAGAGAATAACAACTGTAAAACAAAGCACTGTGCATGTAAGTGACTGTTAGCGTGTATTTCAGAAGGGATAAATGCTCACCATATGGTACAATTACTGTGTCCAAGTTTTCAAATTAGCTTCTCTCATCCTCCTTATTACTGTCTTTAAAAAGAGAGGAAAAAAACCCAACATGATTTATCTACTCTGCAGCAGAACTCTTGACGCAAAACAGCAGCCCAGTTCTGTCCAGTTTTTTTTTCCTAGCATAATAGAGGCTGTCGGACTTTTTTATACTAATTACTGTGTGAGCCTCAGATGAACCCCCTTCAATTCACAGGGCTTTGTTAAGGGAGGAGCTGTCAATGTGTCTGCCCGTTTGCAGCTGTGCTGTGGCTTTAGCTTGCTTAACATTATGCTGCTTTTTAGACTTGACAGAAGGGATTTTTTTTTTTTTTTTTTTTTTTTTTTTTATTAAGGCAAAGCAGCCTTGTAGCGAAATGGTTTAAGCAGCTGCATTGTGGGGAAGCACAAAGAAGTTATTATTGTGTCTGTTTAGGGGGGTCGGATGGAGGGGGGAGATATTCGGCTGCTGTTGATGCCGATTGTTGACTTGCCATCTGCCAGATAGGGAGAAGAAAAAAATGACAGCTCCAGCAGGGTGTTCAAGAGGTTGTTTGGAGAGACGCATAAACATGTGCAGATGTCGAACTGAATAATGGCAAGAACTTGAGACGGTTTATGATGCTGCTGTTGTGTGTGCATATACAGAATGAATGTATGTGGAGATTTGGTTAGAAGGAGGGTACATATTAATTATCATTGTCCCCACCGCCTCCTTTACTTCTGTTAATTAGTTCAGGAGTTTAATATCTTCCTTCTCTCCATTGTTTGTTCCTAAAAAGAGCCTTTTCTTTCAGCAGAGAAAACTTTTGATTTCTCCATGTGGTGGATTAAAAAAAAAGAAAAAAAGTCTTGATAAATTTGGTACTTGCGGAAGTAGAATAACTAACGCAGTTATTTCAGTCTTAGACATGTGCAGGACAGGTGCTACACAAGTTCTTACATAGCTTTGTCTACCTCAGGACTGATGCATTGCATGCCCCTGCTATTGCATCCTGAGCTTTTCTTATGCAGAAAGTGCCAATTGGTGATTGTCTGCTATTGTATAATAGGCAAGTAAATGCTGAGGGTTAGAATGAGATTAGCAACTAATTTTCTCTTTCACTTGATTTTATTTTCAGTTCTTTCTCCAAAGGCAAGTAGCCGGTCAGGCATAACTTGTGTATTTTCCTGTTTGATGGTTCCACATAAAATAAAACAAAATTTGGGTCACTGTTTTCTTCTTCTAAAATCCTTTCTTATTTCTTGTTTGGTGATTTCTACTCAATATGTGTTTCCAGGTTAATGTGAAAAAATGTGAAAATCGATACAAACGTAGATGGAAATTAAACTTGCCCATAAAGGCCAAAGGACAGCATTATTTGATCCAGGTGATCTCTTATTTTAAGGATATAAAAGGAATTTTTTTTTTTTTTCCCCATAAATGCTATGTGCAAATTCAGCACTCTGATACCTGCATTGAACTGAGAAGTGGGAAATGAAATTGTGGTTGAGGAGCGCTGTGGCTGCAGATTGTAAACTTGTCTTCCTTAATCATGATATCATCAATCACCAGTGCGTATCATGAATTGTTGGTTAGTCACAGCATGACTTAAATATTATTTGAGTGAAACTAACCACCGTTTACTCTGAATGTGTGAAAAAAGCAAACTTCTTGCTGTCCTTTGTCTTAGGTTTAATATGCATCAGGTTTGTAGATCACTGATGACAATAACTACACGTGGAACAGTTGTTGTCAACTTTTGTCATCATCTTGGCTGAGCAGAAAAAGTCAATTCTGGATTATGTCTTCAACTGAAAATTCAGGTGTGACTGCCTCCTACTCAAGTAGGATTTCTGCATCTGGGTCTAGGCACAGGTCAGCAGCACTGCAGTTGGTGAACTGCTTTTTGCCTTCTAGTTGAGTTGTCGGATCTTCTACAGAACTGTTGCATTTGCCTTTATGTGTCATGGCTGAGGTGAAGCCTGAAGTTCTGTGGGCAATGTTGTTTATCATAATGTCATGCATCCAAAGAGTTTCCAAGTAGATACTGAAGTGTACAGTGGTAACAAAACTGTTCTTTCAGCTCAAGCAGTTTGAGGGGTATTTCTGTGTGTCTTAAATTAATTGTTTGCAAATGATGTGGACTAAATGGTGAAGTGAAAAGGTTCATTTTAGTGGTGTGATTGAGGGGAAAAAAAATGTCAGGTGAATGTTTGTGCTACTTTTTGGGCATCTGACAAGGGCTTGGGCTAGGCACATATCTAGTGAAAAGCATAATGTTTAGAGGAGATATTCTGAAATTGTTGAGATATGCCAGTTGTTAAAGTGAGACATTTTGCTTTGCAAAAACATGTTAGCAAGTATACCTGTTTTAAGAGTGGAAAGACAAAATTTCTGACAGCACATTAATCTGTTGAAGAAACTCAGCTCGATGATAATGCCACTGTCAAACTTTATCATGTTCTTTTTTGCAAACAGTGGAAAGTTTAAGATTTCTTGTGTAAGCTAGAGTTGTCAATTTAATGCAAAAAATTGTAAGTAAAGAATACTGAGATGATGTTTAATTCCACCTAGCTATGTGTAAAAATCATGTACATTTTATCTTTTAATATATATATTTTCACCTATGCACGTATTAAATCAAAGCTGCTGTAGCTGAGCGTATTTTTGGTGTAATTTGTAGATGAATATTTGTATACTTGTCTTACTCTTGAAGTATTTACAAAATCTAAGAAAAGTTATTTTTGTCTACTAATAACTGAGGGGAAAAAAAGGAAAGTTGCATATTTTCAGTTATGTACCACTTGATGGTGATAGTCCTACCTAAGAAATAATAAATATTTGCTAGTATTGAGAACTTGCAATTTTATACCAATTAAAAAATCCAATGAGACAATACTTAATTTTTTTTTTTTTTTTTTTTTTTTTCTGTTACTATAAATGCATCTCAGTTCTATTAAAAACTGGAAAACTGCTCTAAGAAGCAACTAATGTAGCATTTTGGGCTTGGGTATTATAAAGCTGTAAGCAAGAGAGAAATGTGTAAAATGGACACGGTGTCCCTAAATGTTTCTAGGATGTTGACCTTGGTTTTCCATTCCTGAACAGCAGACATTTAGAAAATATTGATCTCCTTTGTTGTTCACGGATGTTGATGTAATCCAGTACTGTGCTATTCCAGACAGCATGTGCTAATATCCACTTCTCTTTAATTTATTTGTTGTTCTAATTCTTATCCTTTAAGAATGGAGGGGAAGTGAGAGTGATGTTGAAACTGGCAGATTTTTCTTCCTGTTGGCTCAAAGTGGACATTGTAAAGGTCAATTCTCAATTTGTCAGGATGTCAGATAACTTCATATTTCTGGTACAATTTTTTAAAAGGACAAAATCTTCTGCATACTAAAATTGAGCATGCATTGTCAACATTTATTTTCCAGGAGATGCCAGAACACATCAATAATTTTTGATGCCCGTTTTGAAAACTGCATTGTCATTTGCATAGTGGCATGTCTATCTATTACTGAGTATTTTCCTCTAAATTTTTATATATTTTAAGTAAAAAATTATTGATGCAATGGGAAAGCTTTGAATGAACAACAGAAGCTGAAGCAGAGTTGCATTTATACAGGATAGAACACTGACTCACTCCAGTAATTCTAATGAGAAGATGAGGGTGAGTGGTGATGTAAGCCCTAACAAACCCCTCACTCAAACACTTGTAGGTTGCATTCAAAGCCTGAGAGGAACCATACCCTGCAATAGAAGAAGAGAGGCTTGTCCCATTGAGAGCGTGGTTCTTCCTGCAGCTGTAGATTTAGAGAAGCATGCTGAGACCATGGACAGTTGCTTGATGGCTTCACCCTTGTGAGATTCCACCTCTGCTTGGAACTTGTCTGCTTTACCTGTGGCAGCTTTTGGTTTTGAGCACAACCTGCTGCTGCTTAAGAAAAAATAGACCTCTTGTTTGTTGCTGTTCAGTGCTCCTTGGCCGCCATGAGGGAGAGGGTTGTCCCAGCTTTCTTCTTCTCTTGCTCAGCTGAGTAATTTTTGGGGTGTGTTCCTGAGCCTGCTTGCTCTGCAAAATCTGCAAAATCTGAACATCCGTGTAGTTTTCACTGCTCTCTGACCACGTGGCTGTGAAAAGCAGAACACGCAATCTTCTTAACTACATTGGGCTGCTGCGATGTCATGAGAAAGTTCAGGCGTCCTCAGGTGTTGCCTATCTTAGCAAGGCATTCTGCTTATACAACTACCTTGTGTTTGGAAACCGTTCCCCAGTTTGCGGGAGGTGTCATGGAAGCTTAGCTGTGGTATAGGCTGATGCCCACACACAGCTTGAAATGTTTCCCATTCCATCCTTGTGCCTGAAAAAATTCATTTGTCTAACTTAAGTACAGATGTGCTTAAAATGTCATTTAACGTTACTGGGAGCTGCGGGAAAACAGTATTAAATAAGTAATCACTGTCTCACAGTGTAAGAGACAGAATCAAAGACTTAGTTCCAAATTCCTCTTTTCTTTGCAGTGCTGGAAAATTTTTAGGAGGGAGTACATAATAAAAATAGTTTTTCAAATGCTAAAGCGTGTTGGGTTAAACTGTGTGATTTAATGTTTTTGATGTGCAGTAAGATTTTGTTAAAGCTTTTTGCACAATGTTACATATTGTGCCATATTGGAGAACTTATAATGAATCATGAGGACAGGTATATTTTTTGAAGAAGCATTTCTTTTTTACAGTAGCTTTGAACTGTATTGCATATTTATTGTCATGAAATCACAGGTAAGTAAATATTAAACAGGAGTGTTTTACATGTGCTGGTGTCTACTGACTTAGTCACACAGCCTGCTGCTGCTTTTAATCGTGTGTTAGGTAACACTGCCCTCAGAGGGCCAAGGTAAGTAAATTCAATCTCAAAACCACTGGCACTGCTTCTGGTATTTCACTTGACCCAGCATTTATTAAGGTTGTTCCTTTTAAAGAAGACCTGCGTATGTGTATGATTAATTATATTTTTTATAATTTTGTTTAATGTTCTTAAACATTCAGTTTGTTCGTAGCTATTAATTAAATGCTAGTACAGGGGAACTACACTCTGATTTAATGCAGAGGTGCCTCTAAACAAACAACAAGAAAAAAGCCAACACAGTGAGGAGAACGGTATTTGTGTATTATCTTTGTTAAAGCTGCTGTAGTAAATTGATGACACAGACAAGAGGCAGATTTTTTTTTGTGTTCTCTACTTGGAGGGTTTTTTTTTCCCCCCCTTCCCTTAAATCTCACTTATGTCTGTGTGGCAGCTGTTGCTTCTTTTAAGCAAGCAAGTTTTTGAACTCAGGTTTCTGTTGCTTATCAGCACTGTATGTTAGACATTTCCTTCACACCTCTAAAACCATTTACATATTAAAAAATGTAGATGTTTTGCAAAAGTTCTCTTTTAAAGCTTGCTTATTTTTATTAATAATAAGATTAATTCATCACTGAAAAAGTTTTTAAGAATTTCTAAGCTTCCATGTACTCAGGGTTACAAATGGATGAGACTGAAAATAGCAACCATTGAATCTGAGGTGAAGTGTGTGTTTGAAGAGATGCTTTGAGTCCTGAG
Organism: Lagopus leucura; assembly: GCF_019238085.1. Classification (NCBI taxonomy): domain Eukaryota; kingdom Metazoa; phylum Chordata; class Aves; order Galliformes; family Phasianidae; genus Lagopus; species Lagopus leucura. The sequence goes on along the minus strand of NW_024962252.1, from coordinate 68,679,581 downwards.
GTGAAATGAAGCAATTACGAACTCGTAGTGATGTGCTTATCCAGCATGGGTGTGGTGAACACTCATGTGATTTCCTAGATAACTCTTCTTTGTGGGATCTTCAGTACGATTAAAACTACAGACATTGCATTTCTAGAATAAACGTGTTTTCTGAAACATGAAGGCTGGATTCTTGTGACTGTCAAAGGCAAACAATTTATTAAGGTTGCAGTTGGCAAGTATAGAGCTGGCCAAAAGGGTCGTGTTCTAAACACACCTTCATTAAGTGTTATTTGTTACTGTTGTTATCCAGTGTATTATTAAATACAACATGAATTAAAGAGTTGCATTTGATGAGTGTGGATTTTGCATGAAGATTAGATTGTATTTTCATGTGTGTCAAGAGTGCTGTGCCATCATATTTCCTATTTGGAGTGTGTTCTACCATAGTTACTAAAAAAAGCATGCCCTCACAACCCAAAACAGGTTCTCAGTTTGTATTTTGTTTATTATGTGCATGCATTTATTGTCTGTGTATCTGAGATGCATACTCTACTGCTACTTTTCTCAAGCAGCTTTAAAAACTGACTGGAATTAAAGATGAGTATGAATTACTCTGCTTTCTTTGCTGCAGTGGTTGAAATTAGAGGCCTCTTCTTACAGTCTAATAAACATACTCTAAGAAAACATGGTTTTCAACTTACAAGGGTGTAAATTTAAGCAAAATAATAATTTAGCTTACATTAACTCAGCAGGAAGTCGGGTACAAACTGATTAATTCTCTATGGTGGATCCAGTGCTTTTTCAAGTGCTACAGCTATGTGTCATTAAGTTGTCAGGATGTCTTGGGTTTTGGTTAGCCTATGTGGACTTCTCCTTTCTCATAGAATTTCTTTTTTACTTGAGTTACTGAATTGCCAAATGTAGACTGGAGTTTCTTCTCCCTTCTCTCTTCTCCTTTCTCTCTTCCCCCCTTCCCCATTCCCCTTTTTTTTCTTTTTATTTCTTTTCTTTTTCCTTTTTCCCTTTTTCCCCTTCTTGCTTCTTGCTTCTTCCTTCTTCCTTCTTCCTTTTCCCTTTTCACACTCCCATTTTCTCTTTCTCTTGCTCTTTCTCTTTCTTTCCCTTTTCTTCCCCTTCTCCTTCACTTTCCCTTAAGTATTTGGGAAGCAAATACCGCAAACATACTTAGAGTAATTGAATACTGCTTATACTATAAAATATTTTAGTTTGGTTTGTTTTATATAGGGCTGGTAAGTTAGAAGTCACACTAACTTGTTTTTTCTTTCCCAGTACTCAGCTGTGTTTTGCTATTCTTTTTGTGTGTAGAGGATATATCTTTTAAAGCAATTCAGTAAACATATCTATTAAGAAGTATCGAATAAAATGTTTTTCTGTCCTTAAGCAGATTGTATAGAAGGAATTCAGTTATAAGAGGGCACCTAGACTTTATCCTGAGTTGTCATTAAACCAGTTAAGCAGTTAAGTGAACTGCTCACTGATATTACTGTTTATTTTATTCTTCAAAAGCGTTCACCCATTTGTTAATTAAGTTATAAAATAAATAAAGAGCAGATGATAATCTTGCATCGCCTTGCTGTGCTCACATCCACTGTTTGGTCTCCACCAATGTTCAACAAGTGTCAATGAATGTCAGTGGATGCAATTTTTTTCGCATGGAGGAATTCAGTTTCACACCTTTACTTTGTATGCATTGCTGTGTCAGATGCCATTTCATCAGACTGACTCTCTGCTGCCATCTGTCACATGGCAATTAAATGGAATTAAATGGTAATGGAAGATTGGAGCATTGGTGGGAAGATTCAGCCTCTATTGCCATACCACCAACATCTGCCTCTCACGTTGTGAACCAACAGAGTAAAATAGAAGGTGTTACTTTTGGATCTGCCATTGTAAGCTGTGCATCCTGTGTCTTGCTATAGTTTGCAGGGCAGAGACAGAAATACAGCAGTGCTCATGGACGATCTGGCATTACGTGCCATTCAGTATTGATATCTTCACTCTTCAGAGAAGTACTTGGAAGTACTTGTCATACTCCTCTAATGGTTTTTCTCTAAGCAAGATGTTGACTGCAAAACTGATTAGATGACCAAAAATCTATTCAGTTTTCTCATTCAGAGACTTTGAGTACCTAGTAGAAGTTAAGTGCAACATGAAATGTTGCCTTAAGAAGAGAAGGGAATAAGTGTCTCTACGGGCAGCTGCTGAAATGATCTCTTTTTTTTTATAATAAGTTTGATTCCAGACAGTGTCTATGTTAATAGTAGGAGTTAGTAGTAGTTTCTGTTTATTTCCTGAGGTGACTGATTAGCGTTCTTACCCTATCATCCCTAACTCTTGGAGAGTCTGCTTACCTCTTTGCAGCTTGTTCCTTATGGAAAGGAAGGAAACTTTGAATGGCTGACCTGGCTTGGCTGTACTTTTGTTCTGTCCTTATTGGATGCTGCCCTTGAGCAAGTTTTCTGTTGTTTTAGCTGCCTCCTTCCCAGTGAATGCACCTTCCAGGGAAGCCTAAAGTCTTTGTAGTTTTTAAACCAACAGGCACTGTCTATCATAGCAGTCTCCTGGAAACAAGTAGTATATGAGAACCTTATGTAAGATTCATTATGAACTTTTCAACGTTAAGAAAGGCACTAGAAAGCTAATATTTTTTAAACTCATATTGGGTGATATGATGTGTATGGCTTCAACTCTTTGATCCGGGCATATTTCTGCAATTTTTTTTTTATAGGAGATATTTGAAACATTCTTAAGAATCATTCCTTTAGTTAGGCCTATATTTATTATTTTCAATTATTCAGCAAACATAATTAAAGAAGCATCTGTATGTTTTCATGTAACGATACAGTTTTTCACTGTTATTGGTGTTAATGTTACATTTCTTTTCTCAAGGTTTTTTTTTTTTTTTTTTTTTTTTTTTTTTTGTTTTTTGTTTTTTGTTAATTTGAGGTCAGATTTTCCCGATGTGAAATCATTTCAGACCAGCTGTGTCAGTGTAGATGTTTCCAACTGATCTAGCACGGAGACTTGAGGTAGGAAGTTCCGAATCTAGACAAGTGTATCTGGTGCTTAAACCCCTCCCCCTTTTTTTTTTTTTTTTTTTTTTGTGGTCAAATGAAGTAACATTCTGAGCTGTTTCAATTTTTTTTCTACTTACATGAAAATGGAAAATCTCTTGATAACAACACAAGGCAGGTGCCCTGTTATCTGGAGCTAGAAGTTTTGTTGCCAGAAGTTTTGCTGAAGTTTTGAGGGCCAGAAAACATAGACTGGCTTCTAACAGAACAATCTCAGGGTCAGATGAATGTCATCTCTTCTAACTTCTGAATTGTCTAAAAGGTAAAGTTAACGGATGAGTTACAAAACACTTCTCAAGGATTGGGTTTAGCCAAGGGCCAGTGCAGCCCCTGTTCTATAGTAAATTTAGTAAATTCTGAGCATTTTTCAAACTGAGAGATTGAAATAATTTTTCAGTTTCAGCCTTACTGAACTTGAAATTGTGTTTTTTAAGGTTAATACAAGTAGGTCATGATTCTTATTTCACAGTGACACTTTGATATAATCTTAAGAGATTCAGAGCAGTATTTTAGCATGAAGTTTACAAGTGTGTAATAAGTGTAATAAGTGTAATTACTTTTGAGGAAATTTGGAAATTTTGTATTGGTACATACACTTTTTAAAATATTATCTTGTGCAATGATTAAACAGTATCTCATTTAAAATCTTAGTTGGGAGTTGTGTGTACATTACTTGTTCTGCAAAGTTGATAGAAGTCGAAGATGGGGAAAGATGGGCTAGTCTAAATGCACCTGTACACACCTGAGTAGTACACATGAGTACAATTACTGATGAGGTTTTGATATGATGAAATATTGCAATTTAGAGATTTTTCACTCTTAAATAAAATTGTTTAAGCTACCAACTCTCTTCTGTCTTGTTCTTAATGTTTCGGTTCCTGAATACCTCATGGCTTGCAGAACCTTCCTTACCAACTTGAGTAGGGTGAAAGTGGAGATGGTGTGTTTATTGGTTGACTTATCTTGTAAAAGGTAACTGGATTGGATACCTTCAGTCTTCTTGCTGATAGTTTATATTTGAAATGAACTTAATGATTTTTGCTTTGGTTCAGCAGGGTGATTGTTCTACGTTGTAGTAACTGACATTTACTTTTGTTATTGTAAGTGGAGCTGTAGTGCTTACTTTCACCTACACCAAATTTCAGACTGTTTACAGATACAAAAATGGGGGACTGGGAAGAGAATGGTGTAATGAAATTTCAGTGTACAGAATATAGTACAGTGCATGTAGCTTCTTATTACAGAGGCATCCTTCTACAGTCCAGGTTTTCAATTGCAATTATATTTTCTCTTCTGTTGGAGGAAGTTAGTTTCCTTTGTAAGTTGAAAACATCTGGAAAGATTTTGGTATAATTTTTGGTATAATAGATATTGATGATATGTTTTTTAATATCTGGTTGTTTTTTTTTTTTCCTCCACAGTACTAATGAACACATTTTTTTTCTCATTTAGGAGAATATATAAAAAACTGGCGGCCAAGATATTTCCTGCTAAAGACAGATGGTTCTTTCATAGGCTATAAGGAGAAGCCCCAGGATGTGGATCTGCCATATCCACTCAACAACTTTTCAGTGGCAAGTATGTATTTCCAGAATTTATTATTCTCTTAGCATACTGACAAAATATCTGCTACATTTTGCTGAATGCGTACTTTGGAATTTATTGATAACAGTGCAGGTTTGATGCCTTCTGTCAGGCTGGTACCCCCCAGTCTCGTGTCCGGCTCTACAAGATTCTCTTACAAACGGCATTAAAGATTTTATCATAAGTGGGTTATTTTTAAAATCTAAGTCCTCAATTTTTGTTTTTATTTTATTTCTATCTAAATTAGTAACAATAACATTTCATAAATGATTGTTGTAAGATGAAAATCCTTAGAAAGCTTACTTGTATTCATACCACTGCCCTTTTTATTTTTTGGTAGTATCTCTGAATTCACTTGAAAACTCAAATTAATTAGAAAATTATCTAGACTGTCAAATGGCACAAAATTGTGCTAAATTATTTTTCTCTTGGATAATCAGGTAATCAGCTCTCCAGCCTGGTTAGTCAGTAATTTTGAGCAATCAGATAATTTGCATATATTAGCAAAGCTATAAAGTATGAATCTGTTGGATAAAATAAAGACATTGTGCTTTTTTCTTTTTCAAAAATGTTTTTAGAAGACAAGTTAGTAGGTTTTTTTTGGGTTTTGAGATTGATAGAATATTTTTGAACAGAAATGAAAATATTTGTAGAGCTAAGCGAAGGAGAAAAAATCTCCGAGTGTAAGATTTGTGTATATTATGGCTATAAACTTCTGAAGGAATGAATATTAGAATATGTAACCAACTTCTTTCAAAGCGTGTTCAGTGTACTGCAATACAATAAATGGCACCGTTTAGTTTTAAAGGAGAATGTTGGAGCCACAAGAGCAGGTGTATGTAGGGAAAGAATTTCCTTTATTTGCATTACTGAAGGAATTAATCTTGGGCTCCAATCCTACAATTGGAGGAGAATAACCTTGCACATTCTGATGATGGTAGAAATCTTACAAATGATATTGAGTTTACAAGCCTTTGAATATTTGAGACTCATTTTACCTTGTTGCTATGCAGTGCTAAAAGCAGTGATGCCTTTAAGTTGTTCATGAGAGTTGGTAGACCTAGCACTGACCAACTCATAGGATGTTATTCTTTAGCCATTTCTCTGTATAACCCATTCATTTATAGCAGTTAGTAGTTTCCTAGATACTTCTTGACCTATGACCAAGGGAAAGAAAATCTGTAGAATTACAGCAGGTTTTTTTTTTGCCCTGCTTTACTGTGCTCTTCATTGCATATCTAGTCTTCCTTTTCCACTGCAGTGAGAAGGATGATCCAAACAGTAGTTCTGGCAAGTGAAGAAATAATTAACAATTAGTTCCAATGTTTTGATACTGGTGTTGAACTCTTTTTTTCTGATACCAAGAGGTCATCTTCTATAATGCTAAATTAGAGTGCTGCCCCTGAACTTTGTTTTGATGGGAATTGGGTAATTTTTTTTTGTTTCCAGAAACGACAGGAGTCCTTGCAAGTACTGTAGGTCAGATACTTAGACTGTGTAAGCTAAAGGAAGGAACTTGTAGTATTAATTAAAGAATTACAGTATTAGGAAAGGAGATGAGTTTTTCTGTTTTCTGGCTGGAGAAGCAGTGATTTAATAAGAAATAACTGCTGAGGAGAGCAAGAATAGCGAGAGCTTTTCCCTCACAAAAATAATCCCATAAAATTTTAGCAAAGTATCTATGTGGAGATTGCAATGTAGAAAGTAAAATGTTCTGGAATAAGATTTTTTTTTAAAATAAGATTCCAGTTTTTAACTTTAATTAAATATGTTGGATTTTATCTTGAATAAGAAGTACAGAATTATATAACGTGGAAGGGCTGAAAAGATAAGGCGAGAATAGTATTATACTCTGAATTGCAAAGGACTGCTTTTGGTCAGATATTTTATCTGTCTGACAATGAGATCATCAGTAGGGCAAACAAACAAACAAAACAACACTCTGTATGACTGAATTGGATCTCATCTGCAGTACCTGGTAAATCTCAACAACAGGCTTTATGGTCTGCAATCCCTGAGTTCCTGAGCTGCTGCAGTAGGTTTGCAGCCACAAACAGTGCAGCATATTTTTCCTGTAATAGTGAAGTACATTTTTCATAAATTACTAGCCAGGCAGATGGAGTGTGAGATCACTGTTAATACCATCTTGATTAGGTTGGCAGGGACTTAAAGATATGTCTTTATAGTCCTATCTTCACGTAATCTTTGTAGCTATCTGTAAAGTGAGAATGTGGTCTCGGTCCACATTGATAGACATCTTTGGCTCTTACTTACAGCTTGTTATTTAAGCAGAGAAGGCCAAGGCCATGGTATTATTTTTGTACTGTTTGAGTTGAACACTGGAAAGTTTGTACCTTTCTGCTTTGTATGATACTTGTTCTGTGGTTTAAAATTCTACACCCACCCTGTTGCACCAGTTATTTTGATCACACAGATATTTACCCAACAGAATGACTCCCTTCCACTCCTGCTACCAAGCTCAGAAGACTTTCCCAGATACAGTATCGTTTTCCGAATAGTTGCTGCCTGATTTCTTCCAAGAAAGATTTCTTCCAAGAAATACGGTCAAAATCCCACAGCTGAGCACTTTTCTCTCCCTGATCCTTTGTAGCCAGTGTATTCCCTTGTGAATCCTGTGAATGAGAGAAAGGCCTGAGAGGACAAAAATATTTTATAACCTGCTAACAGCGCTTCCAGTGCTGAATATTCCTTTATTAAGGCAGGGAAACCGTGTGGGACTGAAATGGCGGTGAGCGATCTCTTGCTGGATCGTAAGTATGCTAGGTGGAGTTGACCGGGGGGGTATGGTGGAGATGGGCTGGATAAAGTGGGAAGATTTGGTACTGGCCCATTGGTGGCTGTTCTTTGAGGCCCCCAGGCAGAGCCCTCACCTCCCCAGAGCAGCCTTCTGGTGCATGTGAGCACCAGTAGTGAGTGCTCTTTGCTGTGACTGCTGAGCTGCCAGAGCTTGTGGCAGGGTGAACAAATCTGTCTGATGATACCAGGTCATATGCTGGAATCACTTTGGTTTCTCTCCTACGGAGTTACTGTATTTTATACCATATAGAGTCCAATTCAGAGACTAGTTCAAAGTCAGCCTTAGCTCTTTTTAGGTACAGAGAAGCAGTTGCAAGTAATCAAGTTACTGGAGCTTCAAGAGACACTGTTGATTGACTGAGTCATGGTAATGGAGTGGGTGTGCATTCCTGCCCACCTCAAAATATGTTAATTTAAATTGTTTTTTGCTTAGACATTAATGCAGTCAGAACCAGTCTAAAAATATTTTTGATTCAATTGCTGTAACTTCTTGGTATAGGCAAAGGCCTATATTAGGCTTCTTTTGAAAAAAAAAAAAAACAACAGTACTCTGGATGTCCCCATGGCAGGATTTATACCCCTAGAGGTCCCAGAAAAGATCAGCATGATCTCACAACACTGTTTCTAAGTGGTCCAGCGCTGTTGAAGCAGAATCAATACTGCTTTGTGTATACCACCTTGGTCTGAGATGGGAAGAAGTGGTGGTTCTTTCCAATTCTGTTTAAGGAGCTTTTGTGGCTTTACTAATTAAAAAAAAAAAACTAAAACAAAAAACAAAACAAAACAAAAACTAAAAACAAATAACAACAACAAACAACAGCAACAACAACAAAAAAAACCACAAAAGAGAAACCACTGAAAGCCAGCACTAAAAAAAGTTCTCACACATGCAATGAGTATGCAAGTGATCATATAGCACATTTGGGTTGAGGTATCTGCATGAACTGGCCTTTTGCCTTCATTTTGATCTTCATGTGGAGAATAATTGGAAAGAGAAACATCCCTTTAGTGGTAGCCTTTGAACTTCGGCCAAAAATGATGTCACTTGGAATTTTTGTGGTATCTTGAAATATTTTACTTTCCAAGTACTCTGTGATACAGGTGAAATAAATTCAAGTTATTGCTAGAAGATACTTTCTACAAAATGCTTTTTCTTAATTTTATTTTTCTTCACTACAGAAATTATCACCGATGAACCCTGGCTACTCTGAATGTAAAATTTGTGCTACTTTTTACTAATCTGAATCTTTAAATTGGCCAGAGACAAGGTTTATTATTTTGGGGATTTAAGAATATAAAAAACAGAAAAATTGAAGTGTTTTCAGGGAATAATGAATAGGAAGAAATGAATAGAAAATACATATACATGTATATACCAACTTATCCATGAAGATACAGTGCCATTAGAAATGACTTTTTTCCAGGAACTCCACAGTTAACTTTTCAATGAGATTTGAATTTAAAATCCTAGGTGTTTTTGGTTGTCATAGCAGTAGATGACGTGAACACACAGATACACATCCAACTAGTTTCTTATAATTACAGCACAGATTTAAATCCAAAGTAATAACAGTACAATTGAATAAATAATATTCATTCAACGCTGCAAATAATTTTGGGGAGAAAAAAAGCACTGTGTATATAATTTGCTGAATACACAAATGTATCTATGGAAATTTAAACTCAAATCGAATGTGTTACCAGTGTTACTGTTGGATGTATGTATGTTTGTGTTTCTGGAAAACTGGACCAGTCAGTCGAGAATTGAGAGATTTACAAAATACCTTCTGAACTGTTTTTAGGTGGCATAGTTGGTATTCAGTCATTTGACTTAGAAGTTTGGATTCACTTGTTAGCTTGGGTCACGAATAAGGATGAGTTCCTCAGACTTATCCTTCAGTTTAACTGAGGTCACTCCAGAAGTATGCCTCCTGTTTATTTCTGTGGAAACAACAGTTACAAAGAGCATGATAGTACAGCAGCAAAATGGAACATTGGTGGGATGGTTCAACCTCTACTGCTGTGCCACCAACATGCGCCTCTGATGTCACAGGCCAACATTATAAAATAGGAGGCATTTCTTTTAGAGAAGCTCTTGGACAGTGCTTTCTCAGACACCCATTTACCATTCTGTAATCCCCAGCTATCTCTAAGTAGGGCCTGGTATAAGCATGGCAAGTTAAAAAGTATACTCTCAGGTCTTTCTATCCTGGTGTGATGCATTGATTTGCATAAATGAAATTGAGATGTTAGTATGTAAGAGAGAGGGATATGTTATGTTACTGTCTTCTGTGAAGACAAGAAAAACCTCAGGCAAAGCCTGGCAATACCATGTGGAGATCTCTCATTTTCATTCTCTCTCTTTGCTTGAAAGGGTGACTAGCAAACTAATTGTCATGATAGAAAGGCAAGGGCACTACTTCAGTATTTTTTGGAGTGCTGTAAATAAATGACTTCCCAGCATGGTGAAGTGCATCATGAATGGTCTTTTTCAGTTTCAAGGAAAGTAATCTTTTTTTTGGGGTGTTTATTATTCAGTCATATATGTTGTTGTTGTTATAGCATCAAAGCACATACAAGTTCGAGTCATGAGCCAAGCACCACAGGAGTGGGATTTCTACCCATACGGAACAAAAAGTCAGTTCCTGCTCCAAAATACTAAAATTCCAAATATAAAACAAGGGATAGCAGATGGATGCAAACAGATGGGGGGAGTATGATAAAACAATGAGGCAGTACTAGCCTATACTATAGACAGTGGTCTCAGCACATTAACAACTTATCTACTGTCCAGGTTAGATTTTTACTCTTTTTCTCCTTCTTGCTTCCTGTTTTTAAGACATCATGGTGAAGTAGATTTTTAAGGAGGATTTAAAGAAGAATTTGTTCACTAAAAAGAAAGAAATTATGAATGCTTTTCAGAAATGGAACACAGGGAGGATGAGTGATATGAATGATCATTTGGATACTGAATAAAGAGTGATAAAGAGGATGAGAGTAGGCTGTGGGGGTAGTCCATGTTGAAATCTTACTGCTTATGTGCTAAGGCTGTGTAGAAGATGGGGAGTGCAAAGAGAAGTGTGTTAAATCGAAGGAACAATGGGAAACAACTACCTCTGGAGCAGTTTGGAGGATGACATTTTTAGGAGAAAATTGCGTTTTTGGGGACCAAAGAAAGGATATTAAATTATTCACATACATTGTTATGTCACCAGTCTTGTTTTAATGGGTAATATTGCACATAAATAAAATGTAGTGAGAAAAGAGGAGACTTTAGGAGAGAGAGCCTTTTGGAAAGCCTCAGAGAAATAGGATGGTGTGTATAGATGTGTGGGAGAATCAGGAGAAGACAAATCTGAGAGGATGTGTGTGTATAAATATATATTTCTGTATATACATATACATGTAAAAGTCACAGCATTTCATATGTGAGCTAAAACATGCCTATCTGTGTCAGTGGTAAGTAAATTATATATTAATTCTGCTACTTTCCTAACACAAATCATTAGAGAAAACTGGATTCAGAATACATAGAGTAGCAGTAATGAAAAAAGGTCGTGTAAACGTATCTTAACATGAGAAAGAAAGCTAACTGGAGTAAGTACTAAAGCAAAGGTTGGGATAGTGAAGTGTTTATCTTCTGAAGGAAAGACTTAGAGGAAAATAAGAAATTAAAGATTAAATTGTAATGTAAATAGATAGCTAGATATACTAGATGTAAATATCTGCATATAAATATCTCCCTAGATAAGTAAAAATGCATATGCATTCTAAAAAATGCCATCAGCAGTTCAATACTATTTATTTTATATCATATGATAATCATAGGAAGTTTTTCTTTGTGCTGAAACACAGTTTGCATTAGAAATAATTTCTCACATATGCAACCTTCTGTTCATTTTTTGGTGAAATTTTTTATGGCTTTTTATATGTTTAACATTCTTGTCTGACTCTACCAACAAATTCTGCTGAAGATGAAAGCTTCCTTATATGAAATAGTAATACAATATTAGTATTCCTTCTTTGTTTTTCTTTTTTTAATGCTGAATTAGTGCATTTAGGAAAAGAACACTGGTGATTATATGGTTAAAGTTATAGAATTCAAACTTTAAACTTTTTAATAAAATCTGAACAGATGATCTGTGCTTTTTTTTTTTTTTTTTTTTTTTTTTTGGAACTGGCAGGTTTCAGGCCCTCTAATTGGCTTCCCAGCTTTGCAGAGTAATTACAGCTTCAAGCAAACTTTGTCATCTGTGGTTCAGAATGGTGTAAAGTAAACAGAACGTTTTGAAATACAGTTTGTAGTTAGAGCTGCTCAGGAGAGTTTAACTAGCATAACTATTTAATTTAGTACATTTTATTTGGAAAAGATAGCCTAACGTTTTAGAATTATCAGATTGTTTGTGGATATGGAGATAAAATTAACATCTGGTTACCCTCCTTTTTTAATTAAAAGAAAAAATCAATAATTGAGAAACTTGCATTGCATTCTTTATTCTGGTTCTATTTCATTTTTCCATTTCTTATACAGATCCAAAAATGGCCAACCAACTACTACAAAGTTGTTGGAACTGAGTTGTTGATTTCTGTAACTGATTTTGTATTGTGCTGCTTTGAACAAATGTTCTGCCTCAAGGCTTTGTATCCCCTCTAATATTAAGGGGGAAATTTTTCATGACTGATGTTTAATCCCAAGCAAAACAGAAAGCTTTAGGATTAAAACGTGTAATTCCAAGTTGTAGATGGCTAGCATACAAGAACACAAAGTTGAGTCTGTCTGTTTACTGGCTTACTCATCTTTTTTGAATGATAATTTAGACTTCCAACTGTTTGGAGTTGAGATTCAGCCCTTTAATTACATATGTTTATGTATAGTAGCAAACTCGAAGACATTATGGTAGAGTGTTCCCTCCTTTTGGTAATGACCCAACTATCACTCAAGCTTTCTGAGCCAGCTTTCAGTAGCCAGTTTCACTCATTCTTGTATGCTTTTGTAGTTTCCAAACTATTCTGTCTAAAACTACTACATTTTTTTTCCAGTAATTAGTAGAAAAATATTTTGGTAATTAGCAGTAAGTGTGTATTAGAGTACTTATTCATCTTAATAGATTTATTTATTTTCTTACCCTTAGGTGAAAGACATGCACAAACAAATTTTTATTCATGTTGCAGTCGTGGTAGGAATGTTGTTTATCCCGTACATTTGTATACAGCAGCCTGTGAAACATGTGAGTGACTAAATATCAGCAGACTTCAGTTACTTTTATGTACTTCAGCAGGCTGAGTAGCACACACCACTTTCAGAAATACACTAGTTCTCCCCTTCTTTTTTGTTTCAGTAATTGAGGACATTTATGAATTCACTTTTCCTTATAAAAGCAAATTATATATTTAGCCACATTTAATAGAATATTTCGAAAAGCTGTGTAAGCTTTGCTTGATATTATTTTTGAGTAGCATCCTTGTAACATATTCAAATGGCATTTTTTTAATGTTTCATTTCCTTTTTTATTTGCCACAGCATTTTTTATTATATTTAATTGATCTTGTTGTTCAGCTGTAATGAAAATCTGTGAGAGTTAAGGATTCTGTGATATTTCAGATCTTAGTATATGTATCCAGAGCTAAAGTAGTTGTTCTTATTAATGAGGCACACCATCACTTTGAGAAATCTCTGAAGAAAAATTAATATGTAGTGCCAGTAATATGTGTATAGCTTGGTACAGACTTACATGGATGAACATACAAACATACAAAAAAATATAGATAATATATTAATTATGCAAACTGGTCTTTTGACTAACAAGTTCTCTAGTTCTGTCTTGCAGTCTCTCCATTCTAGCTGCTATTTCTTGCTGCTGATCTTAATGAGCCTTCTATCCCCCTAGTGTTTGTTTTCCACACAAGTTGCAGTCTTTCTCCTTTGCCATTTATACTCTTTTGCCTTTATTCCCTGGCTTTTGTTCTGATGTCTCTTCTTTAAATTATTTTTGCTCTATGGATTCGATTTTACCTTAACTGGGTAGCTTCCTTTTTGTACTGTCTGAGGGTAGCAAGAGCCAATACAAACATAGGAGAAAGAGCTTTCTGTTCAGCAGATATGTGGATAGGAGATAGCTGTAGCCTCTGGATTACTGCACAGATTTTTAAGAATTTTATGGTTTAGTAAGTGTTATTGCAATTTTTTTTTTTACCAATCTCCCCTGCGCTCTTTCCTCTCATGCAGAGAAAAGAACAGATAGAATGGACAGTTGTTACATTTTCATAGGAATACTGGAAGGATATCAAAAGTCTTGGTTTGCCAAGTTTTAAGTCTTGTCTCCAAAATGTAGTATTTTCCAGCAGTGTGCAGCTTTAGGCAAACATCGAGCAAAGGAAGTTTCAGCCTATGTGATTGAAGTGTGATAGGATTAAAGGCGAGAGAATGGTTTAGTCAGGGGTAGGACCAGGTAATCCTAGAGCAGACATGCGTGCAGTCTCTTCTGTTATAAAAGTAGTCCTGTGCATTTCTTAAAGCTGCAGTTGAGAATTTTAAGAAAACAAATAGTGTATTCTTCCTAGAGCCCCCATCACTGTCGTTGTAACTTGGGCTTCAACTGTATGCCTGAGGAAAGGAGTTCCTTTGATCTCACAGTATTTGCACCCAGCTGTGACCCTACTATATATTCTAAGTAGCTTCACTTCATCAAGGTCCCTACATTCCCTTCATCTGCTTTTGTCCTTGGTTCTCTTCCACCTTTTGTGTGAAGTTCCCTCTTCCTGTGTCCATCCTACTGTAACACTTTCCTTTAAAAAGCAAAACAAAACAAAACATGTCACCTTGTGCTACAGTTCTTAAATTAAGTTCTTAAATCACAAAGAACCCTCTGATGTCAGAACTTCCCTGTGTCTGTTGAGGATGCAGCACAAGTAAGTCTGATAATGCTTGATAACAGTCAAAGGCCACTTCTGAGATAGTGTTCTTTAGATCTTCAGGTATGCAAATTAATACCTTGAGCAAAGGCATTAAGCTTGTTATACATTAGTAATATAAAAGAGAATTGCTTTATTGTATTTTCAGTTTGTATCTGCATTTCAGAAGGTCTGCTGTGAGTATGCCATTTGTACAATTAACACAACAGGTGTAAGAGGGAAAAGTGAAACAGGCTAGCAGGCACCAAAGTAATGTCGAGTATTTAGAAATTCACTTGAGCTGATGCAGTTCCTTAGACAATATTTAAAACATATTTCTGTAAAATTATCGGTGATAGTTGAGGTGTCAGGACTCTGAATTTGTGGAAAAAAAAGCCAAGATAAAGTACTTCTGTGAAAGAACAAACTGCCTTGAAAAGTGGTACAAGCCATATAACATGACCTCTGTAAAATGCTGACATTATCTTGAGTAAATAAAATGTATTTCTCCAAGAATGAAGGGCAAGGTTTTATGTTAAGTTATAGTCAATGCCATCAACTTCATCAGGGAAAGGTGTGGACTAGCTGGTAGGTTGGAGCTCTATAAAAAGAAAGTTACAGTTGGTCCTAGATGAACAGGAAATCATTTGCTGTTTTCATCATTGATTGATTTTGTTTACTGGAGTCACTTTATATCACATTCTTGTTGAATTACCAGAACCCGGGCTATGATGTTTGTGTTAGATTTATGGTAGCTGCAGGAAAGCAAATCACTCTTTTGACAAAGTAACCTTAACTTCACAAAATAAGTAAATAAATAAATAAAATCATGTTTGCACAAATAAAAAAAATTAGTTGGTCAGTGTAGGTCAGTGTTTTGCATCATACAAATGTAATGTTTTAGTGTAGTGTGCAATGTTGTAAAATCTAACATCAAACATCAAGTCTTATCAAACCACTGAATTAACAGTGTTGTGCTCTTGTGGCAGAGGAATTGAAGATTGTCTGCTGTGTGTCTGGATTTCTGTGTCAGGAAAGATCTGGGATATGAAAGCACAACCTGTGAGCAACCTGTGACTGGCTTAATTGATTTAGACCAGGGAAGACTGAAGAGAGACAAAATAGTCTTCAGATGTCTAAAAGAAATAGCTGCTTGAAGAAGAGAATAAATTGGTTGGAAGGACAAGAAACAATGCTAAAATTATTTCCTAAAATGCTTGGAAAAATTAGTTTGCTTGCAGAGATTTGAAATTACTATTTTGGGGAATTGTAGGAAGTGCTTAAAGAAATATTTGAGGGAAACAGCCTAAATAGGCCTGTTTCTGCCTTGGAGTGCTAAGAACAACAAGCCGGCTTCCTGGGGCAGCCCCAGTGGGCATGTGAGTGGTAATTCTATGTTTAATAATCAGACTGATTTCAGCATCTGAATTCTCCCAGATAGGATATTTTACAATAAATCTAATCGTGAGGTGATGGTACCCTTGTAATTGCGGCATGATTACCATTGAAGGAAAAACATCATACTCCTGCCAGGTACAGATGGAAAACTGTGCCTTTGGCTACTGCTGTTACCTTGCCCTACTGGAGCAATCTGGGATATAATATTCTCACCCTTGTAATAGACCTAATTTGCAAATGGAGATGACATTTTGTATGGGGAACAGTACAAGTTCCATCAATACCTCTGACTTATTTCTTCTACCTTATGTTCAAGCCCATGGTTATATTGGTGTTCTATATTTTCTTTTATGTGCTGACTAGGTATATATAAACTATATATATCTTATCTAAGTAATTTGAGTTTCACACATTACCTGGAAAACATAAAGAGTGAAATATAATGTATTTCTCTAGAATGTCAGCTAATGAAAACAGAGCGACCAAAGCCAAACACATTTATTATCAGATGTCTTCAATGGACCACTGTCATAGAGAGGACATTTCACGTAGACACTCCGGAGGAACGGTGAGAATGTTATTTTTGTTTCTTTTTCAGTATTGGTTATGCACAATTTTCGACAGTCTCAGCTGGGATTGCTCAGTAGTCAGTATGCAGAATTCTGACATTCCAAGCACTTCTGAACAGTTATTTGAACAATTTATAAGTCAGCTTCTGTAAAATATAATCTGAGCTCATATCTAGTCTGCGAACTGCTTGCAAGTGGGATGAGTATGTTCAAATAAGCCAAAACTATGTCATGACATGTCTCCAAAGTGTTAAAATTTGAATAGAAGCCTGCTTTGGAGCTTTTTTCAGCTTTACTGTCTTAGATTTTCCTTTTAGTCTTCTTAATGTGTTCTTTTTGGCACAGAAAGCAATATGTTTGTTATAATTTGTTTTATGGTGTTTATTAGCTTTTCTTCTTTCAGTAAACATAAACACCCTCTCAAGAATTAACTTTTTTAAAGCACAAGTACGTATGGGAGATATGGGATGGCGTATCTCACTAAAATATTCCATTCTGTTTTTCTGGTTAGATGTACTGTATCTTCCCACTGAATGCACCTGTCCTCTTGAGGTCAATACTATGATTTGGCTTTATTCATAGAATCACAGATTGGCTTAGGTTGGAGAGGACCATGAAGATCACTTAGTTCCAACTCTCCTGCAGTGGTCAGGGATGCCAACTAGTAGGTCATGCTATTCAGGATCCCACTCTACCAGGCTTTGAATGCTTCCAGAAATGGGGCATCCGCAGTCTCTCTGAGCAATCTGTTGCAGCACCCTCTAAGTAAAAATTTCTTCCTAACATCTAGCCTAGATCTTCCTTCTTCTAGTTTAAAGCCATTGCCCTTGTCCGTTTATGATCAGACCATGTAAAAAGTCAGTCTCCCTCCTGCTTTTAAGCTCTCTTCAAGTACTAGAAGACCACAATGAGGTCTACCTGGAACCTTCTCTTCTCCAAGCCCAGCTCCCTCAACCTTTCTTCATAGGAGAGGTGCTTCATCCCTCTGATCATCTTAGTGGACCTCTTCTGGACCTGCTCCAACAACTCTCTATCCCTCCTGTACTGGGGGCCTCAGGCAGTACTGAACACAGTATTCCAGATGGGGCCTCACAAGGGCAGAGTAGAACAATCACCTCCCTCTCCCTGCTGGACAGCCCTCTTCTGATGCGGCCCAGGATACTGTTGGGCTTCTGGGTTGCAAGCACACACTGCTGGCTTGTGTCCAGCTTTTTGTCCATTAGAACCCACAAGTCCTTCTTTGCAGGGCTGCCCTCAGAGAGTTCTTCACAGAATCACAGAATTGCAGGGGTTGGAAGGAGCCTCAAGAGATCGAGTTCAACTCCCTTGCTAAAGCAGGTTCCCTACAATAGGTTGAATAGATGGGCATTCATGGATCTTGAACAATTCCAGAGAAGGAAACTCCACGACCTCTCTGGGCAACTTGTTCCAGTGTTCCTTCACCCTTACTGTAAAGAAATTCTTTTGCATGTTTGTATGGAACTTCCTGTGTTCAAGTTTTAGGCTATTGCTTCTTGTCTTATAGCTGCACACTGCCAAGAAGAGCCTGGCCTCATCATAGAAGGCCACCAGATTAGTGAGGCACAGTCTGCCCTTGGTGAAGCCATGTCGGCCATCTTAGATCACCTCCACATCTTGCATGTACCTTAATGTGTTTCCTTGGATGATCTGCTCCATGATCTTCCCAAGTACAGAGGTGAGGCTCAGTGTCCTGTAGTTCTCCAGGTCTTCCTTTCTCCCTTTCTTTAATATGGGAGCGATGTTTTCCTTTTTCTAGTCACAGGGGTTTTGCCTGACAGCCATGATTTTTTAAATATGATGGAAAGTGGTTTGACAACCAGATCGGACAGTTCCTTCAGAATCTTGGGATGCATGTCATCAGGCACCGTAGGCTTGTACACATTCAGCTTCATGAAATGGTCTTGAACTTGTTCTACTCTTGCAGTGGGAGGAATTTTGCTCCCCTGACTCCCGCTTAGAAGTTCAGGGACATGAGAAGCGTGAGAATGCCTGTTAAGGCTTAGGCGAGGAACTTATTGAGTACCTTAACCTTCTCCATGTCTGAGGAGCCAGCTCTCCCTTTCCATTTATCAGAGGGAGTACACTCTTGCCTGTCCCTTCTGCCCAAAGTAACTAAAGAAACCCTTTTTGTGGTTCACATTCCTTGCCAAGTTTAATTCCTTCTGCGCCTTGGCATTCCTGAACCCATCCCTGCACATTAGGACAATATCCCTGTATTTTTCCCAGGCCATCCGTCCCTGCTTCACTGCTTGTACTTCTCCTCTTTTCCCCCAGCGTGACCAGCGGGTCCTTGTTCAGCCGTGCTGGTTTTCTGCCTTGTCTGCCTGATTTCTTCTTCTGGGAGTTGGAGCCCTTTTGTGCTCTCAGAAAGGCATTTCAGAGGGTGAGGCCAGTTCTGTTCTCTTCCTTTTTCCTTAAGGACAGTTTTCCAGGGAATCTCATCCAGCAATTCCTTAAACAGCCTAAAGTTCTCTCTCCTGAAGTTCAGAATCCTGACTCCACTCTTTGCCAGGCCCATATTCGTTGAGATCATGAACTTGACTAGGATGTGGTCACTGCAGCCCAGGCTACCTCTGGTCTTAACCTCTTTTACAGTCACCAGGTCCAACACCTGGTGGGTCTGTCAGTACCTGAAGCAGAAAGCATTGATGGACTTTAGGAGTCTTCTGGATTGCTTGCAGTGCACCATGTTGTTGTCCCAGCTGATCCGTGGGTGGTTGAAATCCTCCACCAGGATGAGGGCCTGCAATCACAATTCCTCTTGT
The DNA here is from genome assembly GCF_019238085.1 of Lagopus leucura. Taxonomy (NCBI): domain Eukaryota; kingdom Metazoa; phylum Chordata; class Aves; order Galliformes; family Phasianidae; genus Lagopus; species Lagopus leucura. The sequence continues at coordinate 68,660,459 of NW_024962252.1, read as the reverse complement.
AGCTGATGCAAGAAGTCCTCATCAATAGGCTCCCCTTTATCAGGTGGCCTGTAGTAGACACCAGCCACCACCTATCCCTATTCTTACGCCACAAGCTCTCAACCTGTTCTTGAGTGTTTCTCTGGGACAATTCTTTGCAGTCTATCAGCTTCTTAACGTAGAGGGCAACTATCCCACTTCTCCTTCACCTATCCCTTCTAAAAAGCCTGTAGTCCCACTAGCACCTTGTCTCTCTAACTTAGCTCTACTGTCTCACACCAGCATATGGGCAGGCTTGCTTTTACCCCCTTTAACCCTAGTTTAATGCCCTGTCAGTGAGCCCAAATACTTTCTGGGCCAGAATTCTTTTCCTCCTCTGATCCAAGTAGACCCCATCAGTAGGCATTATTAGGTCAAGTGCAGAGTAAACTGCCCCATGGTCATACTGTTTATACCAGTAAATAACTAATGATTTTATTTTTGCATTGTTTCTTCTTTTATTAGTATATTCACTTACACCATTTTAAATTCTACCATTTAAAATCTATTGTTTTCGTGATGCTTTTTGGAATTTAATTATTTTTGAGAACCTCTGATTCTCAGGGGAATTTGAAATTAGCCAAACAGTTTAAGTTTAAGAGGGAATAGACAAAGAGTTGAACACATACTGTAGATTAATAAATTTTAATTATTATTAATTATTAATAAATCTCAATTATTTTCTTATGGTGAGGGGGGACATTTCTTGACTGGATTGTTATCATACACTATGTGTCAGGTAGGACATGACATGCTAAGTTCTGAGTAGTGTTATAACTGACAAGAATTTTCAAGTTTTTAGTATTTAAGTATTTATAAAATCAGAGACTGTTAATTCTTGAAATAAACTAAGCACTGATTCTTTTTGATACTGATCAACCTTAGCGCCTCATCCATCATGCAGAATATGGAAGGAAATTGAAAATATTAAATTGTATGAGACTTTGGCTGTGTGACATGAGAACTGCATGTTGAAGCAACGTAGCATGTGAAAAACAATATAAACAAATTATTTGGATGTATTTTAGAAGTTTCTAATAAGATTGTTGACTTGTTCATGATAGGGAAGAATGGACAGAAGCAATCCAGGCTGTAGCAGACAGACTTCAGAGGCAGGAAGAGGAAAGGATGAACTGTAGTCCAACTTCACAAATAGACAATATAGGTGAAGAGGAGATGGATGCTTCAACAACTCATCATAAAAGAAAGGTAATGACATTCAAACATAACTAATAAGATTAATACGTAAGTAACTTCTGCAAAGTGATCTAGTAGGATATAGAAGCAATAATATCTCTACATAAATTTCAGCGTACTACAAGCATAGAAGTACATACTTATTTCAGTAAAGCTGTACTGCTCTAATTTTATTCATTTGTTATGCTGTCTGGTACACCACCTTTCAAAGGCAGAGTTCAACCATTCAGGCACATGTAAACAATCTGCTTGTTTTTTGAATATTATTTTGTTTTTCCCTTTATGTTTGTTTACTCTTCCAGAAGTATGGGAATAAAATATTTTCTTTAGAAAAGTGTTTACCCACTTTCTCATGCAAGTAATGCCCAGTACAAATTAAATGATTTGCATGAGAAAGGATAGCAGAATTTAGCTTTTATTGACCTTTTTTTTTGCTGGTTTTTTTTGCAAGAAGTTTGCTTTAATTTTCAGTGAAAACAGTATCCTATTTCTTTGGAATCCTTCACAGCTTCTGCAGTAAGTAGGAATGTGTACAGTGCTGTCTATAGCACGCTTGTAGTTATATCTCCAGAGTCAACAGGATAAACGCATTATGTTTCAAATATTGTGTCAAGTAAATTTCTCCTTATTATTTTGGGTTTCCATTTTGTCCTGTGTTTCTGGATGTACAAACTACTCTTTAAGAATAATGAAGAATTTGAGTGGATGTTTCTCAGTTATTAGACAGGATTGACAAGACTCAAAAAATGCATTGAAATTACATGAGAAATAATAACAGGATTCTATAGGATTGGCTTCATTCTTTCTAGCTCCAAAATGAAACCTGTGCAAAATTAAGTGGAAGTCTGCAGACAGCAAAATAATCTTAGCTAGTGTCACAGAATGTGTCTTAATGATGGACAGTGAAAAAGAATCGTGAACATTGCAAGAATTATGAGGCAAGAATTATAGAAAGATCAGTGGCTGACAGCTGTGTCCTTAGGAATAGGGAGTTACTAGAAGCCTTAATTCTGTCATTTCCTAAGTTTTGAGAACATGAGTTTGCAATACTAGCATGGTTATTTCATGTAGTTTCATTGTACATAATTTTCTATGCTTTTTTTCTCTGCTTAAAAAAGAAAAACTAATCACATACAGGCATGACAATACTCTCATCATGAACTGTCAGGTTGGAGAGCTTGACACTGAACTTTTAGCCTCGCAGCACAGAGATTTAGTGATTGTGCTCCAGGGTAAAATATAATAAGTGACAGCAAGATGGAGGCTGTGTTCAAGATGTGTCAGTCTTTATGAGAGGCAGTATGATTATGGAAGGGATTTGGGTTTGCTCTTTTAAAGATCTGACCACTATGCCAAGCTTGTGTATCCTCCTAGTAGACTACAAAAACACTGCATAACAGCAAGAGTTTTCAAGGTGTCAAAATAAATGTGGTCTAATATAAGTTGCTTATCTGAAACGTATGCTCTCCTTGTTCACAGTGCTTTTCCCATACAACAAAAGTGTTACGGGAATAAGAGTAGGTGGAAGATCATTCTGTTTCTTTCTTGCTACTTATGCTGTAAGTAGCAAGTAAAATTCCAATGGACCCAAGTAAAATTCCAGGACAGTGCATGTGCTGTGCTATTGAATAAATATAATGTATTTCTCAGCAAACCAAGAGCAAACTACAAATCAAATGTGAAATAAAAAATGGTGATATTCAACACCTAATGACAGCTCAGAATGAAGTGTGTGTAGCCACTGAAAAGCACACTGATAGCATCAAGGAAGTTTTTTTCTGCCAAAACTCAAAATTCCACTTCAGATTTAAAACTTATGGAAGACCTAGCAAAAAGTGCTCAGAAGTTTTTTTAATAACGTGTCCTGAGTGACGTTAATAAAGGGGACTCCCTTGTTGCTCCTTTTGTATTAATTGAAATTAGAGGATATAGTTTTTTGTAGAACTGTTTCTGAAAAGCTTCTGCTTAAGCATTTGTATTTGTTAACAGAATCAGAACCATTTCAGTTATATCTAGTTAATGTGTTGCCTTTTTTATATTAGGTTTCTTTCAATTTCAACAATTCTTTTTTGCATATTGTGTCCAAAAAGCTTGTTTAGTCACCTGATTTTGTATCTGCACACAGTGAATTTTGCTTGTGCACGCACCAGATGGTATTCATACAAGTAGAAGAGCATAATCAGATTAAGAAGTAAGACAGAGAGATGTGGGTCTGTTTCTTCTCTTTTTTTTTAAAAAAAAAAAAAAAAAAAAAAGAAGTAGCAACAGGTTTACAAAGAAAACAGTCTTTAAGTAATTGAACTTGCTTTGAACAGCCTGGCAGCGACATCTCTGCAGCATCTCTGTCCGTATTATCTGGAAGAGCCAAATACACCTTTTTATTTTGCAGTTCTTTAATGGTGCCAGTGTGCCACTAAAGTTCCACAGTAATATCATCACTAACATTTCAAATACAAAAAACAATTAGCAAACTGCTTTTATTCCTTGCTAGACTATTTCTGTTAAGTAAAATTTCTTCCGGATGAAGTCAGATGAAAATTCCCAGTCATATACTCCTTGTGTATATCAGGAATATTTTAAAAGTAGTTTTTGATTGGTAGGAATTTCAATAACCACAGTAAAGTGTATTGTTTTGAAAAGAACACACGTAGCAGGAGTAAGTAGGCTTTACAGAAAGCTGAATATCATGCAGTTCTTTGGCCATTTTCTGTTATTTGTTTGCGAATTTGTTTTTCAGGGTTCAGCATGAATAAAGAATGGATTTTTTCAGAGAAGCTGAAGTACAACATAATGAGCAAAAAAAATTCACTTCTCAGGGTTCAGTAGGAATGAAAAAAGTGGGAAAATTATGAAGAAAACAGAAATCAATCTTACGGAAGCCTCCAAATTTGCTTACCAACATTCTCAGGTTTAGGAAGTATTTCAATTTTTTCACCAGTTTTCAGTACACTCTTAGCTGTGGCATCTGTGTTTTTATCTCTCAAGGTCTTGTGTTCTTTGGCAGACTTTTTGAGTTACCCTGCACTGAATATCATCGCTAAGCCTTCTGCTAAGCTTTTAAAGAATGACAGCATCAGGATACTTTATTCTTAGAACTATCACTGCTACCATAACCTGCTGTTAAGCCACGACTCAAAATCTCTCAGAAGTATTACCTTCCTTTTATAAATCTGCATTTTAAAAAATCTGTTTTTAGCAAGATTGCAGCTAGATTCATGACTGCTTTGATGGATGATGTAAACAAATTTTAGGCAAATGAGTTTCAATTTGACTGGCTTGCTGCCCTTAGCATCAAGCCCATGTCTGTGGTCAGTTGAGCCAATATCCTCCTTCTGTGTACAGGCAAAGGGCTGCTATTATGAACTGTCTTTGTTCAAACTCAGATGTTTTCTCTCTAAATTCAGCCTCTCAAGGATGATTGGAATTATGGAAAAAGTTACCCCTTCCTTGCAGCTTATGGTCCGACAAATTTTTGACAGTTAGAAGTGATGAACTTTTATGTTCATTAGGTATTCTTTGTCATAAAAGCTGTTGGCTTATCTGTGTGGGGGAATGCAGTACAAAGTTAGGGTGAACTGTGCTCTGAATTACTCATCTTGTGCCTGAATTGTGTTTTAAATGCATTTTGAATTTCATAGAATCATAGAATGGCCTGGGTTGAAAGGGACCACAGTGATCATCTAGTTTCAACCTCTCTGCCACACGCAGGTTGCCAGCCACCAGACCAGGCTGCCCAGAGCCACATCCGGCCTGGGAACTTACCAATGTGAATTTTGACAGTTTTCAATGCTTTAACTTAAAGACGGTTTCTTTTTGCTTGATGGTTATCATAAAACTATCAAAGTAGATGTTCTGACTTTTCAAAATAGTGACTGTGATATTTGAGAAATGTTCCTTTTAGTTGATGGAATAGCAGTTGCCACGTAGCATTTGGATCACAGCATTATGTATACATTATATCCATTAATGGTAAGAAGAAGAATATTTTGAGAATGTTCTTTAATAGGGTAAGTTTCAGAAATTCCCAAGCTAGAACACATGACCTTGAATGTATTTCTTTTGAATTGATATAAGCTAAAATTGTGCTGTTTTTGACCAGTCAGCAGTGGGACAATAGAGGGACTTAGCTAAGATAAGAGAAAGTTTTGTTTGCATGTTTATGAGTACGCATGCATGTACATGTGCAACAGATCTGTTTTTCTGTAAATTGTGACTTTCCCATATTAGTTACTGTGACTTGTTTTGTATTTTGCTATTGGAATCCCTAGCTATGAATATGAGTGGAAATACACAATGGAAAGAATTCAAACAAAACTAAAATTTTGGCTTGTAGTGACAATCCATGTATATTTTCATCATTTCTTTCTTTATTCTCTTAATGCTCCCCTTGTGTTTTGAGGTAGCTAAGAGGAATTAGATAATAATAATAATAAATGATATTTTTAAAACTGTCAATGTAGTAGGTGATATATAATATACAGAATGAAAGTCATCTTGAAAGTCTCCTGAAGAATTTGTTATTCCAACTTTGTTCTGTCTGATCTGTTTATTTTAAAATATGTGTAATTTCCATATCACTGTTTTTTTTTTTTTTTCTGATACTTTCCTGTATTTCTTATTTTAACTGATACAATAAATACTTTTATTAGATTGAATGTTTCATTTAAGAGTATAAATAATAATGTTCCTTCCATTTTGGAGATGTCTACCCTCAGATTGACTGCATATCCTCAAAATTTATTAAAAAGCGACTACTAACTATTACTTGATATTTCTATCATTGGAGTAGCTTTACAAATTGATGGTTGTACTTTCTGGTAAAGACAGCATTGTCCCCTTGCAGAAAAAACCTTTAATTCCACCCACTCTCCATCACTTAATGAGTGTTTTACAACCTTATGAAAAGGTCCTGTGTTTATATGTCCTGTGGTTATTTGCAGAGCTAAGAAAAACAGTTCCATGAACAGGCTCAAAGTTTAAATAGGTTCTGGTAATAAATCAGTGTATTTTTTTTACTCTTATAGTTTTACTCCTCCTTCCTAATCAAAGAAGAAAGCTCAAAATTATTTGAAGTTTGAGATTGCAGGAATGTGACTGCAGAAAGACTAAATGGAAGATAAATTTAGAATTCTGATAAACAAAAGGCTAATATGTTGGAAAGGATAGTAGTGTCATAGTAAATATTTCTAATGAGTACTTGAATCAGTGTCTGAAATTAAAAGATATTTATAGAGAAGTAATTGTTTTAGGCTTTGGCTAAATATTAGAAAGATAGGTAGAATTGTAGCTGAACTACGTACTTTGCCTGAGCTTGAGCAATGATTGTCTTATGGTTCTAAAATATGTTCATGATGCAGACTCCTGGAGTTCACTATTATCAGCGATTTCATTTTGACAGGAAAATGTTTCATAATTCTTTATCTTAAAACCAATACAAGCTTCTTGTATTAATTATGTATCAATACATATATAGGCTTATTATTAATTTGTTTTTTTACTTACTTGTAAATTTCCCTGGTTTTGTGCATCTCTAGTTGTAGCACATTGCAGTAGTTTTTGGAAAATTTGATCAGTTAAGGCAGTGTTTAAGTCTATGATCATAAACTTAAACTTTATACTGATTTGTGTGTGTGGCTCAGGTTTTGTGAACTGATAATATTGGTGATACCATTTGGTTGTTTGCAGAAGCATTTTGAATATATTTTGGAACTGCATAGCTTACGTCTTGCTAATCCTTGCTTGTTCTTTGCTCCTTGTAGACAATGAATGACTTTGATTATTTAAAACTACTGGGCAAAGGCACGTTTGGCAAAGTTATCCTGGTCCGAGAGAAGGCTAGTGGGAAATACTATGCTATGAAGATTTTGAAAAAAGAAGTAATTATTGCAAAGGTAAGGAAGGTTGTATTTTTAATTCTCTTCCTCTTCCTTCCCCCTTCCCCCTTCCCCCTTCCCCCCCTTCCCCCTTTTTCCTTTTTCCTTTTTCCTTTTTCCTTTTTCCTTTTTCCTTTTTCCTTTTTCCTTTTTCCTTTTTCCTTTTTCCTTTTTCCTTTTCTTCCCCTTCCCCTCTCTTTTTCTTCTCTCTTCTTTTTTAATGGAATAATCAGCATCTTATAGTAAGCTATATTTGATTTTTTTTTTTTTTTTTTACGGTAACTGATTTTAATAGAATATATGTGTATCTTCAGAAAACAAGAGTTAACAAAATTAACGTGTACAGATCTTTTTACTCCTTTTTCCACTGTTCAGTAACCTAGAGCATGCTAAAGCGCTTAGAGAATTCACTGTGCAGGAAAGTTGTGCCATCTAAGCTTATAAATAGAAAAAGTACATTGTAGGGTATATTATGTACTTAAACATTTTTAAAGTGAATTGCAAGTTAGTCAGATAAATACAATTAATTTAATTAATTAATTTAATTAATTTAATTTAATATGCTGTTCCTGGTTTGTTAGATAAGATTAGCCATGCATGGGAATAACAATTTTATTGTTCCAGTTTTTGAGGTACAAGAAAGAAATCTGAGGCTGAAGTCTGTAGAAATTATTTAAATTGAAATCGTCAGTCACACTGGATTTATGAAACATTATTGGCCCTTGTGGTTGGTGATAATTCTATCCAGCTTTAACTTGAAGATCTGAACTTTGTTTCTCGTAATGCTAAAGTTTTGAACCCTACTTGCTCAAGACAACTTTGGGAACAAGAACAGTACTTGCTGTTGTCATCGTTATACAATTAAAAATAATTGTGATTACTAAGTAAAGAGGTTTTTGAGGGATGTGAGCCTGACTGAAATTTCTTGAATGCTTGAGGCAAGTAATACCAGTGTTCCTGGAAGCTGATTGTGGATGACAACAGCTGTGGATTATATGTATTTTCAAATATTCATTCATTCAAATGTTTTCCAGTTTTTCTACTTGTGAATGAAAAGAAGGGCTACAGAGTTCTGCAAGCTATCTCACTGTTCATTTGTCTGCTTGTCATTCTCATTCTAATAGCTTTTGAATGTGTTGATCAGTCTTGATTAAATTTGAAAAAGGAATAGAAACCTCAAAGGCGATTACATTTCTTTGAGCTTCGTGAAAACCAGCTTCTGTTTTGCTTATTCTTCATTTTTTTGCCTGATATAAACCTCATGATTCACCAGAGAAGTGTGGATTCCTTTTTATTTTTTCTTCTTATGAAGGCAGTAGCAGTTTAGGTAGTTTTTACTCAGATCACAACTGACGAAGAATGAGAGTTATGGAGAACAGTCAATATCACCTCAGTGATATTCCTTCTGACATGAATAGTGTCAGTAGCAAATCGATTTTGTGTGCACTTGGAAACTTAAAAAATACAAACAAAATTGATGCTTAATAGTAAAACTAGCAGGAATGTGTATTTCTTAAATTCTGCTTTAACAATATTGAAAATTTTACCAACAGGTGGAAGTAAATAAGTAATGATTAAAATAACTTAATCATTGTAGCGTAAAAAGTCTCTATAGGGATACACTACAATGTTGTATAAGTATGTATTAAAAGTTTATTTGTAGATAAGCCCTTATCTCTATCCTCAGGTCATTAACATATTATAAAATTCACTAAGTTTATGAATGGTGCGCTGTTCTCCCTGCTTTTTCAATTGGAGTCTGAATCTGAGAATAGGCTTTTTATCCACTTCACCAATAGAAGAAATATTGCAGACTAAGTCCACATTATTGAAGATTAGAAAGATAGGTGGTGAGCCTCTTGGATTTGTTGTTGCAACATCACTGCTTATTACAGATTGCCAGTCGGATCCAAGATAAAGTGATTTATTTGATTTTGTTGTACAAATGATTCTTTAGAATAGCTTTTCTCTTTGAAGCAATTTTTGTTTTTCCCCCAGTACATGGTTGTAGTGTCTATACTCAATAATGCACTACTACTTAACTGGATGGCATCAGAATTTATTACTGAGAACTCTTGTTATTTTTTTAACTTCCTATTTTGACAGTTTTTAAAGCATGATCTTAAAACTCCTGACATCTGTGTTTACTTTAATAATAGTTCAATTAGTAAATTAGTTTAATGATACCTTATCTTCAGAGCTGAGCATAAGCATGCCCAGGACAGTAATCTTACGTTAGTATTACTTGCGGCAATATTAAAGCATATTCCATCTAAATAAATTTACGTATGTGGTGTTATGGTTGGTGTTTTAGTCACCAGGTTTGTCTTGAGTTCAGTATAATACTCAGCTGATGCTTAGCGCCACAGTCAATGGAAAAAACTAGCAGGGTGCTTCTTGGCTTTTTAGGTCAGGCCCTTGGCAATGTGAGGGCAACACTGGCCATAATCTGTCCCTATGGCCTTGAGCCCTTCATCTAGGCTCCTTCCTTGCTTGGAAAGGCAAGAGAGGGCTCTGGAGGGAGAGACAGCTGGCAGGTAGAGGGCAGATGAGCTTTCCCAGGCACTAGTATGCACTGGAGCTGAGTTTCTTTCCATTTGGCATGGGGTTTATGGCAATCCTGTGATTTAGGCTGGGGGACAGGAGAGTGCAACTGTCTTGCTCTGAATTGCCATGTTTTCTAAAGCTGGCTGGAAATGGGGAAGGGCATTCCCTGGCCATCTTTCGACTTGCTTCCAGGAGGCAGGGCAGGCTTGGCCAGAGAAGTGCTTCTCATGTGATTTCTGTAGGATCACACAGAGGTTGAGGAAGGATTTTGCATGGACACTCTTCCATTTTGGCTGAATGGTTTTAAAGAAAAACAAAACAAACACCAAGACAATGTTAAAAAAAGAAAAAAATGCTGTAAAATTAGACTTTGTTCTATGATTGCCTATCAGCTACTAGCTGTGTACCTTTCCTGCAAACTGATTTAATTTCAGCCTGTGTTCATCATTCAGATGATGCACATGAGAGCTTTACATTTCTGATGACTTTGCAGGTCTGATGGCTATATTATGAAAAGACCAAATCCAAGATTATTGTTTTTTTCCTGCCCTGCAGTATTTGTAGACTTTAAGACTTCATTTTAAATCAATATTTGAAGAAAAATCAAATATGTTAAATTGTATGTTGCTGAATTTCTTATTTTACTTTACGTTTTTTTCTAAAAACAAATTAATACTTTTAATGTTTTGGGTATTTTTTAGTTTCATTCAGTGAGCAATTTCATTCGTTTTTCATATCTTCAGTGTAGATTTGTGTTTCTGGAAGTATTAACTTTTCCTTGTAGTAAACTAACAGCAATTTTGTATCTTAATTAAAACCTACTTCTTGTATTTTTTGCTTCTTAGGATGAAGTGGCTCATACACTTACAGAAAGCAGAGTATTGAAAAACACCAGACATCCTTTTTTAACAGTAAGTATTAGGAACTAAATATTATGTGCCATTAGAGCTTAAATAGGTATTTTCTACATGTTGGACATTCCTGTATGGACGTAACTTACAGACAAACTTTGAAGTCTTTCTCATGAAGATGTATAATGGTTTTGTACTTATTTAAGTATTCAGAAATAAAATTTCTAATAAATTTATAATGCCTAAGTGTACTGAAAACACATTTTGATGTAGAATGTAATTGTTCAGAACTTTTTATATATGAACACTTTAAAACGTGATTTTACGTATTTATCCCAGAAGTTATTTTTATTAAGAAAACTTCATCTACAAAGATTTCAATAAAATGATGAAATGGCAATTAGTTCAGCAGAAGCAACTGATGGAGCAACAAAGTTTAACCACTGCTATTTCAATGTCTGTCTTCACTTGGTTAATATCTAATAGAAAATTCTGAAAAGAAGATGAGAATTTTGATATGCATGACAAATTACTTCTGTAGAGGTAACTATTAATCTTGTTCTTTGAGAACATATTAGAAAATCTTTTCATTGATTTCAAAAGATTGAATTATTGGAAGGAGGGGAAAAATATATTTTTTTCTATTAAAAAAAAGGAATGCATAACATGGAAACTTCCTCATGTAGAAAAAAAAAAACGTTATAAAGCAAAGGACTTCAGTTTCATTCCTTGGCCAAAATATTCTTGAATTCAAGTCAACAAGTTCTTCAGAAGTTTCTTAGAGTGTAAAGATAAGCAGAAGTAGGCATAATTGTACTCAAGTCATGCAGAGATGTCAGTGCAGGTGTATCTTTATATCTTCCTGATTTAGTAAAACAACTATTTTAAGTTATGTGAGCTGCATTATGATTTTGTTTTACTACATTTCTTAATTTTAGGCCATATCTGCATCTGTAGATTTTCTTCAGTATCTTTTTTTTTTTTCCCAGCAAAATGAAGTCAATATTGAAAAGTTAATCTTCTGGTTAAGAAGATAAAATCAAATTTTGTTAAAGTGCAAGAAACCAGGTTAATACAAATTGATAATCGTTTTGTTTTTGCTGTTTTCTTTGCAAGTCCTTGAAATATTCCTTCCAGACAAAGGATCGTTTGTGTTTTGTGATGGAGTATGTTAATGGAGGAGAGGTAAGTTTAAAAAAGACATTTTGTACTAGTGATAGTAGTGCTGTCACTGGGTTACACTTTAAAGGGCGTAATTTCTCTCTCTTTCCTTGCTTTCTGTTATTTTTGAACTGTTTGTTGGGTCTTTTTTTTTTTTTTTGCAATTTTTTTTTGACTGTTTTGTGGAAAAAAAGAAAAGTTGACCTTTTTTAAAACTATGATGCATTTGTCCATTCTTGAAAAATTAGGCTATTATTTTTTGAAAGATAATTTCATGGTAGGGTGATAAGCACAAATCCTTTGTTTTATTGTTTGCTTTTTTATTTTCTTCCTTCAAGTACTTATAGCATATTCTGGCACAACGTGTTTATAAGCCACTATAAAGAAGCTGAAGTAGTCTTGCTTTTGTCCTGATGTGAAATACGTGCCCTCTACTTTGCTGTAGCCATTGCAAATACCTGGGAGGAAAGAATGGGATGTTTGTATTTTTCTTTACTTCCTTCCTTTTTGCTTGCTGTGCCCTCTGGAAATTTAAACATAGGTGCAAAACTTTTTATAGTGTTGTAAGCCATTGCTGTCCTCCAGCTGTTCACTGAAGTATGGAGTATAAAAAGCTATATTCCAGTCAAGTGGAATTAAACATAATTACAGTATAGGAAGAAAGATTTCATCTGCCTTTTGAGGGTCTGTTGCTGTTCAGTCTATACCTCATTACAGTGTGAACCAGGGGGAGTTTGATACTTTGTATGCTATTAATGCCTGGTAGCATTACAGAGTCACAGAATCACAGAATCACCCGGGTTGGAAGGGACCCCAAGGATCATGTAGTTCCAACCCCCCTGCCTAGCAGGGCCACCAAACATACACATTCAGATCAGGTTGCCCAGGACCCCGTCCAACCTGGCCTTAAACACGTCCAAGGACGGGGCATCCACAACCTCCCTGGGCAGCCCGTTCCAGGGCCTAACCACTCTCCTAGTAAAGAACTTCCCCCTAACATCCAACCTAAATCTTCCCTCCTTCAACTTAAAACCATTTCCCCTAGTCCTGCTGTTATCAGCCCTTTTGAACAGTTTACTCCCCTCCTGGGTGTAGGTTCCCTTCAGGTATTGATAGGCTGCAATGAGGTCACCCCGCAGCCTTCTCTTCTCCAGGCTGAACAAGCCCAACTCCCTCAGCCTGTCCTCACAGGGGAGGTGCTCCAGCCCCCTGATCATCTTAGTCGCCCTCCTCTGGACCCTTTCCAAAATCTCTATGTCTTTCTTGTACTGAGGGCTCCACACCTGGACACAGTACTCCAGATGGGGCCTCACAAGAGCCGAGTAGAGAGGGACAATCACCTCCCTGTCCCTGCTGGCCACATTAAAGGACTAAGTGTTTTCCCCTTGCTTTTTTGATTAGAAAACAATTTCTACATTGAGGAACTGTTGCAACATGATGTCATGTTTTGCATGATCTTTTTGCTATGTTCTGCTACAGTAAAACTGTCTTCCATTATAATCTTCATGCTCAATCACCCCAGGGGTGCCTGTTCTGCGTTCCCTGCTCTGGCAATTTCTGGGCCTAGTCTGAGGCTCATTTTCATTTAAGTCATTTATGGTCACCCTATACCACTGAACATGGTGGTACAGGGTTCTCATATAAGAGAATGGCTTAAGTTTGTATCTATTAATCCTACTCAAATAATGAAGCAGTTTTGGCTAGTGGAATTGTACACAGAATTTCCTTCAGTGGTAATGCTATAATGGCCTTCTTTTGAATACTCATCTGGCTTATTTGGCTTTAAACTTACATCAGAAATATTGAGTGCTATTTACAATGAGTTTTAAAAATTATTCCTTCTAAACTAGCTAATTCTTCTGAGTCTTCTCTGTACAGGACCATTTTGTAATCTCATACTTTGAAGGTATGCATTTAACATCGACCTGCTGTTTATGTTTAGATGCTTGCTTTCTTGAAAGCTGCCTATGTGAATGCAGAAGAGAGCCCACTAGGAACATTTTTGATTCCTTGATTACAGTTGAAGATGTTATAATACCCTCTTTTGATTAAGCATGTATCTCGCATCTCCTTCTGTGTTTGGTGGTGTGCCTTTGTGGCAACTGCTGCAAACATGTTTCTTGCTCATAACCTGCTTTTGCCCATTGGGATTTGAATATAATGAATATATGATTGTAATATACTTTGCCAAGAATGGCTTACTTTTTTTTTCCAGCTGTGATGCTGTTGTTTGTTACTGTTTCTGGTGTTCTTTCTGATGGTCACTTAGTTCAGTTAAGCTAAGCGCAGATTTTCACCTTAGTGGGAAGTAATGCCCTTTATTCGGTGGCAGTTTTCCTTGAAGAAACTCTTTTGATTTATTAAGTGTTTCTCTTTTATGATCTGGAATGATCAAAGTGCCCTTTTTAATAAGAAAATATTTAGTTTTACCAAATTTCCATGTGAATTTCAGACTTAAGTCACTGTCTGCTAAGGAATTCAATTTTGTATTTGTAAAAATAGCCTTATTAAATCGGAGTAAGTCATACTAGATTTAGCCAACATTTTAGCTGTTCAGAAGCCTATCTCCTATACTGCGCACAGACTTCTGTCTTCTGTTGTTTTCCTCCACTGCTCTCTCTGTGTTTCAATAGTTTCTAACCATTGAAGATGTTGAAAACATAACTTTTAATTGTGTCTTTCCAGTGGGAAATTGTCTGTAACAGTACCATGTTGCTTTTGTTTCTCTCCAGAACTGTGCTAAATTCAGTTGTGTTTCTGTTCAGATTTCCTTTAGATTAAAGTTCACTTCCTAATTAATTGGGCCTTAGTCAATTGCTTGGGAATTTTCTTGGATTATATCTTTCAGGAGTGAGTTACCCAAACAGTCCTCTGAATGAAAGAGTTCTTGAAATTTCTGTCAGTATCGTTGACTCTGACCCAGGTGAAAGCAAGATAATGCCACAATTCAGAGTTCTGCTCTATTATAGTAATGAAAAAGATGTAGTCGGTACTACAGGGATCTTCAGTTTCTCTTCTTGAGATTATGAAGGAAAACAGTAAAAGAAGGAGTTCCTGAATTTCATTCTGGAGGGAAAGAAATTGTATTAAAAATATTCTAAATACGAATCTCTATATCAACTAAAAATCTAGAACCCTGTTAAATTTGGTAACAATTTATCTTAGAATTACATTTCCTGCCTAATATCTAAGCAGTTAGACTCAGTTAAAAAGGCAGGCCTTTATGAAGAGAAAGTAACTGCTTCAATTTTACTGGCCTATGTGTGTGCTTTTTATTACAGTTTACAAAATATAAATGTGCCTAATTTTCTTTTAATTTCACTTTTAAAATAGTATTTTCTGTAGTTACATTTATAAAAGCAAGATATTAGAAGATTTTTTAAAGTAGATTATTCAGACAGAAACATTAAGTGCATTTTTTTATAATGGCAGCTTTTATAGTACATCTTCTGTTACTTAGGGACATAATCTTTATTACGGACTGAAATGTTAACTTTTTTGTTAGCGTTTAACAGTGTTTATTGATCATAAATTATGCTATAGTATAGTGCATGGATGCTGCTACTGGCATTATGCTGACTTCTTTATATGTCTGTTACGAAGGAATTACATTAAAGTAGCACCAAGACATTGATATTTCATTTTAATGAAAATCTGGCTTTCATCTGGCTTAGTTGAGATGAACAATTCTATTTTATGAATTCTCAGTAACCAACTATATGCAGTATTGTATGATAAACCGTGTTCTTGATTTTGATTGAAAATACGTAACATTAGTGTAAGTTTTTTAAATGAGTAAAATTATCAGTACTCGTAGACAAGCACCTACTTTAACAAGACTTTCATTTTCCTGCTCCTGCAGGAGCTTTTTCTCATGCTTTTCCTGCTTGTATGGATTTGCCTACTTTTTCTTCTATAATCCGTATTATTTTGAGAACCATGTGATTACAGTAAGTTAGCAGTATGTTATAATATCCTCCTGGCTCCTTACATGCACAGAGTTGTATGAACTATGGTATAAAAAAGCCATACTAAGAACGGCTCTGGTGTTGGGAAATATTTTCAGAGTGTATGTTTCCCATTTTTCATTTCTGGTATTTTGCATTAAAGGATGGAAAGCTACAGGAGTGAAATCTATCACTCACATTAACTCTGCAGAATACACTGATTCAGTTGATTAGTAAGTTGAACTTTCATGCTTTGCACTTTCAACATAATTTAAACTTCTATACTTTGTAACTAACTTAATTGCTAATTATCTGTGTAATAAAGATAAATAAAACAGACATTAAAATTTGTTCAGATGATTGCTTTACACCAGAATTCTGAATCTGTTCTACTTGGCATTTGTTTTCTGCAGCTCTTAGTTCAATTCATTAGGTGAGAGAGGACCAAATGTTTTGGTGTAATTGAACAAGTGCTATTACAGTCTGGAAAAAAAGGATGATTTACAACCTACCTAATGAAAAATAACTGAATATCATTGCGGTCTTTCCTGTTTTTATCACTATTGTGCTGTCTTATTTTCCTAAACTCTGCATAACAGAGAATGTTTTCTTTGGCCTAAGGTTCATACTGTACAGAACAAGGGCCCTATATTTTTCTGTCCATAGAATTTGCTTAGAAGTGCTATATATAAGAAACAATAAATAAATATTTTTAATGTCACAGTTGTTGCTGCTCTACCAAAAAAAATATAAGGTATGTTTAACTGCAGAGCTGTGCAAACCCAATGTGCAATAGCAAGAGCCAGTCATACGACATTCAACATGCTCAGTAGGTCACTAATGTGTAGGAGTTGAATATATTGATTTGTGTAAGGTTGGGTCTTACATGTATTTGGAATTATTGACTCTGCAGTTGAGTATGCTTTTATATTTGACTTTTCTTATTATTTGTAAAGATTTTTTTCATTATCATTTCCTATTAGGGAAAAAAAAGCACCATGGCAAAATTGTTGTTCAGCTTCTAAATGCAGACATGGCAGGAAATTTATAGCTACAATCCTCACTGTAACTATAGCACTGTCATGTATGCCATCATAAAATTATGTGCAAAATGACTTTCTTTGTGCCAAAGCTATTTCTATTGCAATTGTGACTCTCTCTCCTGTTTAATAACTGCAAATCAATAAATAGTGCAAATGCTGGAAGCTTTTTTATAACCTGCTATCAGATTTCTTCTTTTCCTTCCCAGACATAATAAATCCAGACTTCATGTTATGTCAGTTGTGAGTAGAGCCTTGTGGCCTAATTATTCTGAAATAATAAACTAAATGATTAGCTGAAAATTCTGCTGTAACTTTATGGAATTAGATTTTTCTATTACAATTTTCTAATTTGCTGTAGCATCTTTAACATATACCCCATTGTACGAATTTACATTTGACTTGCTTGTCGTTGAACACTAGCATATATGGTTTGATAACTGTTCTAGGTACTAAAGTAGTATGAGGAATGCTTGTGACAAGTAACTGCGTTAAAATGATAATGTTTTACTTACAGAATAGTTCATATTTGCCATCAGACATTCTGCCCACTCTACCAGCTAGGGAAGTGAGGCCCAGATTCCTGCTGTTTCACACATGCTTAGTCACAGCTAGTGGGTGCAGACATCAGGCTGCATGTACGTGTCTTAAAGCGTTTTCTTCAGGGTCTCTGATTCACAGAAGAGTCTACTTTGAACATTTGTTTGCTTATGCCAACAGGTCGTATACTTGGGAAGCAGAGGTTGATCCATCACAGTCTGTAGGGGAGTTTTGACTTTGGTTTTGTATAGTGTACTAGCTGCAGTCTGAGAGTACAGTGGCTGCAGTGGGAACAGCTGTGCAATTCCAGTGAATAAATAGCTCAGGAAGAGTAACTTGGCTCTTCACTCAGGAGGGGAACCCTAACTGACTTCCATCTACTTAAGCTCCTCTTGCTTGAAAATTGTTTCTTTCTGAGCCAAGATAAAGTTGAAAAAACACCGGTTTTGTTTGCTTTTGTTTGTTCTTGTTGTTTTTAAATATGTAAGGGAAGTGTTTAATTTCCTTATCAATTGCATGTGTTGGCTTCCTGAGGGGATTTGAAGCTTCAATACATTCTAGACACATTGGAATGTGAATTCCAAGGAATTCTGCCTTGAGCTTAGGAGTTCTAGTTGCATGTTACATTAAAATAAACTGACCCAGGGACTCACAATCTCTTGGCAAATCCAGAACAGTTGCCTTCTTTTTTAACTATTTTTCAACATAGTCACTACCAATAGCTATGCATTTTGACTAGCAATGAAGAAGAACCTGCATGTTGTGCTTATAAAAATGTGCACCAGTGGAGGTGACGCACTGTTTCACAGGTGCTGTAATGGCATCATTGTTAGGAAAATGTTGCTCATGCAGTCTGTCTTTCGTCAGCCCAAAGAGATGGAAGTCAGAAGGCTCCATATCCAGACTATGTAGTGGGTATGGTAGGGCAGAGCAGACAAAACTGACAGTTGTCAGCTAAGTGTCACAATATAGCAGTCAACATTGATGGTTTGTCCAGGATCCAGGAAATACAGAAGGATCACCTCCTTCCTATCACAAAAGACACTGCACAAGACTTTACCTGCGGAGGGATGGATCTTGAACTTTTTCCTTAATGGGGAATTCATATCACCGCTCCATTGGCTGCCAGTTTGACTTCAGCTTGGAGTGGTGACACAGCATCTCATCACTGGCAATGATGCAGTCACCTTCAGCCTTGTGTTGGTTCAACAGGTCCTGAAACTTGCATACAATGTTTTTTCTGTTCCTGTGTGAGCATTCATGGGACCCAACTGGTGCAAGCTTTGTGATTTTCCACTGTTGCCACCATTGTTTCCAATGCACTGAAGCTGATATTCAGCTTGGTATACAGTTCCCTGGTTGTGATCCACTGATTTACACAGATGAGCTGATTAAGATGCTCTTCATTTTGTGGTGCAACAGAATGTGGATTGACTTTCGTATTACTGTCACCACCCACCTCCTCCCTGTGCTCACATCCACTGTTTGGTCTCCATGAATGTTCAACAAGCGTCAATGAATGTCATTTGATGCAATTTTTTTTCGCATGGAGGAATTCAATTCCACACCTGTGTTTCCTACATACTTCCTGTGTCAGATGACAATTTGTCAGACTGCCCCTCTGCTGCCATCTGTTACACAGCAACAAAATGTGGTGGGTTACTGTCAGGAAAGGTCAGTCTCTACTGCCATACCTCCAACATCCACCTCTGACTTCATGGGTCAGCATAGTAAAGCAGGAGACATTACTTTCAGAGCAGACCTTATAGACTGAGTTTTCAATTGGATTTTGAAAAGACTATACATTGAAAATAACTACAGCAATATTTGTATTCTTCTTTGCCATCTAAACAGTGTACACTTCCTGAGGGTGAAAAATACATTGTGGTTATGACAGATAAGGCATATGATTTTGGGTTGTGGTGTCCTTTTTTTTTTTTTAAAAAAAAAAACCTGCTTTGCTTTTCTGGAATTCTCAACTGTCTGATATTTTGAGCCTTTAAATTAAAAAGAATATACTCTGTATTTAATGTACAAAATAATAATTTCTGTATTTATGTTTTGTTGATCATTAGCTTTCGTGGTAAACACAAAAGCATTGTAACTTGAAGGATGGTTTGAAGACCTATTTGGCCTTAAGTAGATAACTGAAGCATATTTACTAATATTTATTTACAGTTTCCCAACCATTCTTAACATAGTAAACAAAGCTATGAATTTAGAGTGACTATACAGCCAAATTCTGCATATGTGTATGTATCTTGCTTTGGTTCTGTGGGTGATATTTTATCTGATAAGATACTGATAACCCTGCAGAACTCTAGCTTCACCGTATTCTTTTTCATTGAAGATGAAATTTTTGGCAATACATAATGATTAATATTTTTCTCTGAAAAATTCCAGATAAACAACTGTCTGTAAATTACTGTTAATAATGAAGTATTGAAAAAGAGATTAAAAAACAAAGAAACTTTGCAAAGAGATAAAGAAAAAGAGAAAAATGCATAGGTTCCTTTTTGTAAGCCCTAAGCTGCTCTCTGTTTGCTTTTTCTAATGACTGTAATATCATTAGCATTATGAATTTGCTGTTTGTGTAAAATGCCAGCTCACCTGTTCAAAGTCTGCCCAAGAACTGGAAGTCTTTTCAGTGCAAAGAAGGGTTGCTAACTTACTGAAAACGGAAGGTGGAACCAGCCTCTAGGTGTTTTAATGATGTTTCTCAGTGGCTTGAAACAAAAATATGAGGAAGTGGTGGAGGGAGAAGTGCAGAATGCTTCTGCTGCGTACTTTTTTTTTTCCTCTGGTAACTGAAGGTTAAATGAGTAGCAAACAGAATGCCTTAAACAAGATTGGTATATTGATTAAAACGCTGATTTAACAGCTCGCTTTCTCCCTTTGGAAACCTGGAAAAGATAAGCCAGCTGCTGTCTAAGAGTGTTGAGTGTCCACTGAGAGTATACTATCTATCATCACAATATGGTGATGAGAGGTGTTTTATGTTTGTGTTAATTTCCCCCACTAAATCAGTAATTATTACAATCCTGTCCCTGCTGTTTACCCCGCAGCTGTTTTTCCATTTGTCGAGAGAGCGGGTGTTCTCAGAGGACCGCACACGCTTCTATGGTGCAGAAATTGTCTCAGCTCTGGACTATCTGCATTCTGGGAAGATTGTGTACCGTGATCTCAAGGTAAAAAAAAAAGGAAAAAAAAAAAAAAAAAGTAATCAAAATTTTTGTTTTTGCAGAGACTGTTGGGACAAACACAAAGTAATTATAAAGTTGCACTCTTTAGAGTTAGTGGAGAAGAAGTCTGAGTTCAGTGTGTGTTTGCTGAAGGAACCACTTTGACACAGTAATCCACAGGCACATTGCTCAAAAAAGTGTTCCTTCATGATGCTAGTTGAAGGAGATTTAAACCTCCAATGTTTTTTATTTCCCCCTTTTAGTTACAACTTAGCTCATATTTCCAGACAAATCTCAAGTAGTTAGTGTCTCCAAATAAGGGAAATGGAGAATTGGGAAAATGTGATGGTATTCTGCATATTTCACCAAAGAAATATGTTCTTCTATGTTTTGAAAACATGTTAAATAGTTTAGCATACCTTAATAGAAGAATTTCAGCCTTAATTTTTTGTCTTTCATATACTGGGAAAAATAGATACTGCTGGAATGCATTCTGTCTTAGATTGGCAGTTGTGTTACCAGCTGTATTGCCTGAAGCTCCTTTTAAGTTGTGCTGAAGATACTCTGTGATGCAGTGTGGGCATATTCTTTGGAAAATAGTCCTGCTTTCAACGGGAACTTCTTCAAACTTACATGGGAGGAAACCCAAATTTCTATGATGAGATCATTTTGTGAAAAGCCCAAATTTTTTACATTGTCACTTTATTTGTGTGTAGCTGTGGAGCAGGAACTGAAGAGAAGAAAAATGTGGTAGGCAAGTTTTGCATGAGGCAAAAGAATTCATAGCAGAATCTGTTTTTAATAACATGGAATACTGTGACATATTGCAAATACATGCAGTAGTCTGGTTGGGGAATGATACAGCACAGTTTTTTGTTAAAATTTAAAAAATTATCTAGTGCAGCAGCCTATCCTGTTCAGAAGTACTAAGGGAATGTTTTTTTTCCTCAACACACAGTTAGAAAATCTAATGTTGGATAAAGATGGGCATATAAAGATTACAGATTTTGGACTTTGCAAAGAAGGAATCACAGATGCAGCAACTATGAAAACATTCTGTGGTACTCCAGAATACCTGGCACCTGAGGTATGATCTAGAATATACTCTTGTAACGTGGTATAAAATGTTGATTTTTCATTTAATTTTAGACTGCAGTGTTTGTATGATGAACACTGTTCGTTGTGGTTAAGAATTGACAGTCTCATTAATACTATACAGTTATAGTTTAGAATTCTGTATGCTACTGCTCTTGCTTTTTAGTGATTCTATGTATAATGATGCTATGCTTTTTAGTGTTTAATAACACCTTTAACATGTATTTTCCTTCTCATGTTTGCCTTTCTCTGATAAAGCTTTTATCTTTCAATAATTACTTCAGAAGTAATCTTCAGTCTCTCTGTCACTTGGAACATGTGATTCTACTTAACTGAGATGTGTAACTAAATTTGTGTAGTTTTCCTGGACAGGAGGGAGAAACTGAGTTTGCTGGGTTTTATCTGAACTCTCCAGATGCAGGGAGTTGAAATTTTAGACATTTCTTCTAAGCCATTGAGTATACCAACCTCAGAACTGGCTGAGGTAAATGTGTGTTGAAATGCCACCCCAGGATATTCAGCTCTGTCTTTACAGGTAGCCACTGATCAGTGTCATCTTGAGAACTACCAAAAAGATGGACATAAGAATGTTGTTTTGGTTTCCTTCACAACTCTGATTTGGGCGCTGTGGAATCTACTGTGTAAACTCAAGCAGAGGATATCAGTGAGGACTGATATTGGAGAAAATCTGTCATGGACTCTTACAGAGAGAGAGAGAGAGAGAGAAAAAAAAAAAAAAAAAAAAAAAAAAGGAAAGCCAGGGAAGTACACTCCACATTGGGTTTTTGTCCTCTTTGGCTTCAGTCAGCAGTACTGGCTGTGCTGCCTCTCCCCCACTGTTCCCAAATGCAACTCTGATACTAACATGAGAGGGAGCATTATTTCTTAATGGAAGGATCCTGCATTACCCAGTATTTCCATTTTTGCCTGTATTGGGGGATCATGAATTGATACATTAACACACGCTTGATACTGAGACAACTTTCAGGCAACTGAAAGGACTTTACAATATCACAGAATCACAGAATCGCAGTGGTGGGAAGAGTCTTCAAGAGATCATCGAGTCCAACTTCCCTGCCAAAGCAGATACCCTACAGTAGGTCATGCAGGTAGGCATCCAGGTTGGTCTTGAATATCTCCATAGATGGAGATTCCACCATCTCTCTGTGCGACCTGCTCCACTGCTCCATCACCCTTACTGTAAAGAAGTTAATGTGCATGTTAGTATGGAACTTCCTGTGTTCAAGTTTTATGTCCTTCAGCCCTGCTTTTCTTTCCAAGACACATACATCAAAAGATCCTCCACCTCTTGCAGTTGTTCAATACCACCAGCAAAATTCTGTTCAAATTGTTTTTTGAAGAAGAATGTGCATTAGTTTAGAGGAAGGAGATAAAGAGGCTCTGATTCAGCATGGCTCTTCACCCTCCTACCTTCTTGGGAGTATTGAATTCTGAGCAGCAGGAGCAGCAGCAAGCCCTGAAGCCTCTTTGAGCAAGCTGGTTAGATTGTCTTTAATTTCTCATTCTGTACCTTACAATTAAGGGATTTCTAGGAAACTGGTAGACATCACCTTCAGGATACTGGCTGTGAGATGTGGAGATGGTCAGGTTTGAGTGTTTGAGACTTCTGAGTTTGACATTTTTTCTGTGTTTACTGCAGAGGCACTCAGCATTTAAATGCATTTAAGGATTTCTGAGCTATTCTTAGCCAATTTGGAATTTAGGGCTGCTTAGATGATGTTGCTCTTTTGCCTGTTTGGCTTGGTACACTGGCCATTTTTCTTGTGTTCTGTACTCGGAATCTGTTGCAGCCATAGAAGAGCACAAAGAATGATACTATCATCTCTGCACAGACTGCAGTTGCCGTTGCCACCTCTTACTCTCTTGTTGTCTTCTTGTCAGCAGTCCTGAAAACATTCTAAGATGCAGATACCCTGTTTAGTTGCTTTCATCTACTTCTCAATATAACAGTTTTGGAAACATTACTTCTCTTCCATCAAATTTGGCAGTGGGTCGTCCTGGGTTTTAGACACCTTCCACAAGTTACTTGATCCAATTTGCCTTTCTGTTCTCTAGCTGTCCCACCCTTCTTCACCTCCCATTATGAGTATTTTTGGAGAACTTACAATGTATAAACTTATCTGGAGTGAAACTGACTCTTCATTAACCCTAGCGCAGAACTCATTCCCTTTTAGCTCAGAGATAAAGGTTTTAGAGCCAGCAACCTAGACAAAATTTAAGTTACTGAGATAGCAAGACAAGACTTAACGTATTTATCTACAAGTTCTAATTTAAAAGGATTGTGTTAGTAGTAGATGAATGGTATTAGGAAAAAAATACCCAACCTTTCCTCTGTTACTGTAGTGTTTGATCACATGAAACCATTGTGTCTATTTTCATACCTGGGACAGCTGACTGACAGGGAAACAGGGTGCTCCAGTATTTTCATGTGTTTGTGACAGGGAACTCACTTCATGTAGTTCAGATCACAGAAGCCATTACCAGAGTGCAAAGACTAATGGACTTTTGTCTAATTGCAGATCATGAGAACTTAATGTTACAGCTGGACTTCAATCATTTTACCATTGCTTTCCTAAACAGTATCACATGCTTAATGAATAAACACAGAAAACTGAGAAAGTGCTTGTACTTGTAAATACACAAGTGAGATATTTAAAAGCAGTTTGAATTTTGAAAGTTTGCAGCACGTTGTGAGGGATCGTAGACATACTAATAAGGATACACATCTCTATAATCTGCTTTCTTTAGCAGAATATTTAAGAAATGAAGCTACTTGGGCAAAGAAATAAAATTTCCTTTAGCTCAGATTATATATTTATGAAGGTAATTTCTTATATGACATTACACTTTTCTGACTCTGCATTTCAGTTCAAGTCCTTATGAGATGGCATTTCTTCAAGAAGAGTAGTCTTTTATTTAAAAATATTACTGCAAGGCCACTGCAATAGCATTTATGCAATTTACAGCCACTTATGACAATAAATAAAACCAGAATGGATTCATAGCTTTGTTGATAGGTGTGAGAAAATTTGCATGTTTTATAATTTACCAGTGCAGATGAAAGAAATGCAGTGCTATATGTTACACAATGCTTGTTTAGCCTTTTTTTTTTCTTTCTCTTTTTTAAGTCTTACTTTTAAAAAGGAGAGTGAGAGAGATCATCTGTAATTATTTCCCCGAGATTAACCAAACAAAAGGTCAAAGTCTTTTTGTTTAGAAGTAACCACTCTTCCTTCATACTTCACTAGATTTCTTATTTATACCTCTTTGGAGGGCTAAGGCTTTGATGTGTGAATGACCTAAAATCTAGAACTTGGCTGTTGGAGGTCAGTGGCTGAATTTCAGCAAGGGAGAAGCATGGTGCCTGCACAACTGGCCACACCGTCCAAGTCTGATTTGTCACAGCAAGAAACTTCCCATGCGCTACAGGAACTGAACTTGAATTTTTCTAGAATGTTGTAGTGCATATAGGTTATAAAATGCTGTAGTAGAGGCAGCTATACATTTAGCTATACGTTGGTGCAGCTGTGCATTTATTTCATTCTTACAGTGCTTGCTTCTATTGGCTCTGGATATTTACCAAAGGTAGTCTGATTAATTTTTGGACTGAGAATGTGGT
Source organism: Lagopus leucura (assembly GCF_019238085.1). NCBI lineage: Eukaryota > Metazoa > Chordata > Aves > Galliformes > Phasianidae > Lagopus > Lagopus leucura. The sequence continues at coordinate 68,635,368 of NW_024962252.1, read as the reverse complement.
GGTCTGCCACATAGCTTGTCTGATATGAGTTGAATCTAATGTATATAGGCACGGAGGGAACCACTAGGAAATAATGTATAAGGGTAGGATGAAAATCAGTGTTTTAATTTTTTGCAGGCATTATAGGAGAGCAGTGTTTTAAAGGGAGACTTCAATGCAGGTAAAAGTTGCAATAGGAATATTACTGAGGAGTTCCTTCAGTCATGGGGAAAAGCATGAAGGTGCTTGTTTGCAGGGAATCTGATGACACAAGAGGGCTGGGTCCTCTGGGTGGACATGCTGTGCAACAGAAAAAATGAAGTTGTGTAGGTAATATAGTCAAAGCCAGTTGTTTTTTTTTTTCCCGTTTTTGTTTTTGTTTTGTTTTTAATCGACAGAGAGGTGTATTTCAATAAGGTAAAGATGAGAGTAATGGGAAAGGTTAAAATCGTTTTTTTTTTTCCCGGGTAGATTAAGGTGCCAGAAAACACAGCTTAGAGATGAGAGGTTTTCTTTATTGATAAAAGTGTGGTTGTGAGTAGGAAAGCAAAGCTGAGCTGAACAAAAGACAATTGTGTTATTTTGTTAATTTTCCTTTAACAGAAAGTAATAAAGTGTTTTGCGGAGATGAAAGGCAGTCAGAATTGATGACTGAATTAATATAGAGAGGAGCAAGGTGCAAAGTTGTTGGTTTAGGAACATAGAGGTTCTGAAGGATGGAATTATTTTTGTTATGGCTTGTGCCTGTTTATCTCCTTTTCCTTCACATTTTATTTGAATTTGAAGATAATTGAGGCACCTGAGTGATTCGCTTTTTGAAATTCTGTACGGCTTTTATATGTGATAGGTATGCACCTTTGTTTTCCAGGGCTAGAACTATTGGATAGTACAGGTAAATAGGGAAGAAGAGAATGTGGGGAAAGTGAGGTAAAATAGCTGTTAAGATGTTGCTAGATGACAACCGCATTCGCAAGGCTGTAAGAACAGTAGGAACTGTAAGAGTTGGAACAATACTGCTAGGAGAAATAGTGAAAAAGAGACTTTATTTTGTCCTCTGTCTTCCATCATTCTCTACAGAACAAGTTCTCATTTGTATTTGGTTGCTTCTGGTGAACAGCCTTCTGATCGGTGGCATTTTGGCTTTATCTGAGGCAGGGGATGATTTCACTTGCTATTGGGATTCTTTTTATTCTCTTCATTTCTCTTGATTCTTTTTTCAAGAGAGGACAGAGAGACAGTACACCAAGTTGTCTATATTAGTCAAATGTATTTTAAGACCTGAAGCCTGTGGTGCTATCTCTAACAACACAAAAAAAAAGTCACATATGTAATTTTTGTAGAGTGAAGTTAATGTGTATTTGGAGGCTGGGAGGTACGTTTGTTTCTCTAGGTTCATACCTTTTTTGGTTCTTTTTATATTAAAGCTTAATTAGGAAGGACATTTACAAGCAGAAATGGATGGTGTGCTGAAGTGTGATATAGCTCTAGAAATGGACACCTCCACCCTCTGGCTGTTGTGCCTCAATAGCAATTTTCAATTACTTTGCACCTAGAAGCAGTATCTGCTGTGTGGCAAAGAATGGATTACATTTCCATGCATTTCTACTCTCGTTTGAGTTTCTTGCTTGTAATTATGGGAGTCCTTTATTCCCTGTCCTCTGGCAGGGTAGAGTGAAGACACAGGCTGTGACTGTCCAGAAGCAGCTTCTTGTAGCATCTTATCCTATGCCTCAGGCAACATTGTGCAGACAGACTCAGTCAAGATGGATGTGTGAACTCGTGTGGATATATTTCTGGGTTTTGCTCCTGTCTTTGAATATAATCTTTGTAGTGCTGAGCTAATTATGTAGTCTCAGTTTTACTGTTAGAGTACCTGATCAACTTTCCAACTGTAAAACAGTTTGAAAATCAAATGTAGCTTACATGCAAGACCCAACAAAATTAGAAGTGTTAAGTACGTTTTGGCAGTTCACTTTTATTATGCCCAGTCCTCAAATGTACCAGCAGACAATCATCTGAATGTTAGTTATTTTTCACATGCTTATGTGATCACACAAAAAGTACATGCTAAAAAGAAGCAGATGGTGACAGATGGGGAAGGTTGAATAAGGTGGTTTTGGAAACCTAGAAAAATGCACTTCTGCAATAGTGTAAAAATAAAAATTCTTTGATCGCCAAGTTAGAATGAACAAAATAGAGTACTCCTCCATCTACCCCCCCTAACAAAAATGGCAAAAAACCCCACCACAACACCCTCAAAATCTGTGGTAGAAAGAAACGGAACCTGTGAGTATTCAATGTAAATTTAGGTAAGTATATTGTACAGGGTTGTTTTGTCTAAGGATGGAACATAAATTTTTATCAGTCAGAGACTTGAAAAGGTGGAATTTATGTTTTGTCTGATTTTTAAAACAATGTATTCAAATTAATTGTTTTCCATACTCAAGAGAGTGCTGTTGGAAGAGTTGTTCTGTAACATCACGTATTTGTAGTGTTGTAAGTATGTAAGCATGTAATAATTTTCTTGGGGATAGCTGTACAACTAGAGCTAATTTGTAATGGGCAGAATTACCTCTTTATCATACAGACAGATATAAAACTGAGAAAGTAGAGAAGATATAATCAACAACAATTAAAAAAAAATCATTGTTTTCTGTGTGGATCACACAAGGACCTACCATCAGCATGAGGACTGAAGATTTGTTTATTGCCTTTCATTAGTTTAATGGAGTTTTATCATAAATATCTGTCTTGCAGAAGGAGGTTCTTCTAAAAATATTTCTGTTGATAAGATGTATTTTACTCCATAAATTAAAAACTATTTGATAAATATTTTCATTGCCATTTTCTACCAATGCTGAAGCCATAAATATTTTTTATTTTGATGTTTGTTTTCATCTATAGCATGAAGCACTGCTTCATAGAGGCGGGGAGCACCTTACTTTTGATTGTAAGCTTTTGCTTAAAACACCAAACTCTCAACTTCTCATAACCAGTACTCATTTTCCTTAACATACGTTTAGTTCACTTAGTACCAAAACACTGTAGTTATGTTGTTGTATTCTGCTTCACTCATTTTCTTCCAGCTTCAAAAGGATAGTTCAGGTTTATTTACTCTCTGTTTACCAAGATACTTCATGCATAATGTGCTTCTTATTAGAGACACAATAGAATTTATTCTACCTGTGGAAACGTGGTTCAGTGTTGGTGTGTGCTCTTGAATAGCTGTCTGTTGTATATTTGGCTATGTTTTAATTCTGGGTGAAGACCGGTGGGGAGTGGGAGGAGAAAGAGCATCTATGCCTGAAAATATTTTCTCTTCTGATTTGCGTGGCTTTTACAATAAGGAATTTTCTCCTTACAGTAGAATCCCAAATAATTTTTATGTTGAAAGAAAATGGACATGCAATTTTTTTTTAATCTTGAGATGCTGGTACCTCAAATGTGACCTTTTTTTTCTCATTGGTATCACTTAATACATTCTAGTGTGCTACGGTGTCATCTTACACGCCCAAGTCGTCAAAAACCTAGTGATTTCAGTTGGAGCATTTTTGTCAGCTTGGCATTGCCAGCAGAGCCCTGGGGTGAACGTGATGGAATGTGGACAAGGGAAGGTATCCAGAGCATTTGCAATCAGCAGCATCAGAATCAAAAATGGGGGTATGAAAGCATCGCTTAGTTATGCATACGGACGAGCTGCTGCAGCAACAGATAAATTAGCACAAGAGGTGGACGTTCTCCTGAAACCAGATAACCAGTGACATACCATGAATTTGAATTTTTGTGCAATCTGGTTAATCTCACCAGGCACAAAAGCTAATTGTCCACATGCACTATCAGACTTCTCAAGGGGAAAGACGTAACAAATATGCAAAAATAATAAAACAAACAGAGGACTAGAAAGCAGAGTAGCTCAGCATTTGCTAAAAATAAACCATTGTATTCAAACCAGAACTGTAAAGCAGAGTGCAATTTTCTGATAAAAAACACATTCTTGTTTAAAGCAAGAAAGTATGGCGATTCTTATAAAGACTCTCAATAGTGCACTTGACATTTTTTTCAATAATTTTCATTTAATCAATACAAACATTATTTCTATCTCAGCATAAGCCTTCAGTTTTTCTGAGAGCAATGAACAATAAACAAAAGCTGAATAAATGCTGTTTACTGTGGGTAAAAAATCAAAATGCTTTCATCAAGAATGACAAGCAACCAGAAAAAAATTATCACAATATTGTCATTATTCGTTATTTCTTACATCTTGCATTTTATGTTAATGCATATTGTGGAGTGCACTGCCAGTACCGTGGTAATGGAGATATGAGGACGTCTGCAGATTCTCTTATGATGGTTCCTAAATGTGTATCATATTTGGCAAACATACCTTTATGTGGGAAGAATTTTTTAACATTTAGGGTAAATGTCTGTTTCTGTAAAGAAATGTTTATAACCTTAGTTTGTTAGTGCTAGGCCATAAACTTTGCTTCAGTGCCTACTGCAATCAATAGAAAGTTTTAGCAAATATACTTTTCAACTTTTGTTGAATATGTGGATGAATATTTGTTAGCAGACCAACAACTGTAGCAATAAAAATGCGTGAAGGGTTACCAGAAATGCTTAGGTAACATACACTTCACCTGAACCGTAAACTTAATTAAAAACAGGTTTTTCCCCTTGAATTAACAGTACATTGGTGTATCCAAGTTCTCAGTTTTCTATCACAACATAGGTGTGCAGACAGTTTGTTTAGATGTTTAAATCTTTTCCCATCTGTTCTGACAAAATTATTGATTGAGTAAGCTATTTATTTTTAATGTCCTATTGTACAGCCTGTATATAGTATATTAACAGTAATCAAAACTAGGTCAAAAATGTTACTGGTTTTCCAGTGAGTCGCCTTGGTTATCTAGCACAAAGTACCCGATAGTTATGATAGTGTTATTTTAAAGATAAAACCCAATATTGACAGCCATTTGTAGAAGATCGACAGTGAATTGTACTAAGCCTTTCATTCACAGTTATTCCTGTGTTTGTCTACATTTTTAGAGTCCAGAAGTTACAGCAATGAATTAATTCTTAGTGATCTGTGGGAAGTATATTTCCTGTCTGTGTGAATTTCTGCTTTGCAATCAAAAACCTTCCAGAGGACATCATCACATATATTTTGTTTCAAGAAAATTCAGAAGAACTGAATTAAGAGGTTTTCTGTGTTCAGTCTGTGGCCAGGGCAGTCACAACCTGTGCAGTGCTATGCAATTATTGACATATCGGAGAATCCTGGTTTCACCAAAGTAAAGAGGAAATACATGATTGACTTCAGATGGTCATAGGTTTCACTTATGTAGACTGCTACCCTTCAAAAGATTTTCACAGAATCATGTAAAAGCATGGCTTGTGCTTGTGTCAGATTTGACTTCTTTAATTATTGCCTTAGTTTCTGCCCCAATACTGTAAATAAAAGTTTGCAGATGTATCTCAAGTTGCAGCAGCAGAGAAAACTTTTGACTCCAGCTACTGAAGATGTAAAGAGAATATATTCTTTTTTTCTAAGTTTTACCATTAATTAATTGGGCATGCAATTGTATGGATTGCAGTGTATTACTGCAGGTTACTGATTTGCCCAGTACCTCTAAAACATCCATGAAAGCTCAGAAGTGTCTGCATGTGCCTGGAAACAGATGCATGACTAATGTTTCTTGGTTGTTAGAAAGTCTGTATGCTACTTAACATCTTGTGTTTTTATCTAAAACTAGAAATATACAAATCTTACTAGCACTTCTGAAGATTTTTTTAAAAAAGCATTCATATAAATGCAGACTCTGTCCACTTACTGCAGCTGTAAGTTTTAGAGCAGCATCAGTGCCCATAAAAATGAAATGGTTTCAGTGCAGTGATTAGTTTTAGAGCACTTTTGTAGTGCCTGAGCACTCCAGAGAAACACAGGTTGGGAAGAGAATTGGGCCCTCCATCTTTCCATTAGGTGTGAAGATGGCTATTGCAGCTCTCTGCATGAGCAGGAGTAACAGTGAGAGTCCGCACAGCTCCTGTGATGAGGACTGCGGGCTCTTGCAGCAATGTAAGGACTCAGGTCCCAAGGTGACTTACAAATAGCCCAGGGTAAAACTTTTCTTTCCGATGCAGCGTGTTGCAAAACTTTGACATGGCAAGTGAAAAGATGTGGGAGCATGTGTCAGGTCAGTACTGCCTCTGGAAGAACCTGTTACTGAACTAGAGCCTGAAACACAAAGGGAGTGAGAAACATTCAAGTAGTAAAAATGAAATAAATTCCTGGGTTTTATTTCCTGTGATCTATGGTATCATTCAGACTGAACCTCCGTGAGCCCACCTCATGCTTTACTTGACACGGGGCACAGTAGTGATGTGGGGTGTGAAACGGGGATGACTGACTGTAATGTTATCCAGATGCTGAAGTCGTATCACACTGCAGCTCTCATCTCCTAAAACCTCACCTAGATCTTGACGAGGTGGCTTGGGCCCATGTGGTAGTGGTAGGAGAAGCAGATAAAGGAAGGGAATTCATGTCCTCAAATGATCTGGCGGCTTTAATTTTGGGGAAGAAAGCGTGGAACTTCATCTGTATGAAAGTGCACCTGACTGGATGTGTACTCAGTGTAGCTGCTCTTCCTGTGGCTTATGAGATGCGTACGATCCTCCTGTTTCATAGCCCTAGAAAATAAAGCATTGCTTTATAACAAGCACCAAAGTGGAGGAGCTTGTGCCTTGATGATGGTTTTGATGGGTCTGCTGCCTTTTCTGCTGTGACCTGACAGAGTTGTTAGAACAGTCTATTGTTTTAAATATAGATTCGTGTGCCCTTACAGGATACAGGATGGATGGAGATAGTGGAGATGGCTTTAAAGGATGGTACACAGGGGCTAAGAGATCAAAATTTGCACTGTGGCTGTGGCTGGGCAGGTGCTTAGGCAGGTATACCTCACATATGCTGGAAGGTTGCAAGGGCTGTGACAGCCTAAGGAGGCCATTCTAAAAGCAGATAACCATCTCATGATATGCAAAAGATCGTATTACTCATAGGTACAAATGTGCAACTGTATGTCATGTTCATTTAGCATTGAGCTGAAGCTTTTGTCTTTCATGACCTTTGTTCAGTGTTAGAAAAAACAAGTCCCTCAAATACAAAAGACTGTAATGCCAGGGTAGCGTGTTTAGATTTGTTCTTGTGCCCACTCTAGTTGTATGGATTTGATTACAGAAGTTGCTAAAATTCCATTGATTTCTCAGTTTGCAAACCTTTAGATTTCTTAAAACCATGGAAGAATAGAAACCACAGAGTACTTTAAATGCGCACAATTATTTTTTTTTCTGTGAATGCATAATGCACAGTTTTATTCCATTTATATTAAAATAAATGGAACTGCTTTTTTCTTCCTTGACGCTGTTTTCAGGCTGCTTTCCTTTTCGTAAGCAAAACCCTTCTGATGCTCTTGCTCGTCTGGCTGGCTGTAAACCAGGTATTTAAATAAAAATAAAGAGTTGCCAGTTTTGCCAGCTGGGGATGAGAACCCGGCTGGTGATATGCGGGTTCAGGAGGCAGTTAATCCAGCTTTTATGCTTTTTTATGATTTTATGTAAAAAGAGGTTAAAAATCACATTTGGCTCTTCCTTTGTACCACTGTTTTGTTGCTGTTGTGGGAATGCAGCAAAAGGTTGCTCGTACTTTTTATTATTATTAGGTAAAGCCCAGCATAAATTAGGTAAAACCCCAGATCTGGTTTGTTTTAGCTGTTGGGCATGTGATTTGCCTCACTCGGAGAATGAAATGCTTTATATTCCCATTGCGTGCTTTTGTAAGTCACACGTGCAAACCACACCTCGGCTCACTTGTAAAAAGCTCCACCACTGCCTCACGATTTTTTGTATTTTACCAGCTTCTAAAGAGAAGAATAACTAATGGTACAAATAGGAGAAATGGTAACGATGCTAAAACATGTATTAGAAAAACACATAATGCTTTTATATGTGGCAGAAGAAGTGGTGATTTAAAGACAAGTGCCACAGATTTCGTATACAGTTTTTCAGCAAATAGCTTACAGTGTGCTGGAACTCATAAAATGTTTAATTAATTTTAAAATGCTGGAATTATTTTAGTTCCTTTTGTCACATGTACTCACTCAGATAATTTGTTGTGTTTTACACTTTCCAAAATTTCACCCTCTATTTGGAAATATCAGTGATGTAACGAATCTGTGTGTTTTGGCATGGTTGTAAATAGTATGTGTTAATGTGTTAATATTTATGATTTTTTAATCTTATATACACAAGAGGGATTTGTAATACATTTCTTTCCATCGCATTCCTATTACTAATCCTTAAAGATCATGAAAATTAGGAATATGAATGCATTAATTACTGTGGGATCATCAAAATTGCCGTTCTGCATTTTACTTCTGCTACTAACATGTACCAGACACTTAGAAGCAGGATTGGGTTTACTGGGGGAGAAAAAGGAGATGGCAGATAAACAAGCTCTACACTCTTACTGGGACTGCCCATTGTCAGGCACATGTCCTTGGAGGACATGGTGTGGCCATGGCCGCTCAGTGTCCCCAGATGGGTGCAGGCTGTGCCTGCCGTTGCTTTAGAGGAAATTGCTGGAAGTCTTCTTATGCTTTTTTGACAGTCACAAGATAATCTGCTCACGGATAAAGTTTATAGCTTATCTGCTAGAGGTTGCCTTATTCCTTAAAGCCTGAAGGCATTACTAGATGTCACCAGGCTTTCCCTGGCATGTGTCTAGATGACTGTTCCTGTGTGTCTGCTTCCTATTTGAGTCTGGGTGAGTGCTTGGCAGTTTTGTTTGCATGTGACAGTGACTTGTAAAAGGTATTTTGTTCTCTATAGGTTAATATATATGTATTTTTAAATCAGTTGTATGCATATTATGTCTTTCAGAAACTGCCTTTAAATGATACAAAAATGATGGAGAATTCTTTAGGACTTTCTAAATGGAGTCCAACTATTTTTGTTTCATCTATTTGGTCTTTCTTACTGTTTACTATTTAAGTGTAATTTCTTGTTTTAAGGTTTTTTGCCTTTATATTGCTGTATCTTTATTCAGCACATGTTGGCAACTGAGGCACATGCAGTACCTTCTATGTTAGCACTTATTAACTTCCAATTTTTACAACCTTTTTAGTGCAAGGATGTGATCTCCTTATAATACACAGAAATCTGAATTATACACCCATGCAGTAGCCTTTAGTTTCTTTTTTGTAAATGCTTACGTTGTGGGTGTATAATGCTGTTATTTCACTTCCATTGCTGTAATGCAAGATTAAGATCTACTGAGATCAAAATATACCATTTAGATTTTTTATTCCAATTCTCTGAGGCTGCTGGAGGAAGCCTGTGGAGTTGGTCAGTTTTTAAGACTCACAACATTGGAGGCATTATCATTTTAACAAATGTCACAAACTGATTTGTGTGATCGTATAATATCATGCATACACACCCAGTGTCGTGGTTAATGTACCATGTGAACGTCGCTGTGTTTCTGTGCACTCGTACTATTCAGCTGCTTTGGATTACCTCATGGAACTGCATGGAATTGTCAGGAAAAATGCTTTGAGGGTTCTTAGTATAAACACAGTAGAAGCAAAGAAGCTAAGCTTCTTTCAGTAAGAGAAGGGTGTTTCTCAGTTTCAGGCTTTATTCTGGCAGGTGGGATAAAGAGAGGAAGTGGCTGATCAAGGAGATGCCTCACATCCTCTCCATGAAGAACGCTAACTGCGACTGCAGTGCCAGCAGATGAAGTGTCTCTTCCTAAAACTGCGAATAAATGGGATGGTAGAAGACATAGAAAAGGGGAAAAAGCAGTCATGGCAATTTTGAGGAGACCGTTCTCAATTGTATGTTTTGCTTGTTTCTGATGATTGCACACGGGATAACAGCACAGACCGTAGTATATCTGTAATTGCAGTGAACTCAGGTGTATGGGTCAGTGCTGCAGTTGCGTATATTGGGTCTGAGTTCTGTCAGTCCTTGTTACACACTGTGGAAATGAAGTCTACAAAAGATACTCGTATAAAGATACATCAAATAAGCTGAAATGATCCCATCTGAAATAGCACATGTTTTACAGCTGGCTTTGCTTTCTGTCTTAGGTGTTGGAAGATAATGACTATGGTCGTGCAGTGGACTGGTGGGGATTAGGAGTTGTCATGTATGAAATGATGTGTGGAAGATTGCCTTTCTACAACCAAGATCACGAGAAACTATTTGAACTGATACTAATGGAGGACATAAAATTTCCTCGAACTCTATCTGCAGATGCAAAATCATTACTTTCAGGCCTACTGATAAAAGATCCAAATAAGCGGTAAGTGAAATTACTTGGGTACATAGCCATAAAAAAAATAGTTTAAATTCTTAAAGGAAAAATAGGCCACTGGTGCCTGGTCTTTCTAACTGAAGGACCAGTCATAAGAAGGGGCCATATACAGCCATACAACCTCAAATTTCCACTTAGGATATACAACAGTGAGATCGATAAGCAGAAGGAGGAAAGAGACTTGGATGAGAACACTTTTAAAATCATCCACAGCAAACACAAGGAAGTTTTCAGGTTTAGGTTATGTACTGGAACAAAATGAGATCTATGTAGTGTTTGTCACAGTATGATTTAACCCTAAGTTGGTTACATAGTCTAATGGAAATGCTCCACTTTTTCTTTTGGTGTGATCATGCGTGAGGACACATAAAGACTGCCACAGCAAAGTTGCATTAAAGCATATAAATAGATCACAGATCATGTAAACTACAAATTGATAATGCATCCTCTGAGTGAGATTTAAATGCAGTGGTTTAAAAGTGAGCATTGCCTACCTGCTTCTTGTGCACCTTTCAGCAGAATTGCTGTTTAGGAAAGCTGTCTTCCAATGGTTCCTGCACTCCATCCTCAATCTCTAGACAAGAAGTTTTCTGTAGCAAGGATGTGCTCACGGGTACTCAGAGCAGGACCAGTTTCGGTGCCCCTCAGTGGGATTTGCCTGTGCTTAGCCAGGTGCAGCAGCTGACACAGCACAAGTGGTCATCATTTTTGTTGCTGCCCATCAACATCTGTTTTAATGAAGTTTATTGTATGTAGTAAAAGGAAACTATGACCAACCAAATAAATGCATGTAATGTAAGAATTTGTCTCTGTAGTAATTGCTATTGCATTTTAACCTCCAAACAATTTGATTTATGAAATATATTAGCCTTTAGATTTGAAAAGATACTTTCCTGTAATTAATCTTTGCAGGCAGTAGTATGTATTATAGACTTCTGTTTACTTCAGCTTATTCATGTTCAAGTTTCAGTGCTAGCTACTGATAAATTGGGAGAAAGCACAGAGATTAACTGCAGCTCTGCTCTTCTCTGAACGTCTGGATGGGAAGATACTGAAGGAAGTCTGAAGAGTGCAGGCAGACTGGGATGCTCAGAGATGTGGAGAATTATATGAGTGGTTGAGAAACGGAAGAATACAGCGTAGAAATAAGTTTATGCCCAGTCACTGCAGGGCTGAGATGGTAGTGCAGAATATTTCTGTAATTTTGAGAATTGTTGCTCCTTTCCTTGCTTTTAAAACTTCTCTTTATATCTTTAGCAGTTCATTTTAATGAAACACAAACTGCCTGTGTCATTCTATTTGTTGACAACATACAAAGCTGTTTGTTAGTTTAGATTTTTTTTTCTGTTGCAACTACTGTCAGTTATGCCATGGGATAGCTAGACCGGGAAGATGCTAGATCAGAGCTGAGCAGTCTTAAAAGTCCACCTGCTTTGAAAGGGGCAGAGGTCCCAAATGGCTCTGTCTCCACCAACAGCAAGCTAAGGGAGCTCACTGAAACTGATGTTGAATCAAGTTTGACTTCTAAAGCAAAAAAGCTGCCGGTTCTTTGTTGTTTTCTCCTTGTGGGGTTAGTTTTCTTTCAGGTTAGTGAGCTGACTCCAGCTCTCAGCCTCCAGTGAGCATCACAGTCAGTGGATGCGATGCTGTGGATGAAAGTGAGGGGAGATGGATGGGCAGGGATGGGACCCTTTTTCCTGGCAGCAGTGTCTGCTTATGGGAGCTCAATCCACCTTGTGTGGGTTCACCTGGAGTAGTTGCAATTTGCTTCCAGAGATGATACGCCAGAGTCTGGCTTTGGCAAGCTGTGGGCTGCAGCAAATAGTGTGGTTATTTACAGTGGCCTTTAAATAACCTTCTCAGCAGGCCTACAATTTATTAATTTATACTAATTAACTCAGATTGAGGCTATTTTATGGTAATTGGTTAATTGTTACAGCACCCAGATGCAACAGCAGCACACACTTTATAAAAATGATGTGTCAGTCATTACTAATTCAGTGCTTGGCACCTCCCTGGTAAAATTCTGTGTCAGCTTTGTTGGGTTAGTTTTGGTTTTTAATGGTGCCAGATCTTTAGTTAGTCTTTCAAGAAAACTCAAGAATGCCTTTGAATGAAAACTCATTGTGGACAGTAATAAACACGATGATTGGAATAATCAAGTAGAACAGAACATTATTTGGGTGCTTTTGTTAACACTTTTTATCTTGAATTCATATTACATAGGGGAGAATATCAGATTGAACAGGTGAGAGTTGTTCCCAGATATTGAAAAACAAATGGTCTCTTGTCTAACAATCATGATAATTTAATCTCCTTTTAGGAGTAGAACTTGTTTAATATGGGCTTTTTTTTATTCTCTGTCTAGACTTGGTGGAGGCCCAGATGATGCAAAAGAAATCATGCGTCACAGTTTCTTTGCTGGAGTAAACTGGCAAGATGTATATGATAAAAAGGTATGTGCTTATATGATGCTGAATAACCTGGCTTCTGTCCTGGGACTGTTGCATGTTTTTCATTGCAGCTTTTCATGTTAGTACAAATAAATAATTATTCTGAGCCAGGTGAACTACTTTCATCTTTTGGTTTTCATTAGTGATATGTCACTGGACCACAAGTAAATGTTGCTAATCAGACTGAAGTCAGCAAAGATTTCCCTCCTGTTACGTGACCTCCCAAGCTTTTTTCCTTTTTTTTTTTATTTCTGAGTGTTCAAATGAAAAATAATTGTACGAATCAGGACATGGAAAGAATAGATTTTTTTTTTTCTGAATTGTGTTTTTGCCTTATATTGAATTGTTGCAACAAAGCAATTGAAAAGATTCGTAGCAGAAATCAACTTTCTGATTATTTGTGTTTAAGTAGAAATCTCTTAAAAAGTAATTTTTAGAGAGAGACCTAGCGTTAAAATTCTGAGCTAGAACAGCTTGTGGAGAAAGAGAGTGCTGGGAATTGAATTTGAACAGTTTTATCTAAACAGTCCTATTCCTATAATGATCACCACATTGGGGATGATTTTGTAATTAATGTATCTTACTGAGTAACGGAATTCAATTTGATTTACGTTCTTTTATATACGTAAGCTGATTTGTTCTCAGCACTTGTTTGAGAAGTTTCTTGTTGCTATAAAGCCCATCTATTTTGATAGTCTTTTTTTCCTGTGCTTCCCCCCCCCCCCCCAACTGTTCTATACTGTTAATCTGCCAGTTGAGCTGTGTAATTTAAAAATTTTCCTCTTTTGCTTTGTTCGAAAAAAAGAAAATGGAAGACATACGAATGAGCAGAATATGTTTATGCTCCAATGTCAGTGCTGCAAACTGTTTTTTCAGTTGTTGTTGAACTGGAATTTTAAAAATGTGTGGTTGTTGGTGTGGTATTTCTCTGACAAATACCAGAATTGAAATGAGAACCTTATATTATGATACAAAATATGGTACTCTCTGAAGTTACTTGATCCAAGTGTGATTTTTTTCCCTGGCAGAATGGTGATGTTTCAAGAAACTTCTAAATAAATAACCTTAACGAGTGTATTAACCATGTTACTTTATGAGCTCAGAATGGTTGGTTGTTTTTAGGCAGTTGCAGGGAAGCACTCTGAGGATAAAATCTAAAACTCCAAACTGAGGACAGAGAATAGATTGCATTGCACAGTGCTGGGAGAGGATGAGAAAGAAAAAGCCGTTTCATTACTCTCACTCCATCAAAAAAGTTTTCATGCCAATTTTAGATTAAAACAGAACTTTCAATTCTACGCTGTTCAACATCAAGCTTAGTTCTTACAATACAGATCCTCTTAACTTTTAAGTGCAGGCTCTGAATATTTCCAAATCAACACGGCAAGTGTTTTTTCCATCCTAATCTTATTCCGTGCTGTTAAAATAAATGGAGGTATTTTGCTTCGACATAAATGCAGGTATTTTGCTTTTCTGCCTGTGGAGGTGGACATGGCTTGTTGGAATGTGGTAACTGGAGAGATGGCAGTCACTCTGTGTTTACCCTTTCCACTGCTGCTTTGAGAAACTAAATTTGCTACTGGAAGATGAATTGGATTTCCTCAGTTAACTTCCAGGACCAGAGGAATTATTTTTGTGCAGTATTGGCACACAGTGTGTTCTTTATGGAAAAATAGCTCATTAAAATTAGTTCAGACAGTATGTTTTTCTATTTAATTCAAAAATAGTTGTATTGCTATTGTAAAGCCTTTTGTCTGGTAGGTTCAGAAGTCCAGGCATTCCTTCTGTGCAGACGCTGTCTTATCAGTTCTGAAGTATGCAGAGTGCAAGACGGTGTTCTGAAATGTGAACTTCTAGCATAATAATAAGCTTAATGAACTTAAACCAAGTATTTTTATTACAGTGCTTGTGAGAAGGTTTTTGAGGGTTTGCTATGTGGTACAGTTTCTAAAACAACTCAGGAGTGTGCATCGAACAAATTTGGTTTTCAAATAGCTTTATCCAATGCTTGCTTCTGTTGCTGTTTATTATTAGTAGTACAGATTTCAGTAGTAGGGTCACTTGATGAAATTTATAGTTGATATAATTATTTGCATAGTAGAGATATTTCACAGCATTCTTTTTTGAGGTTTATGCACCATGAAACTGTTATTTTCTGGCTGCATTTCAAGCATGTGTTTCTCGTAGTAATGAAGGAACTGAAGTTTGCATTCAGACTAATAGAAAACAAAAAATCATGTGCATTCCAAGTAGATTCAGGGGAATCATTTTGTACATGTGTGTGCTGTACCACCGTGCCGCTGATTTTGATCATTTCTACTCGAGATTGAGTACATCTCTGTACTTACCAGGTTATCACTTCATGAGTGTGATTGGAGGCAGCATTATGTGTCTGTAAACTTGGAGTGCTTCACAGCAAACACGAGCTCTGTCAGGTCAAAGGGATCCAAATGGTCGAATGGAATTATTAGCTCGCTGATACTGCTAACTAATTAAACTAATTTGGTACTTTGCAGTGATAGTAAAATAGTGTATGGTACATTCTGGAGCAGAGAAGGTCGTTGACTTTAAATGAAAAATGTATAGTGCTTAGCATTTGTGGTCAGATGTATTTATATTTGGCAGAAAAATCATGAAGGCATATGAAAGAGGGCAGTCTATGCCAGCTTCTTCCTGTGACCAGCTCAACCCTGATGAGTTTTCATTTCTGTGCCTGACTATGAGAAATTGAATAGTTTGGCAAACTCTGAGGACTTCAAAAGCTCGTACACTTCTAAATAAATCATTTGTTTTATTTTTAGCTAGGACTGGGAAGCTTTTTGACATTGCTGTTACTCATTTAGGAATTGTTTTAGGGTGCTTTTATTTGGATTGCAGAAATATTCTGAAATTGTCAGATGTTCTATCTAGGATCTTTCACTGAACAAAAACCACATGGGCATTAGTTTGAAGGTAGGAATTAGGGTATGTGTTCAGGTGTACAGCTTGAAGCACTCAGGTGGCCCCCGTCAGAGGACATCCAGACCTCTTGGCAAAGCCTGGGTTTCCTCCTGTATGTAATAGGGATGGAAAGGAAGAAGAGGCTGGACAGGAATTTGGGCTGAGTTACATATGTCTTATGATTTCTTAGTCTCTCTGACTATTCTTGAAGCAAATTTCTCTGCTAGTGCTGGGAAGGTAGTGGGGCAAGTGGCAGGGATGATTACAGCCCTGCTGAGCACAAGGACACCTCTCCAGCAGGTCAGGCAGCTGTGAAATGCTGGTCCTCAGCCTCCAGCCTCAGCCTCCAGCCTGTGCTTTTCTTAAGGCACAACCACAACAGAAGATGAAATGCCATGATTAAAACCCTGTGTTTAAATCTGGCAAAATCTGCAACATAAGTATAATGCAGAATGCGTATTTAGGTACTTTCACTGGTCAGATTTTAAGGGAAGAGGTAGGAGGGAAATAGGAAAACGCCAGCATCTGGTTTTAAGCAGTTGCTATGTGAGTCATGCTATTTTGGTACGATTACCTGCTGTGTAATAAAGCCTGTAGAAATGACCCATTACTTGCTTTTGTGTTGTTGCCATACAAAGTAGTGAAAACATCAGAAATCCGCTAAGCAGGCTGATCTTTTCAATGTGCTCCAGTAATACTTGCTATATGTAGACCTTATGATTGATTGCCACCTTTTTGCTTAGCTGCTAGAATTTACAGAAGGCAGAGTATAGCATAAAGGTGTTTGATTCAAAAACAAGCTGTTCTCATTGCAGCTCTGAGGAAAAAAGTTCATCTGTGGGCAAAACCCTGATGAACCAGCGGTGTCCTTCCACTGCTGAAATCCCATCTCTGCCACCTCCTCCGCTGCTCAGAAGCACTTCCAACCCCATCCCACATGTAGTTTCTTACTGGGGTTCAGGGCCACTTCCAGCTCTGTGCTGTCCTGTGCTTTGAATCTCAACTGAGGTTCCTGTCATTCTCTTAGAGGTTGGGTGTGGGATGGGGTGGGAATGGCTGTCTCCTACTCCATAAGCTCAATTTGGTGGTTTTGGTAGGATTTTCCTCCATCATGGTGTGTTTGCCCAGCCATTCAGAATTTCTGGGGAAAGGACATCCAGGTAGACAGAGTGCAAAATCTTGTCAGCTCCTGTTTCCTTTGGTAACTGAGCTATTTTCAGAAAAAGGATCAAAAAATGTTGTTAGGAAAGGAAAACAAGTACTTTAAAAGACAAATTTTTATGGAAATATTCTTGACAATCTAGTGTTGAAAGTCTGAGCTAAGGCTTTGGGTACTAGTAATGCCTGCATGATCTTTAGGATCATGAAGTTTGTTAGTATCTGCAGGATATTTAAGATCACCAAGGGAGCTTAAAAGACATATGAATGAGAGAACGCATTAACAGATACACATCAGAAAAAAATCAAATCTAAAGATAGACTTT
This sequence comes from Lagopus leucura, assembly GCF_019238085.1. NCBI lineage: Eukaryota > Metazoa > Chordata > Aves > Galliformes > Phasianidae > Lagopus > Lagopus leucura. The sequence continues at coordinate 68,618,140 of NW_024962252.1, read as the reverse complement.
GCTAGTGTCTTATTAAAACGCTTAATTGTGTTATTTTGTTGTTATTGCTTTGTTGTTATTTCAGTTTCAATAAAAATAGTCTGTTTACTTGCAATGTCTTGCAGTGAGTTATGTAGTATGTTGAGTTGGGAAGGCTGTAAACTGTGACATGTTTCCAGCACTTAAAGTTGAGTGTGCTTGTGGTGAAATGGAAAGGTGTATTTCAGTGCTGTGACCCCATTCTCCTCTCACTGTCCTGCTGTTCTCAATAGGTTAATCTGACTCTTTGGTTTGATTCTTGACAATCACAGCTCTGTGTAGTTCTCCAGTAAAGTTCAACATAGATGGAAGTTCGATTTCTGGACATCAGATGTTGAACACTTAACTACCAACGTATAATTAACTTCTGTAGCCGGGAAGAACTGTAGCATTTGACACAGGTTTTGACATGTATCAGACCTAAATAATAAACTAACTGGCAACTGTTGAAATGCAGCATTTGATGGCAGTGCAAGGCATTACTGAAATATATTTTGTATTAGAGAAACAACTGCATTTTCAAAATGTGTAAACTCTGAGGAACAAAGAATTTTTGTCATACACTGTGATTTGTTAGTATAGAAGAGGAAAACACATTGGGATGCAGCAGTGATCTTGTTTTTGATTGAACAAATCAGAATGTCATACTGAAGTTGAACCACAGATGTAAGATTCAAATCGTTATCCCTTGTGAATAAAAACAGAACCTGGACAACAGTGCTCACTTCTTTACATTGATACAATACTTAAAGAATTCGTGTTTGTGAGTTTTGAGGTTATAATCCACTTACATAGTTTATTTAAATAGCGCGAACAATTCAGAGAGGGTGGTGTACAGCTGCACCTCTTCCTCCTTTAGCACTTCATCTCAGAGTGGTTTTCAGCTGTTGGTGGGTGGGATTCTTGTGGCTTCGATAATTTTGAGTTCATTGGAAGGAAAATTCCTTTTAAATTAAAAGGAGAGGGACAATAACAATTCTTAAGCATCTCATTTTTCACTTGACAGGTCGAGTACGTCACAGACACTCTAAAGCAGCTCAGGTCACTTCCCATATGATCCAAGACAAATGTTTCCTGTCAGGTTGTATTTGAGCTAATAACATGTATATTTCCTCTTGTACAGAAGTACTAGTGTAGCTGTTACATCAGCATGAAAAAGCTCAAACACAGAGGCTGCCTGTTCATTTCTATGTGATTGAAGTACTCAGGTGCCTACCTGCCCCTTGTGTTCCCCCAAGAGGTGGGTGACAAGTTTTCTGGGTCTTGAACTGTGGGAAAACAGTGGTGTTCCTCACGTGTTACTCTTGATGGATGCCAAATGGAAATGCCATAATATACGATAATGAAAATACTAAGAATTTGATACTGCTTCTGCTGTCATTTCTAACATTAAGCCTTGGAAATGTCTGGGGTAGATTCAGATTGACAGGTATGAAATTGGATTTGTCTTAAACATCACCTCTTACAGACAGTTAACTCAGTGCTGAATTTAGTCTTTCATTTCTTTATTTGCACACGTGTACGTATGTACACATACATGTGTTTGTGTGTGTGTGTGTATAATACACAATAATAATGAACGCACAAAACGTGTGTTTTTTGGTCCTTAGAGTCAATTGCTGAAGACAGAGTCTCCTCTCTGGTTGAAGGGTCTGCCTGAAATGGAACAAAGTGTTAGAAAAGGGCAAATTGTCACATCCAGGCAGCCAGGATTGAGCAGCAGGAGACAAGGATTGTGTTTAGCTGACGCTTCTATTATTCCTTTTGGACACCTGTCACCATGTGTGCCTTGTGGTACTCGCATTACTGTTTTGGGACTTTCTGATTTCATGGGTCAGAAGTGGTGAGAGCTGTTAGATACCATTTCTCTGTGACACCAAAGCACCAATACCACTGAGCATGGAGAGGCAACATCATGTTGTGGTTATCAGGGCTGTACTCAATATTGTGTATTTTGTTCACCCTTCTGGGTTGCGTGGAAAAGTTTCTGGGTTGTTATATAGGCTCTGTGTCAGTGTAAGTGGTTATCTGTGCAGGAGTTGCACCTTATTTGTCTTCCTAGCAGTTTCACTGCAGCTGAGATTTTTGGAGATTTTACTTTCTGCTTTTAAATAAAAGCTGACAGTTAATGAACAAAGATGGCATCACTCCAGAAAGATAATTGCCAAGTTTCTGTAGCATGGCCCGGCATGTTGGTGACATGCCTTACAAAATCTGTCTCAAGTGAGTGGTTCAGTCTATAATCTCCCGGCTGTACTGGTGAGGTACAGTGCCCTTCTGTGTGCACTTACGCACATCACTCATACCATTCTCCCAGCTTCTGCTTTATGTGACAGGAAAGGATTTTGTACTGTATTTCTCCCAATTTCTTCTGGAGATGATGCCCAAGCAGTGTGTGGAAGTTCCTTGTGTCTTGACAAGAATTGTGGAGGGACTGGTAAACTGTTCTAGAGGCTCTTCCTTTAAAACAAGGAGTTTGTCTTCAAAGTCATTCTGCACTTATATGAAGGTCAGAGAAAGACTCTGTTTGAGGAAGGGGAAGGTGTGTATGTGGTGGCAGACAGGGCTTCTGGAGTGGGAAGCCAGCAGGCCTTTAGAAACGGCTGTGCTGGTTAAAGGCCAGGAGAGCAGGACAAGAAGAAGTTCAGGGGACCTCCCAGCTGGTGGAGATGTGGTGAGGGAAGGAGGCAGAGCATGTGAGAAGAGTGAAGGAACCTCCCTGCTGTTCTCTTGAGTTGTGTTTGTGCCTCTTGATCTCAGCTGCCGTTTCCCCTTTCCCATAAGCGTCAGTGTGTGTGAAGGTGCCGCCTGGATAAATACAGCATGAGCTTTTGTGGAGAAGCTGCATGGCTGCATGGTTTGTTTTTTGCAGCCTCTGAAGCCTCCTACTGCTTTTCATGTCTAGAAAATGAAAGGTGCTTCTGTAAGATGAGTGAATCGCTGAACACCAGTGTTGCAAATTTGCACTGGGTTCTTCCCCTCTGGTTATAGACTGGAGTTTCTTGTCTTCTTCTTTTACTTACACAGACATCTGGACTTGTGGCATCGCTGGCATTTTCATCATCTGGCTCACGGGGAGGTGTCGATGAGCACTTGTCTATTCATTTAGAAGTCTGGCTCCTCAGTGTAGCGCTGGAGGACCAACCAACCTCCTTTATGGAAGAACAGATCAGCTAATGCATCGCTTTCTTTCTTCCTCAGCTGCAAATCCATACATGGCTATATGTTGTGATCTTACCCTGCACTACCTTTTGTTTTTCATCAACCACTTTGTTCTAAATAGTATTTGTTACAGACTGTGTAAGCCACTGTCTTCTCCTCCTCCTCACATAAGAGGTGAAGATTTGGATCAAATGAAATAGAGCTGATAGAGCTGATAGAAGGACGAACCATTGCAGGGAGAGAAGGGTCAAACTGCTGAGTGAAAGTTAATGCTGAAGCTCTCTCCTGGAAAGGAGAGCAGAATCTGGTACCATGTCCAAACCACACAGTGTCTTACTGTGAGTTTTGTAGTACCAAAGATGGTGAAGGTGACTTTATCCAGCTAAGAAAACTTGCATGTTGTCAGTGGTTAGTGTAATACGTCTGATGTGAGAAGGAAAACATAGGAAGAACTGGGTGGCAGTTTTAAACTCAGATTTGAACACATTATAATATCATATATACTAAACTGCTGTGTAGTTTTGGACTGCACATTACAGTGTGCAGTATGCTACTGAATGGGCATTCTGGTTAGAATCTCTGACCTATGGGCTGTTCTTCTGGAAGATACAGGGAACAAGGCTGGTGCAGGTCATTTGCTTTGAACTAGTATTGTTGAGATTGTCTATAATGACATGTATCTCTTACCAGGAGTTAGAGACTCAGCTGTCTCTCAGTGACCCCTTTGTAACTCTGTTAGATATAGGGTGTAGGGAAAAAAGAAAAACTGTAATTCCTGTCCTGTGATAATTTGGTTAGCTTCACGTATAGTAATCTTGTTCTGTTTCTTGGTCTCTTTCAGCTTGTACCTCCTTTTAAACCTCAAGTGACATCTGAGACAGACACCAGGTATTTTGATGAAGAATTTACAGCTCAGACTATTACAATAACACCGCCTGAAAAATGTAAGTCAAAAATTATACAGGAGCATAACTTAACAAGTTTATGATAGAGCGCTGTGTGAGAAGGCTCTTCAGTTTGAATGGGAAAGGTATTCTCACTGTTAATAGCAAAAATCTTCGTATGGAGGTGTGTAAAAGTAGCTCCCAAAAAGAGAGTTCTTTTGAAGAAGGAATAATTACAAAGCTTAAAGCATTAGATCACTGTGTGTGTTTTGTTCGTTTGCATGTTAATATTATTTTTATTTAACTTAGCTTACAGTTCTGTCATTCTCTTTTTCTGGAAAACACCAGCTTCGGATTGCTGGGTGGCTGTATGTGTCCCAGACATGTATATTTTAAAGTATTCTTCAGACAAAAAAAAGAAAAGGAAAAAAGCTGCCGGAGACAAGTGGATGTCCCTTGTGTAGATATCCATTACATGAAAATTATTTGAAAATGAAATTTCCTATCAAGTCGTGTACTTAGCAGAGCTCTTAAAGAAGTTGTTAATGTAGACGTAATTGGTGCAGTGGGCCTTGCACAAGCCTTCTGTGTTGGAGTGGATTTAACTGCACCACTGTTTGATCATCTCCTGCTGCGCACAGGAATCAGCCAAGCTGGGGCTTAACGGAGTCACTGCCAAGCCAGCGCTAAAGCGTGGTTAAAGTCTTGCTGCTCAATTCCTTTCTTAGATTATTTTTTTAATTGGGGGGATGGAAAAGGGGGTCATAAAAGTAGGCAGTAACTTCTGTAATTAAAGTTGATTACCCAGTCATATAGAAGGCTCCTTTTCCCTTGAGTTAGGATTCCCAGCTTTAGCCATAGGTTTGTGGTACTGCACAAATCTGCAGTACTTTTCTGGGCTTTGTATTTGTTGTATTTGATTGCAGCCATTCAAGTGATTTTTAAGTCCTCTTGCTCTGGAAAAAATTGCTGTTTTTTTCCCATCTATCTTAATAATTTGTTCATATCTTAAATTTGAACAAATTTTGTTTAAGTATGGATTAATTTAGAGCCTGTTGACTGAGTGCCATAAAGTCATGATTCTTGGAACTCCACATGTGCACTGATAATGGATATTTCTTCACTGACTACTGAAGCAACACAAAATACTTGGATACTACTGAGATTTCAGATTTGAATTTTTTGAATTTGGAGCAGGCAATTAATACCAGCTCAGAGAAGCTACCTGTCTCCCACTAGCACCTGCCCTGGCCTCTGGTAATGGCATTGCTGCTGCTGTTTGAAGCAGCATAGGCTACAGCCCACCCTGGCTGTAAGAATAATAAAATAAGGGTGATTACCAGCAGCAGTGCATGGATGCTGACAACATATCTTGTATATTCAGTAACCAAACTGCACCTATAACATGACATACAATTCTAAAAGGTTCCACAGAAGTGCACTGTTGCATGAGTCACAGTTTCAATAGGTGTCTTCAAGGATAAGCACTGTTTAAAAATCCACATGAATGTAGATCCAAATTCTCAGAGTCAGGCAACATGTGGGGTCTAGGTTCCACTGGCACAACAGGAATTATGTAAATAAAAATATTTGTGAATTTGGCTTAGCGCTGATTTCTTCCGATTCCCCTATATACTACAAAATAGTTTACTAAAAAATAATATGTAAGAATTGAAATACATAGAACCTTTATGAATTGTTAATTTTGTTGATGTTCTTCCTTTTAACTCTCTTCAAAAGGGAAAAGTACTTATATATGTCTGCAAGAAGATGATCATTTTCTGGACTCAGCTTAAGAAGCAGTGAAATCTGTTTCACTGCTTCCATGAGCAAGGTCTTCTTTTTTCCTATGCTCCCAGAAGAATAGATGTGCTGGCGTGTTTTGATTAGCTCAGACGAGGTAGTAGTGATTGAAGTCCTCCGGTGATAGTCATAGTGCAAACAAAACAAAACAAAAGCCTCAATAAACCAAAGCAAGCAAAAAAACCCCGCTGCACTGCTATAAAAGATGGCTTACTGAATTCTACCGAGTGAGCGTGAGCCCTTAACTTCAGCACTGAGCTCTGAAAGATGGGCTGCGTATCAGATGGAAAATAAAATGTTGTTATAAATGTAATGACATTTTGAATTTCTCTTTTTCTTACTACAGATGACGAGGATGGTATGGACTGCATGGACAATGAGAGGCGGCCGCATTTCCCCCAGTTTTCCTACTCTGCAAGTGGACGAGAATAACTTTTTTGTTCTGCTGCTTCACTGTCATCTTAGGTTTATCACTGAAAATGATTCCTGAACATCACCACCAGTTCTAGATACCGTTTAAGATAGCAGGGGCACTTTCAGAGACCATTCCAAATTGAACAAATTTCTTTCCCAAACCTACCTACAATCCGTTTTGGTTTTGCATGAAATACGGTATTTCTCTACGCTCTCCCGCTGTTGCTGCTGCCCACCGTCTCAGTATAATAGCAACGTCAAGAAATTACTCAAAGTTTCTTTCAAGGTAGATGACCGTACGTCAGCGTTGTACACTTTGTGCACAAATAGTCATCTGATTTTCCACGCAGTGGAGGCTAAACAAAAAAATATGTTGGTCCAGCTTATCTTCTTCTAGAAGATGAATCAAAATTGTACTTAGTCTAAAAAAGACTAGTCTATAATATTTTCTTGCATCTGTTTGTGCTGTTTAGAACAAGGAAGCACGGGGGTGGTGATGTACATATGCAAGGTTTTTGTTAGGCATATCATTACTTGAAGCAGGTCTCTGTCAATAACATCTGGCTGAAATTTGCTCGGGAAACGTTTGAAAGAAGGATTTAAACTGTTGATATATATAAATATATATATATATTATTTTTTAATTACTGTTGGATACTACAGAAGAAGCAGAAGGGCTGGCTCACCCAGCCTGCCACTTAGAACTTCCAGGTTCATGTGCAATCACGGAGAATCAAACATTATACATGCAAGAAATGAAGGCATAAAAGCAGCAGTTGAAGTTCTTTAAGGGGTCTTATGATTTGCACCAGATAACATCTATCTCATGCTTTTCTTTTTCTTTCATGATACACATCACCTCTGATGGCTGAAGAATGTAGACAGGCATAATGGTATTGCTTTTCACCCAAATGTGTGCACCAGGGTAAAAAGGTGTTTGCCTTACTTTGAGTTTGTGAATTAGCTCTTTCTCCAGGTGTTTAACTCTGAATTTTTTTTTTAACTTTTTTTTTTTGGTTATGCTGCGGTAGTATTTATTTTTAGAGATAAGGATTGTATGTGTCATGTTTGCAAATGCTGCTACATCTTAGATAGAACAGGCTTAGAGCAGTTAATTTTGTTGTAATATATGGAAGGACTGTACAAGCTGAAGGGGATAACGCACTTTTGTCCAATGTGGAGATATTAGCAAGGCTCTGAAATTGTACATACTGCTTAGAATCAGATTTTTGTGAGTGAAATACTGTCTTTTAATTCTCTGGCAGTGGAGACGAGGAATTCCAACTTCACGTGTCAAAGGATTAAAACTAACTAAATAAGAACACTACATCTTGTGCTGTATTCAGGATAAAGATACTGTAAAAAGCCTGAGAGCACAATAGAAAATTTCTATTCTATGTGAGGGAAACATCTGAACAATGAGACCACCGTGATTACAAGAAAAGCACTTTATTCTGATAAGTCACATAGTAAATTTCTGGGATCAGCCATTGTCAAGGAAAGCTTGCCCTCGTGAAACCCAGCATGTCATCCGTGACTGTGGTACCAGATTGACTGAATTTAAGACATTGCGAGAAACACTGCCGCTAGGAAGATGTCTTTCCACGTCTGAAGATCTGTACCTAACAGAGCATGTGCATAAACTTTAGCTTTTTTCTTCAGCAATGATAATCTTAATAATAAACCCGTTGGTGCTAGGAGCTGGGATGTTACGCAGTGCAGGGATGTGCACCGCGCTCTTGCTAACGACATCCGAGAACCCCAACTCCATGGGATTATCATTGGAAGTATCTCTGTGTTTGTATCTTTTTAGCTCCCACAAAGACTGTGATATCAGAACATTGCGCTGTGTGAGTGAGGGGATGAGTCTGAAAGGAGACCATACCAGATGCCTCCTTAGCCCCTTGATGTGGAGTTGAGTGTCCCGGCGTGAAGCCCACTGCTGGCAGTGCACGTGCTGGGACTGACAAGGGGCAATCGGGCATTTCAGCAAGGCAGCTAAAGACGCAGACTAGTTTAGACAATTTTTAGTGTTTCATGTTTTATCTTTAGTGATGGACGGATAATCAGTTAGAACTGTATCACGATGTATATGCTAAGTACATAGGATCTGATGCTGTCACCTTCTAACACTAAATGTGTAAAGATTATCCCTCTGTACGGAGTGAGCGCAGTAAATGCATGGCAGGTCTGTAGAAGTGTCTGTGCTGACAGCGAGTGAGTGACTGAAGTAACTGATGACGCAGTAGATGGGCATTATAATTTTCTGCAAAGGCCTCAAGCTTAAGAGGCTGAAACTATGGTGGTTCAAAATCTGTGTTCTGTGCCTGTGGTGTTATTTTTTTCCAACGTTTTCAGCTTATAACAGCAATAAGGTTTTTGACACAGGGCACCTATAGTTCTTGGCTGAGTGGAGCTGTGCCTCTGGCCAACCCTTCCTCATGCTGAGAAGAAAGGGGCCCTGTAGGTGGGTTTGATTCATCATTGCATAGCTCGTTAGAATGCAGTTTGCAGTAAATATCTGTCGGTGAATTCTTTGGAAACCTCTTAAGGCTTCATTCAACTTGCATTGTGTTGCTGCCTTCCAAAGTCTCATTCATCAAGTATATACTATGAAGAGTTAGCAGTCATTTAATGCTGCCCCAGGCTGGGGGATTCTCTCTGAGCAGTGTTAGAAATGGATGAAAGAAGAATTCAGGCTGTGCTGAGAGAAACTTTGAAAGCTCTTTTTTTCCCCACTTGCGGTTGTAGTTGGGCTTGGGCAGCACGTGGTGGTGGCTGGGTACCTGATGAGCCTTCTGAGCACAGTACGTTTCAGATGCTGACTCCAGCTTGTACTGACTTCCATGACATACACTATGCCCTCTTGTACTGCAGCCATCTTGGAGAAATAGGTCATTTCTGTTTGGGTTTTGGCAGTTTTGCACACAGCTTTGCTTTCCACACGAATCCATCTTCCAGTACATTCCTGTTGCTTAAAGAACATTTATTCCAGTATTGTTTTCCATTTTTTCCATCTATCCTCGCGGCTTCTTAAAGCTGACTGTTCTTGCAGGGGCCATGTGCTTCTCCTAGAGTACAAAAGTAAGGTGTCTCCTTACTAACTGCAGGGTCTATATATTACACCTCAATGTACACACTTTGCTGCTACTGTTTGTACTGTCTACAGTAGAATTTCCTTATCTTGCTCCTGGTAGTGCATTACAGGCAAGCATGAAATGTAAAGTATTTATTTAAATAAAAACCTCTAAATTGGTAATTGAATTACCTCCCTGTAGCTTTAGAGTTTGTGACATTTCTTGACCTTGCTAGTTCTTTCATTAGATCCATGCAAGATCTAGTCATATGGTTAAGGATATTAAGCAGACACGACTATGAACCCAAGAAACCGTATTACTGTTGGTCATACTTAAACTGTTTATTTCCTTAAGTATATGACCCACAAGGATGTGAAATAACTACAAGAAACTGTTTTTGTACACTGTACATCCTTAGTATTTTTACACATATATGATAGGGATGCACATTATTTTCCTTCGTACAGACAGCTTAAATAAAGCACTATGTCAATCTGCTACTTCTGTGTTTTTTAATGCTAATTTGTTCTGGAGGTTTGTAAATATATTATATATATATGTTCAGGCTTGCCACAAAGGACATATTTTTTTATATCTGCACATTAAGTATCTTAGAGGATAAAGTTCTGAATTTGTTCTGTGTAAGAGACAGAAGAATGGAAGCGAGAAGGTGGTTTTGCAGATTACAAAAGATCTCTTGAGTTTTGGTTTAAATATTTACTTCATATTTTAAAATAATTTTATATAGGTTAGATGTTTCGATCCTGAAATGCACAAAGAATTGACTTAATTTCTTCTTACAAGAAAATGTACATCGTTATTTTTTTATCACTGTATGTATAATGATCTGTGCATGTTTAGTTACAAGTTTATTTGCTGTGAAGTCCTCGTGGTAACTGTTCTTGTCGTGACCTATTTCAGATACTGGGTGAGCAGTTTCAGCTTGTAAATTCAGTTACAGTATTGTCACCAAGAAAGGCTTTTCTGGCTAAGCAAGATGTATTTGTGCTGTGGACCAAGGCTGTTTCCACACACGTGGTTCATGTTAACTCTTTGAGGTATATGTATCTTTTAAAAGTAAATTTGGGTTTTAATTTCCAAGTAATGATTACACAGGGCTGCATTCTATCAGAACACCCAGTATTTAAGTGCGTTGTCCTCTAGTGCAATTCATGTTCTCAAATCCTTTAGCTAGGTAATGTGCTGGAGGAGGGAGTCAGGGGAGGTGTGATTTGCAGGGCACCTTGAGGTGGGACTCATTGAAGCCCAGCTGGCCTGTTTGGGTCAGGAGGGCTGAGTGTCCCTGAGCAGTCTGGGCATCAGCTCAGTTCTCAGACATGAACCCTTCCCTGAAATGTGAGAAAATGTGTGAGCCAGCTCTTTTTTCTTCTTCTTCTTCTTCTTTTTTTTTTCTTTTTTCTTCCCCAATAGGAAGGATGGAGCACAAGAGAGATAGTTGCAGTTGCAATAGCAGATCAGTGACTGGGCCTCAGCTGGGACAGCAGGACCATCTGTTCAGTCTGCGTGGAGGTACGGGCACAGAGCACATCAGGGGGTGATGCTCCAGCTGAGACAGGGATCCTGGGTTTGATCACCTCATCTGGCTTTTGTATACTTTATAAAACCAAGCATTTTGTGGCTAAATGGTGAGGCGGGGGAAATGGGAGTTGGGAAGACCTGGCCCTGTCTGTGCCCAGCAAATAAGCAACTGCTACAAGCAGAGAAGCTGCTGCAGAGAAGTTGGTCCTTGTAGATGTGCACCCCAGTGGCTGGCAGTTGCCCTCTCCACAATGCCACCAGCACCAGCTGGCAGTGAGGCAGGTCCAGGAAGGGTGAGGTGCTGCTCCAGGGTCTCAGTGAAGCCTCAGTGTTGGGACTCGGTGCCTGAGTTCCTATGCACATGTAGCCGAGAGACACTTCTCCTATTGAAACATAGATTTATGGTGTAGAAAAAAAAGTTTGCAGATTCTTACCTTTATAAATGCGTTCTTACCTATCTATAAAGTAGTGTCAGTTACAGAAAAAGATGTCCGTGAGTGTGGAGAGCCCACACTTGTGCTAGACAGAAACCTTTGTCAGGCGTTCCTTCCTGACAAACCTGAGGCAGTGGAAGCACGTTTACTGTCATGGCAGGGAGGCAGGCTGGGGAGGGCTCAGATGTGCTTGGCAGTTTCATATGGCAGGAAATTGAAATGGGAAGAAAACCACTTTGATGTTAAAGCTGTACCACTAATAATTCCTGAAATACAAGGGAAAGAAAGATTGCGTCCCACAGCAAATGGTTGGTGCATGTGCCGTTACTCCTATTTTTGCTACGTTTCATGTGTTCATGCTGGCTGGGGTAGCTTTATCACAGGGGAATCGTTCTCTGCACTTTTTTCTTCTCTTTACCACTGCGATTCAGCAATTACACTGAATGTAGAAACTTTTTTCTTGTATAGTTTATCATGCAGTAGTTCAGCAAAAGATTCAGATAAAATCTTTTTGAAAGAGCCTGGCATTTGGAAAGTCATTTTAAAAATACAAACATGAAGGCAAGCTGAAAAAAAAAAGTCCTCCAAATGTATTGCCAAATGTTTCAAGTTTAATAATTTGCATTTGAGTTCAGCTGCTGCCCATCCCTGAGACAGCCGAGTGTCTGCCAGCAGGGGGGTCCCAAACAGCTTCCTTGGTGGCAGGAACCCTGCACCGCAATGCCTTGCTAGCATGGGTCTTTTTGTCCCCAAGGCTTTGACCACTAAAGGGAAACCTGCCCCAGGGAAATGACTCAATCATTCTCATGCTCTTCTGCTGAATAAGTAGTTATTTGTTAGGACTCAGATTTTTGTGTAAAGGAGACAAACACTTTGTAAACCTCCCAGGTAGGTGCTGGTAGTGAGTCCTTAACACAAGCCTGATGTATCTGTGCTAGGCTTGCACAGTCTCCTTTTCCACATACACATGCCTTCCCTTGAATACAAAAGGATGCAACCAGGAGAAAAAGAATTAATAAACTAATTTATTAGGACTGCCATCGGTAAATAAGACAGACATCTGTATTACAAAAATAGATAAAAACATTTTATAAAAATTGTAGAAATAACAAATCCAGTACGTGCTCCATCACAGCTGTTGACATTGGATCGCAGTGTCTTAGGCAAGTCTGAGATGTCTTCCTAGAAAGTTCAGTAGGGGAGTAATGTTTCAGTATGTTGATGGCACTATAGTTAAAAACAAATGCAAAGCAGGTGAGGGTAGGCAGCATGTCTGCTTCTCTGCAAATGGTTCTCTGTGTGAGCTTCAGAGAAGCCCAAGTTTCAGGCGCGTACAGAGGAGAACTGAAAGAAGAAAGAGATGGGAGCGGAGCGTAAGTAGTGTGTATGGAGCTACTTGCACTTCTCGTTTGTGTCACTTCAGCCTGGGGGTGAGTGCTTAGAAGAGAAATACATAAATGGTTAAGAATGTGGCAATTGTAAACAAGCACTGTTCCAAAGCCTGGCTTCCTGTGGGCCTGCTGTCCTGCCTCTTTCTAAGATCAGAACTCTTCCAGGTAACAAGCGCAGGAGCTGTTTGATTTCTGAAAAACAAGGTCTCCCTGAGCTTTAGCCATCACTCGTGTTTAGCAGTAAATGACTGAGCTGCTGTTTTGGGGCACGTCTTAGATCCTGCCCCTTCTCCCTTCCAGGAAGGAGGAGGCAGGGTTGTGCCAGAGAGTGTTTACTGTGAATTGTACAGACTGTATATGGGGTGGGCAGCTGTATCAAAACAGGAAGCTGCCTGCACGCTGTTAGAAAACCTCTGGTGGGAAGGCTAATACACAGTTTTGAAGCTCTTGCATAGCTATTGTTTGTGCTTCCTCAGTAGCACTTCAGCACTTCATTAAGACCGAGAGATAAAGCTCTGCTGGAGCTGGGGTGGACACCCAGAATTAAGTGACTGAAGTTCTGAAATTTGAATTCTAAGAGATGTAAATGACCTCAGAAATAAAAATAAACTTTCCACATCAGCTGGTTTTATGTTAGAGGACTTAAGGGTTTTTCTTTAAAAAACACAACAAAACTTGATAAGGTAATGAAGGCAGAGTTAAAAAAGGATTTATAATGCTGCAGTTCATTAAAGAATTAATTAAAAACAGTAACATGGTATTTTTTTTTCCAAGAATACATGCACCACATTACCTGCGGTGGTGATCAGCGCGCTGCAACACGAGCGAAATCCAGGGAAAGACATAGAGGTTGAACTCAGTATCAGTGAGTGCTCAGAGGAAGCCTCCTCTGTGCTGCACTAACCCCTCTGCGTAGGGCCAGCACCAGACAGAAGATGACAAACTACACCCACCCTGCACTGCTGTGCTCCTGGCCAGGCACCTTGCAGGAGGTGCGGATCCTGCCTACAGCTGCAGGCTCACGGAACTGGCCATGCTCACACGATGCAGCACTGGAAGCATTATTATCAGGGCAGCCAGGCATCAGATGCTGTGCTGGCTGTCTCCCTCTCTTCCTTTCATAGTTAAATAACTCATCATTGCTCAAAAAATCATACCTTGTCTGCAGAATGTCACTGGCTGTTACAAAAACCTGGCAAAAGCACATTTTTGTACATTAAGACTGCACTAAAAAATAAGGCCCTCCTCCCCACCAAGTAGACTCCTGAAAGAAGTGAGGACCTTGTAAGGATCAGCCCAAATCAATTCCGACATCTAAGATGGAAGTGCTACTCATCTTATGGCTGTGCAAAGGGCAGCTTCAGCACTTAAGTTGAAAAAAAGGGCAAACTAAAGCACTTGGGAACCCATCCAAACTCTGTGCTTGTTGCTGGGGCCCCACAACAGACATAAGAAGACAAAGAACATCTCAGCTCAGAACAGCTGCAACTCTAAAAGTACCTGTATGAAGTGAGGGGGGGGGAATATACTCAAGGTTGAGTATATTTTATATTCCTATAGGAAGAGTGGTTTAGTCACAGGCTTGCTGTAAAACAGGACGTCTCAAATGAGTGAGGAGGCAGGTTCATTGGCACAATCTGGAGAGCACAGGGAGATGTTCAAGGGAGAAGGCAGATCTGGCTGGTAGTAACCCAAGGTCCCAGCCCCCTTAGCTGTGTGCACACAGGTGGGACACGGCTGGCAGTGGCCCCTCAGGCACCCGCAGTCTGCAGGGGGATTACAAACTGGGACAGATACCTACTTCTGTATAACTGATGGACACCAGGGCAGATCCTGCAAGTGAAGAGCATTCCAGCATTCAGAAATGTTGGGTAGACAGTACTGAGTTTTTTAGAAATCTCAGTTTTTTCTCTGTTTTGTTTTGTTTACTATATTATGTACACTCGTGTTTAGTACCCAGGATGGGAGCTGTGTATCTCGCTCTCTTGATTTAGAGTGACTGGTGATTTAAGACTTTCAAAAGCAGAAACTCAAATTATGAATCTTCCAAAAGCTTTCAAAATAAGAGGTATAAATCCTGTAATTAAACTTTTGTCTGCCTTCAGGTGGATCTGCCTATGGTAAACTATATTCCATTATTAACTATTAATGACATCTATTAAACATCAGTGTAATGGCTTCATCTGCAGCACACACTGTAAGCTCAGGCTGAATTATCATACCAATCCTTTTTAGCTCCATGAAAATTAAAATTATGATTTGAGAATCTTCATCATGTTGTACCCATTACTGCCTTATGCTGGAATGACAAAATCCTACTTCTCCACTTCCCAAGGTCTCTGCCTACAGCATACTTCACATTTTAGAAAAGAAGATACATAAGGGAAGTTTGACAAGGAAATGAACTGGGAAAGCATTAACAGTGAAATAAATCAGTGCTAGAGTGGGAAGGTGTATAGATAATTGGAGCCTTCTGCTATCCTCTGTCTGTGGGACAAACAGAGCCCCAAATTTGCAGGAAGGTGATTTATTGGGATTCTTCATGTCATTGTTTCAAAGGATATAATTCATTGCTGAGAATGTCAGAGACATTTTTGAGTCCTGTGGCATTTGCCTTGGTCACTCCTGCAAGTTCCCACCAGGTCAAGATTTGTATGTCTTTCCTTCCAGTTTAAATTTTAAAGGTTTTGTTTATTTTAATTTTGTCATGTAAACCTGCTTCTATTGTGGAGTGCTTGCCCTGATCTTTAAATGTGGAAAAAAAACCACTAACAACACACTGACAGTTTCTAGCCCCAAAATATTTCAAACACTTTTTTCTCCCTTTTGTCTTGAAGTGTTTGCCAGATTCAGCCCACATCTGCAAATAGTTTTAGCTTTCTTTCCTCTCTCTCCTTTTTCTCTATATATAGTGTACAGAAAAAATACCTACTTGTTCTCATTTTTCTTCATCCATCCAGGTTTTCACTTGATTCCATCTGTGTCCTGTTTGAGATCTGCATCCCATTTCTTTTCCTGAAATACACAACTGCTTATCTTCCAAGATACAACAGCAAATTTCACTTAGTGTATCTGACATCATTTTGCAAGGATTCAGTATAATTGGTTTCTCTCCCTTTCCCCAGAACCCAAGCTAACTGTAAAGGGTAACAATTGAGTAAGGCAGTAAACCAAGGTATATTTTCACCTTTAATCAATACTGATTACACAACTGAAGTTAGAAAATACATCTTTCTAAAATAACTAAATACATCTTTCTCTATGTAAAGTTTCCCATTTATGGTGAATTGTCCTTTTCTTCAAGCAATTGTCTGATATTCCGGGCAGCTCTCTTGGGCTGAATCCCAGTTCCCAGAGAACACTGCTGTTTTAAATAGCTGCAAATAGGTTCTTAGTACTCATTTTGTAATAAGTTCTAAAAAATTTTTCTTCTAAGTGTTCCCAAGTAAAAGCATCCTCTGAAGCATAATCAACTCCTAATGAAGATACAAAAGGAAGTCAAGACTTGATAGCAATATAGCTCAATGATAGTTTTCCTCTTTTGTATGATTTTTGTACTTCTGCCCAACTCAATAAAAGCACATTTACTTCCAGATAAAAGAGATTATCAATAACAGAATCCCTGTGGACTTCTTATAAAGTCTTTTCCTATTACTAAGAGTGCTTCCCTTCAAGTAGTCATTTTCATCTGTGAACAGCAAACCTTCCTTAGCTGCCTTACAGAGAGAACACTGCTGTTGCCCTCACGCTTGCCAGTAGTTACTACATGCTGATAACCCAACACTATCTTAGTTACCAGGTTTGTCTGCCACAACAGGAAACAACAGGAAACCCTGCCTCAGCTACTGTTCAAATGATAATGCTGTGGAAGAGCGAATTTGCCTTATCTCTGAATAGGGAACACAAAAATCTTCTGATAAGAAAGCTAGGAACTGTAACCAAGAATAACTGCTGCTGTTCTCCTGTCTCTTCAAAACACTTCTTCCTTTAGTTTGGGCTGAAGTGGGATTCAGGTCCAGCTAACAGTCTCTCTCCAATTTAATGGACTAATTTCTCTTTTTCATAAGTTAATACCTTATTTGAAACACCAACAAAAGCCAGCAGTTGAAAAGAGACTGCTGGTGGATTTCTCTGCTAAAGCTGCAGAACATTCCCCTCAGACTTCCTTTTCTTTTGGCACAAGTACCTGTGTTCGCAGAAACTGCACTTCTTCTGTCAGCAGCTGCTTCTCTTTGAAGAGCTGATTCTGTTTGTTGAGGAGCTCCACGAGCTGCTGGGCAGTGGCCTGGCAGTGCTTGTCCAGCTGGTGCAACCTGGAGAAAGAGATGAAAGGATTGCACTGTGCCTGAAGTGGGAGTGCACTGCAGGGCTCAGACATTTGCACTGCAGGTGAAGCTGCCAGGTGACAGAGCGCTGTGTGGCATTGCGCTGGGACTTCTTTTGCTCCCAGGGTGGGCATGCGGTGCATTTTGACTTGATGCTTTCAACAAGCATTTCTACATGTCTGCCCTTCTCATGACAGGACAGCAAGTCAGTGTCACAACATCAGTAAAGGCCCCAGGGCTGTATCCCAACATCTGCAGCTATGCAAGCTATGCCGTAAGCTATGCCTTGCTCTTTCTCCAGTATAGATCAGGTGCTCTCCAGCAGAAAGGCGGGGATTTCTCTGGAAAGACACAAAGAGCCCAAGGGTCCCGCTTTGTGACACTGCTATACAGAGGGCAGCTGCACCTTTTCCTTTTAATCCCCAACCCCAGACATCTCCAGTGACTGCTTAGCACTCTGAATGCCACCGTGAACATTTTTAAGTTTGCCTGGATCTGTAGCAAGGGAAGTAAATGGAAATAAACTGGAAAATGCTTTCACATTAAATGCATTTCATCCATTCTTTAAGTGGAAACACCTTTAACTAGAAGACCTCACAGATATCTTTGAATCTTTGTAAATATCTGAATCTAGAGAAAAATGTGCTTGGGAAGCAGGAAACAACTTACTTTTTGTTATGGCTAGATCCAAACTTTCCACTTGTTTTTTTTAAAAGGATTTCTTGCTCAACATATTGAAATACAGCTTTCACTAAACAAGGTGCATGCTGCATCTCTCGTATGGTCTCTGTTTTTAATGGAATTAGTTACATGCTCACAATAAGGCATATGATTTTCAGAATTTTTTACTTTCAACTCCATGTGGTAGCTTAGACTTGTACAGCTGTCATAACTCAGCTAAGATAATTGCTCTGAATATTCACATTCTTAACCAGGATTGTTCAAATGCCTGCATTAGTAAACACCTCCAAATTTCTTGATAGTGAAATCTCAAAATTTATATCAAAAACAGCATTTAGTGGTCTGTATCTGTCAGCCACTTTCTTTGAAGTCAAATTACAAGAATCCTACAGTGAACACTCTGAATGGATATATTTCATCCTGCCCTGTTACTCTGCTAATACATATTGCAGAGAGGGATGTGGGGAGCCGCAGGACCATCTCCTGGGGATCAGAACAAAAAAAAAACTGCAGCAGGGTTGCAGACAGTGACAGCAGGTTTGTAAATATCCAATGAAGTAAACAAAAAGACCACTTTAATAGCACCGAATATTCTGTTAAATACATACACACTGTGCGTTCAGTTTCATGTTCCCTATACTTTCTAAACTGTAGCACATAGATACATGGGCTGTTCATGCTTGATTTCTTTACTAAGTGTGAATTCAGGGGCATGGAACTCCCAAAAAAACCCAACAAAAAACCCAACCCGAAACAAAATTTTCTCATACAAAATGCCCTTGCACGTTTTTTTGTTGTTCTGTTTTTAAAGATACTTGCACCTACAGAGCATCAGGTCGCTCCCACTGAGTGCAAGGACAACTGCACTGTTTGCTGGAGGCAGTGTATCAGTTTCAGACTGGAGAGCTGAGTTCTGCTTACGATTTTGCCATTGATTTCCTTTAACTTGACATTTTGCAACCTTATCACACTTCTTTATTTGTAATAAAGGCATCTTCCAGTCCTTTATTTATAGAGCACCTACTACTTTATAACAGTACTTGTAGGTAAGTGTAACTGGAATGTGCTGCCTTCAGGCAACCAAAAAAACCTCCAGTGCCACCCTACTTAGGTAGAGCCTCAAGGCTAAGAGATCCTCTGTGTGCACGGTCACCTCAGATAGTACAAAAGTCCCATTCAACAACGACCAACTACAGTCTGGATTCAAGCCATTAAAATGCAAGTTTCTGCTGAGTTCCTCATTACGTTAGTACCTTTCCCACAATGCTAGCATTTCAGTCTGTTCTAAGAGTCTTTGAGAGACCACCTTACACAACATTTCTGGCACTGCAACTAAAGACACAGTTAAGTGCACAAACCTCTCATCAACATTTCTGCAGCAAAACGACCAATGCACCCTGCATGCAAAGGAATCTCCACTGAAGGAGCCCACAAGGAAAGGACCTTCCCTCTTCCCTTGTGAGTAGAAGGCTCCAGCTGAAGAGACCACTTCAGTGCAAGGAACCACCTCCAGTTCTGGCACACAGACTGAAGTATTTTCCAGCTCATAGAAATTATATCAAAACTACACTTTCTACTAGATATTCAAAGGTAGCCCATGCAAACCACAAAAACATCTCTGGATATGGGCCTTAAGTGCTCTCCATTGTAAAGCTCTGTATCCTACCATATCCTGTAATGGGTAATTTGAATTAACTTTTGTAAATACAGAATTCTCTAGCATGTTTCATAACTTTATCATGTTACATCAGTCTTGCCCCTTAAACAGAGGTAGAAAATGAAGCAGGAGCTGAACTGAGCTTATCTGGCAGACCAAACCTTTACTTGTATCACCTGTAGCCAGCTCCAGATACAGGGTTAATAATGTTCCTTCCTACAGCTCAGGGTCATGATAACGAGGGAGTAGATTTCATCAGTGCACATCTCAGTCTATTAATTCCCAAATTCTGTCTACCATTCTGCTCTCCCAAAATTGCTGCCAAGCTGGCCCTTGCTCTGCACGCTGGGACGACCAGCCTGCTCCGGTGCAGTCAGCTCCCGAGGACAGGCTCTGGGCCCTCTCACAGTGTCTGCTATTACGTGTGACATGTGCAGCACAGCCACACATTCCCATATGCATTGTATCTGGCCTGCCTGCTGATCTCGTAAATGATTCAAGATGAGAAATGAACAGCTCCACCCACATTCACTGTACTTCCCATATGTTACAACTGCACATCGATGCCTGCCATCATTTTTACAACTGGGTGACAGAACCTTCTGCACATTTTGCTAATACGAGTGAGTGAGGTTGTGCAGTCACCACATTCACTTCGGCAACACCATCGACTGAGCAAACATGCACCGTGTCCTGAGCGTGAGTGGCCACTGCACAACGGCCCACACATTTCCCAGTGAGTTCATTTTCCCACTGGAGCATGAAGAGCTCCCCACTTGGGATGTCAGTGGCTGCTGCTGCTCTGTGGCCTGGAAGCACTGAAGAGTGGGACCTTATCCCACAGTCTGCCATGCTGTTTCAAGGCACAAGGTTCAGAAACATGTTATATTTGGACTGCTTACAGGACAACTTTACACCAATGAGTAGCTTCCATGTAGTCACAATGTCCTTAAAGTATTTTTCCACTCAAACTGAGCCAGCCTAAACCAGAATTCCCATTTCTACACAGAGGCAGGGGACAGACAGTTTTGCACAGAGCATTGTTCCACTGGAGAGCAAAGCAGAGGCATCGCAAGCCACAGCAAGCACTTCATGGTGAGCATTTTGTTCTGATCCTGAACACCTGAGCTTGAGAGCAGCTCTGTGTCAGAAGGGCTCTGGGCTACCTTACCAACTTTGTGCAGCTCATGCTACAGCCCACAGAAGGGCTCATCTCTCACTGCACAGAAACTGAACTTGGATCTGAGTAGGCAGTCCTGGGGTGAAATAGAAAGGACAGGTGCATTTTGATACATTACAGGTAGGAGCAGACAGCCAGAAACTCCATGAACACAGAATGCAGAGCAGATCAAAGGCACCACGGTGAATTCTGCCCAGAGGAATTAACTGCACAAAGCTGGGCTAGTGCCGTGTGCCCTACAGACAGGAGTAACAGCTTCCTTTTCTACAGCCCCAGCACCGATCCTGGGGCACCTGCCAGGCCCCTGCGTGGACGCTATGAGCCCCTGCCCCAGGGAAGTCACAGGCCCATTAATCCACAGGCATCTGTGAGCCATGTGGGAGAGCCGGTTCCACAGGGGCCGGTGGGGCCTGTCAGCCCTCCTCCAGGTTGTAGGGCTGACATGGAAGAAATTAACATGCTGGGATTGGTGGGCAGCACCCGTCCATCCAGGAGTGGGGATCAGTCCTTGACAACGCAGAGGCATTAAAAGGTTATTTACTCTTTCGGCACAGTTGGGGAACTAACGTAAAATGCCTTCCCTCTACTCTGCTGAGCAGAATCTGCTGAAATGGAGCAACTGGATTGCAGCAACCTGCAGCAGCTAAATCACCAAATCCAATAACCACGCTGCATTTACTGGCACACATCTTAATTAGGTTTTAATACAAGTAATCTGATAACTACTGCTGGCCAGCCTGTGCGGAGCTGTCAGAGCTGAAAGGGCCGTTACCACCCCGCCAAAACCCCCCATCTGTCGGTTGCTGTGGAAACGGGGCAGCCCATCAGGCCAAGTCTCCCTGTGGCAGGGAAGGGAGAGGCCACAAAAAGCCTGAAAAGGGGACAGGCAGCAGCATGGTGCAGCATGCCGTCTGCAACACCTTCCCTACTGGGAGGCTGGAGCGCCAAGTGGGAGCATCTTGGTGCCCACGTGCCTGGGGATGGACCTGGCAATCAGGTGCTGCTTCTGGTGACCAGGGGAAAGATGGGAGCAAAGGCACAAACCCCAGGATCCTGCACAGATGCCGCTGAAGGAGGCTCTGCCCCAGAAGGAAGGCGATGGCAGACCTGGTGGTTGTCCATTTGTGTAGTGTATGCCAGCCTTAAAAACAAACAGGTTACAACAAGAGGGAACAAGCCAGTTACGAAAGACAACAAAACTCAGCACTTTCCTTCAACAAGCTTCCATCTCTATTAGCACTGACTTAGGGCATCGTGCCTATTTGCTAATTTGCTATTGTACTGAAATGGTAGGAAGTAGTTAAGGCAGGGTACTTCACAGATAGCTGTACAACAACACTTTAAGGAGGTTGGCTTGTATATTCAAATAGAGGGTTAGGAAACACCAGAGCAAAAGCTCTCTGTGCAGCCTCTTCTGGCCCTGGCTCCCACCTCCACAGCAAATCCCCTGCTCTCACCTCTTCCGCAGACAATTCCCCACCATCACTGCTGAACTGTTTCAGATCATAAGTTCAGACAGTAACTACTCAAACTGTAAACCATAAGTTTTTGTCAAGCCCAATGAAATTACAAAGAACTTAATGTCTTAAAACAAGAAGCACCACACAATCTGAAACACAAATGCTGGTGATCATATCTTGGCTAAGATAAAGCAGGTACCAGCTAGGGCAAAAAGCTAACCCATATGCATCAGTGATCAGACTTGCTTTGTCTGTGAGAGTTACAGAAAACAAGACTTGCTGCCACTTGAAGAGTTCAGGTGTACAGCTTATGGTAAGAGAGGACCAGCCTTTCTCAGCTGCCCAAACTGCTGTCACTCCCATCTTTCTTGCAGGGACATCAGTATGGGCTCCCTCTGCTTTCCAGCTCAGCTCTGCTACTCTTCT
The DNA here is from genome assembly GCF_019238085.1 of Lagopus leucura. NCBI lineage: Eukaryota > Metazoa > Chordata > Aves > Galliformes > Phasianidae > Lagopus > Lagopus leucura. The sequence continues at coordinate 68,595,689 of NW_024962252.1, read as the reverse complement.
ATCCTCACTTTTCATAGCAAGAGTGAAGTTGCCCCTTTCATAAAGATAGTAAAATTTACTTTCAGCAACTCTACATGTCTTCAATCAGCTCCACAGACTACTAGGACATTTAAACTAGTTGTAAAAGTTAGTTCTTGCATTACCATCTGCATCATCATTGTGGTTTGCAACACTCACAAATTCACACAGTTTTAAAGAGAAATTAAACAAGAACCTATAAATTTTGAAATGCAAACAAATAGAGAACTATAACTCAAAGCTTCAATATTATCCTATGCTAGTATTTAAGTTGTTGAGGCACAGATCAGGACCTTGTGACACGAACATCTCGAACAATCTCCCTAAATGCTCCCCAAAATTAAGCATTATACAATCTATCCTTTAAGTGAACCCCATTCTCCCTTCTTGCTTCAAAGGCATAACACTATGATCTAGCTTTGTCATGTTAATTAAAGAAATATATAGAGAAAAAAACTCTTAAAATCCTTGATAACGGTGAATGTCTCAGTTCTGTCACACTTGAAGCTGTGACTTCTAATACAGGGAGATGGTTTAGGACACTTTAACAGATGTTTCTGTGGCATTTACCACCAGACTGAAATCCCTACCAAAATTCTGTTTTCTTCTAAAAGGCCAAAACTGTCGTCTGTTTAGCTGATAAGAAATGCAATCAATACCAATTCTAGTTTAGTAAGGAAAGTACTTGCCTACACTACAAGCTGAACAAACTGACCCAACTCAACATGAGATTAATATCGCTTGCAGAGTCTGGAATCAAACACTTAAAATGTCCACATTTTACCATGGGTCTCTTGACCCAGACAGTTCTTAGCTAGTTAATCTTTTCTTCTTAACGTGTATTGAGCAATCTCTAAATTCCCCATTATTAAAGACACTCTTAATTACTTCACACACTTCTCAAAAACCAAGTGCGTGCCATAACAACTGCAAATAGGGTCTAATTAAAAGTTCACATAGGAACAGTAGCTTCCACTTTTTTTGAGATACCATCACTGACTACTGGAAAATATCTTCACTTTCAGAGCTGGTCCAACAGGTTAAACAAACAGATCATGTAGGAAACCTGAGTCTGGGTCTATTCTTAGGCTTCCAGTAGCTCATGCCTGAAGTGCTGAAGAGAATATTAACAGCCTGCTGTTCAGTAGGGGGTGTTGCAGCTGGGCAGAGCTGATATGACAGTCACTTCTAGCCCACCTGGGTTTGGAAGGAAAGAAACCATTCAAGAGAATGGACAGGGTGTTGTAAAAGACACGGATGAAATGTTTATTAATATCTGTGTCTGAGTCCCTAGGCTAAAGAAGTTTTTCTTCCTTTACAAGAATTCAAAATTCTATCACCCATGATAACGATACAAACTCTGGATCAGCTTTGTTCTAGAAAAGAACAGTTCCTATTAATAGTTTTTGCTTACTGCTGAAAAAATGTTTACATAATAATTCTCCAAATTATTCAGGCTATTAAATTAGAATGCCGTAAAACATCTTAAGAGAAAAAAGGGGAGCAGAGCTGGAAGCAGACAATGTTATAGGAATACAATGAATCTTACAGTCAGGCTCTGTTTGTAAAATATTCACCTTCCAATTTTGTTGTGTGCTGGACAGAACAGATTTTACACAACTTCCCAATCAGGAAACAGTGCCTTGGTAATGATGATAATGAGACCTCAACCTTAGCAAGCCTTCAAAAGCGACTGCTAATGTTCAGAAGGATCATTCTACAAGGTGCATATGTACATTACTGACATATTTTTTTTCTGTACTTGTGTTACTAGTTTTAACACTTTTTTTGTTTTACTTGTTAGAATGCATGCTCCATTTTCCCCACAGCTTACTGTTTACTCTTATTTCAGACAAACTTGAACCTTTGCAGGTTGCTAGCTGGTGTCCACACAAAGCAATCCTGATATCCAAGTCAGGGAGATGGAGAATTTTTTAATGCAATCTGCCAAATCTGAACTCTTTCCTTCAGAAACACTTTGCCTTTAAAAAGAAATACCCAGCATGAACCTCATCAGAAGCGACATGTAACAGACAGTACATGTGGTGTTTGGGCAGGCGACAGAGAATTCAAAAAAAGTCTTCACTTTTCTATCCCATGGCATGTGCACAATGTGCATGTGGCCCAAGCTGACATCAGGCATTTGAAGCAAAAAAGCTGATAAAAGCATCAGCTTCAGTTAATTTACTTTTTCAGACATTGTCTTAATTAAAAAAATACTACTGCTAGAAAGGGTAGCGCAGCTGAGCTACAACTGCTTCAGTTGTTTCTGACAGTTGCAATTACAGGCTAGCAGCACAGCTTTGAGTTCAGTCCTGCTGTCCTCACTGAGTCCAAACTAGCTGCTGTCAGCAAGGACTGCAGGCACCGTATTACAGAGAGCATAAAGCTTCTGCATTCAATGCCATTACTACCTATGTTGGAAAGGTAAAATGTTTCTCACCAATGGCCTTTAAATGAGAGCTCAGTAGTGCCAGGTGTAGTCCTTCTGATCCCATTATCTGCAAGGGAGCCTTCCCAATTTAATACTTACATATCACAGCCCTTCAAAATGCTCTTCAACATAAAAAAAACCAAGGCTGTTATCCTGAATAGTAAGACTGCTATGAAAATACCAGTGTTAAGCATCTTTGCAGGCATCATCCATTAGCTCCTTTGATTAAGTCCCATCACCTTTATTTGCGCCTCTGATGTGCAAAACATGCCCCTCTTCCAGCATCATTGCAAATGTGTAATTTTGCCTACAAGCTCTGGAGGACTAAACACATTTGCTTACTTTCAGGGCTCACACAAGGTTATCATGGTTTTCAAAAATTAGTGAAATTATTGATATACAGAGCGTAGTTTTATGCTTGTGACATACAAGAGGATGAAGATGACTTCAGTGTAACAGAGATCATTTGTCTGTGCAGCATATGCAGATACACAACTTTCATACACGACCACTGCTCTCTCCACACAGACCACAATGCTTCCATTTGTGAACTTCTCCAAAGCCTAACTCATTCCCTCCCCTCACATACAGCTCTATCACACATCTATTCTCAAAGTCTATTGCATTTTGGAAAGAAAAAGAAAAAAGGAGTACTGGGGAACATACCGAGTGAAAATACGGATAGGATAATGGGAAGCAGGTGATGTCAATAGATCAGTTGAACAAAGAAGTCCAGGACGTGCAAGGGTTGTGGAGAAGAGCTGTACATAGGTTTACCCAAGGAACTTTTCGGCTTTTACTTCCTATTAGCACTGGCTGGGCAGACAAGCATGATTCTACCTTTCCTGAACTGCTGCTGTCATGCAGCGCAGCCCTTTGGACAAGTACCTATCTCCCTGGCTCCTCTGGTATGCCATAAAGCTTCTGTAGAGACTGAAGCATCTGTAGATTTCTGTACAGAATTCTGTAGAGACAGCATCAAGAAAACACTAGGTGAGGAATGTCACACTGAACACCAAAAGCAGGGGAGATAGCATGGGTTACAGAAACAGGTTTTCTATTGGAAAGAGCAGAGAAGAAAGCAGTTTCATTGTGAGAAACCAGAAGTCAGAAAACTAGGAAAAAAAAAGAAAAAAAAAGCTGAATGGTCTGAGCAGTATCGTCAGGTGATCTCCATGAGGCTCAGCTCTTGTGAATGCAGAGTCCACATGATCTTTTGCCGTAAACTTTATTAAAAACACAGTGAATTTGCATGTGAAATATGTGAATATGGCAATTCTTCAGAAGCACTGAAGGAAAACAGGGAAGCATTTCAGAGAAACACATCTTAAAAATGATTCTCTGTAAGAGTGACTATTTCATTATGTGCATATATTAGTTCAATTTTGGTCTAAATTTACTGCACCAAGCCTGAAGCCTGAACTCAATCTTTGCTACAAAAAAAGGTTTTATTCCTGCTTTAGAGGCAAAAGTCATTACAGTTATCTTCAGTATAACCATTAGCCACAACAAGCAATATGACTGCAACCCAACAGTTTGGAGAAGAATAACACACTCAGATCACAGCCAGTGGGAAGGGTCCTTTATGCCCTTTAGGTGACAGCACCTAAGGTCATGGATGAGAATAGCCAGCTCAGTGTCTCTCCAACAGTGGCACAAGGCTGTTGGAAGTATCAGGCAATCTGAGCACAAATGTGCCTCCAGCCTGGCTCTCCTATGTCTTGGCTTGGCAAGTCAGTGAGCAGGCACCGGACCCTGCACAGGCATCCCACTGCGGTAAGACTACTGGCATTTTCCAGCAGAAAAATTCATTCTGTCCAGAACATGCATGTACATACACTTCTGTTTTCCATGGAATTTCAGTTATTGTCAAAAACTCCAATAGAGCTATTAGTCTTTTCTTCACTCCAAGTTACAATGTGTATTAATCATTTTCTTGATGCATCTTCGATATAAATACAGGAAGAGTACCTTTCCATTTAAATTGTTTCAGAAGACCTTGCTTAGTTCTGTTAGGTAAGTTTGCTTTTCTCCTATTTTCTCACTGCCTCATGAGGTTGTGGATGTCCCCTCCCTGGAAGCATTCAAGGCCAGGCAGAACAGGGCTTTAAGCAACCTGGTGTAGAGGGATGTGTCCCTGCCTATAGCAGGGAGGCTGGAACTAAATGATCTTAGAGGTCCCTTCCAACCCAAACCATTCCATGATTCTGTATTCCCTGTATTCTATTCTTTCAATGGTAAGTGACAGTAAAGCTTTATGAAACAAGAGCTTGAAAAGAAAGCTCAGAAGTCCTGACATTCTTTTGGGAGCTGATAACTCACATAAGTAATTGAACAATTAAGTGCCTGAAAGCACCAGTAGAAAATAAAGAAAATAAAGGTGTGCCTGTATATTTAAAAAGACAACCATGGTTTTTGTTCTTTTAAGTAGGGATACAGATAAAGACATTCACAAAATGGGAAGCAAGAGATCCACCTAATACTAATCAGTTACTTGCCTTCTAGTCTTGGCAACCTCTGATGCTATAGCATAACTATATTGTTATTCACAATTCATTATTGAGTGATCTACACAGACAAATGCAGATTTCTAAATGAAAATACCCTTTTGGTAATGCACACTGCTATGTTAGTGAACTCGCATGCTACCAGCACAAAACCCAGCCAGGATTTCTGGAAGACCGCAAGTTCAGCAGAGGACACAGGAGCAGCACAGGCCCCCATGGGCTCTCACCGGCCCGGCCCCATTCCTCCTCAGCAGCCACCAGACGGCTGCCTAGAGCCCTCCAGAGAGGTGCTGGTGGTCCTGGCACGGCTCTGGGCGGACAACTGCCCACCTCACACCTGGCCCAGCCATGGCGAGGTGACGAACAGGCTGACAGAGCCAACCCAAGCCTCGCTCCCCGGGGAGGCTGCTTTTCATCAGCGCTGAGCAACATATGTGGGCTCAAGCAGGGGGGCACGAAGGCGGCTCAGGAAAAAGTATGCGCTGCTGTAACTAAACTGCAGATTAAGCTGAAGGCTGCTGTTTCCTAAGCTCCAGATAAGGACCCTTCTGGACAGTAAGAACAAAAAAAAAAGAGCAGTAATTATAGTTTTACTTCTAAGTTGTTGTTAATTTGGACTATATTAGAAAAGCATTTGTCTCAGATTAAGATAATATATTTTTCAGCAAATATCCTCAGTAGGGCAGATGCTTCTGCAGTTAATGACTTGTTTCTAATGTCTTTGAAACATAACATTGCCTGCTCAGCATGTATTTACCTATGACTGAATATCTAGGTGTCCCTCATGTTATCTCTTCACATAAAAATCATGGTATGGAATAACAATGTACTTAAAGTCTCGTCAAATAAAATAATCCTAATTTAATTGAACTCTATTATTGCAGCATCAGATTTTTACATTTCCTTTGAAAGAAATGGCATGGGGGAGATAAAACTGCACTGACAGGTGTAGCAAGAGGCAAGATTTCATTGACATCCATAGAGTAGTCTAACATTCTATTGTATGACAAAAGAGAAATGAATAAAACCTATTTCTGTTACAGATCTAGATACAAAAGCCTTCCTTCCAATCCAGAATAACTCCTGTGAGCTGCAATGTGAACTACTGAGACTCCCATAAAGCACAGAAAAGCCCACTGAGAGTCCAATCCTGTGTTAATGAAAACAAAAGGAATTTTGCCTTTAATAGGAGCAGGCCCCTTGTTTGCATAAAGAGCAACTTGTCAAACAGAATACGAGTGCCAAGCTGGTGCATTACAGCCACCAGCACAATAGCCCCAATCTTGTTTTTAACTAAATAAATCCCAGAGAGAGCAGTTCCCCCTCAAAATCTGGGCATCAGCTACAAATTAAATGAATCGGTATCTCAAAGTGTTCACGAAGGATGCGGGAAATCTGCAGAAGGGCACGAGCCTCTCATTTCAAGCAGAAGGAAACTGCACGCTTTCATTATAAAATAGGAGAGCGTGAACAAAAACCCTTAACACAATAGTTCTTTCAGGTAGAAAGTTCAGAATTAGATCTGCAAGTTTCCTGCATGTTAAAAGAGGAGCACAGAATAACGACATAAAAATCCTTCACGAAAAACCAACAAGCAAGGATGAAGCAGTACCCGCCTGGGGGCCAATTGCCTCTCCAGCAGCGGTAAGGCTGTTACTAGGCTTGCAGTACCATTTGTTCCATTACACAATCTCCTGAAGCCTTTTACAGAGAGCTAAAACAACTGCCTGTACCAACACGACACATGGCTTTCCATCCCGACTCTTTGCTAATCCAGACGCTCCAACCATCTTTCTTTAAGATGCCATATGGTTGGCAGAAGCCTGTAGATCTAGCAGCACATCTGCTTGTATGTTACTTCTCCCCTCCAACTCCCCCCTCCACACCACAGAAGAGAGAGCAAATAATTATTTAACATGTAACCAGTTTAACTGTATTTAAAGAGGACAGGAATTATTTAGCTCTAGATATTTCAAACAATATAGATGGTTGCAGAAGGACATTTGCCTATCAGTGATCTGACAAATACAGAGAAGCAAAACAAAGGAATGAAAGGCACATGGGCAGAAAGGCTGCCACATTTGAATTATTTAAATGACTGCCATTTCAGACCTTATGCCCTAAGATTTATTTCCTGCATTGCTGAGCCACTGAAGAAAGGATTGAATTTTCTCTCTGCTTTTGTCAGAGGTGACTCAGACAAGCAGACTAGGAAACTGTAATATAGTGAACCGTGCTTTGTTAAGCAAGCAGAGTGAGTCTGTATGCTAATGACTCTGCAGGAATACACTGACACACTGATTTTTTTTGGTGTGATGAGCAAAGATTATTGACACTGTTGAAATCCTGGTTACACTGGCATGCAGGCATCCAGGTTGTCTCTTTCGAATCCAGACGCTAGTAAGACAGGCTGCAAAAATAATTTTGTTTGTGATGAGCTATCATTTGACCATTTATGACATAATTGACTATAACAGAAAAGAAAATATACACTTTGGGGCTGGAATTAAAAAAAAAACAATAACACCTACAAAACAGAAATTATAAATAAACGTGCCAATAAAACTCTCATCAACCACTGAGATTGAATAGTGATCTCAGTTAATGAAGGACAGGCAGAGATGGAAATGTGTAAGGACAGACGGCACTTAGCAATTCTGTCTGCTGAGGATTTGCAGCACCTTTTGTTCAGAAACACTATTTCCTCATTCAACTTTTCATGCATAAGTAAAATAAGACATCAAAGAGATAAAAGATAACAGTTCTACCTCAAATGCTGCTCACATGTAGTGTTCATGTGATTATCCACACAGAGAGACAAAGTACACAGCATAAGGAACACAAAGCACATGTGTATATTTTAGCGTTTTGCTAAAATAGAAACTATGTATGGATTTGCTCCCAGTAGTCTCCCCATATCAACTCCCCATTATACTGAGCACAGAGCATCTCACTGCCTGAACAGAGACAGCTTTCCTTACAACACAAGAACACAAGTTGTTTGACCACATAACGTTAGAAATAAATGAAAGAAGGAGAGGCAAGGGCCCACCCTCACAGAAAAGTCCAAAAGAGTATTTCTGAGGACATAACATTCAACTTCTACGCTATTTATTGTACGGTTCGTATTTATTCTCCTTTTTTCCCGTGTCTCAAGGTAATTTTACATTTCATCAAATCTGCCTTGAATAGTTTACTTTAAAAAAAAAAAAGCACAACAAAAACAACAAAACAAAACAAAAAGGACACCTTCTGCTCCCATAATTCTATTATTTTCCTTTTTCCTTGAGAAAAAGATGACAGAAGTTCAAAACACACTTGAAATTCAAACTCTAAATTGTGGCAATGTATTCAATGACGCAGCAATTTAGCTCAGTTAAGATGTCATAAGGGTTAGTTTACTGCCCATTATAAATAACTGCAATAAGAAACGTTCATAAATAACTACAACTTAACATTATAATACTCTCCAGAATTTAGAAATTACGGAACTACTTGAATGTCAAAAAACACCCCAAACCAAACACACACAACACACACAGAACCCCACAAAATCTGGAAAAAAAACCAAGTCCAATCCTCAAGCCTCTTAGGAACATCTTTCCAACCTAGTTTGTTTAGCATACATTCCTGACCATTAATCGCCTTTTATTTCAGATCTTAAGGACCAAGCAGAGCCACCTGCACCACCTTTCTTTGAGGACTCTGGGAGATGTCAGAGAAAATTTTGGCCCAAACAAAATGTATCCATTAACATCCCTTATTTCCCCTGGCGAAAGGCTGCAGACAAATCTTCTTCTGTATTTTCCTGAAGGATTCTCAGTAAACCAGTCAGTACTTAGTAGGTCAAAATACCTATTTTTCTCTACTTGGTTGCTTCGAATACCAAAGGAATAATCAAATCAGCAGGATCTCCTCTGAACTGATAGACAAAACCCATCATCTCTAACCAAGTTCAGCATCTCTCTGAACATCAGCTGTGACAGAAGCTCCAGAAGATGCTGTGCTTGGAGCACTGTCACATAGATTCTCACATCCCATTCCAGTTCCTCACCGGAGAGTTTCAGTACATCCTCCCTTCGCTAAAAGCCCATATAAACATCTGAAACTGAATTTCAGAAACAACAGGACTGGCCAAGAGTGGTCCCTTGGATTACGCTTTGGATGAAATACATCATGCTTTGGATTAAATATTTCAGAATTTATGGATTACAGTGGGCATTGCTCATGACCACTGCAATAGGAGGCAAAGCATATAATTTAGATATTGGCAGGAGAAGGAAAGTGAACTTTGTATACCTGCTATATCTTCTTGTTTCAGAACAGGTGAATGAAAAGAAACCATGGGCATCTTCGCCAAAACTCACTGCATACTGACCATTATAGAAAGAATGTAAATGCTTTTCTGTGATACATTCTTTCTCTTGACAAATAGTGGGAAATTATGAAAGTGCAGTGTCTGTCACGACTTCTCTGTTTCTGGAGACTAACTACACTGCTTCATAAAATGCTCACCCTCAGTGATCTCTGGTCAAAAGTGCCAATGAGTTCACTGGATTGCAGTTTGGACCATTCAAGAAGAACTGGCTCTCTTTAATTTACTAACATCACAGTGACATAGCTACAAATGCAAAACAAGGTGTTTATTTATTTGTTTGGTTTTGAAGAAAAGACAGTTCTTATTGCATGGAATACTCAAGATCATAGAAATACTTTTAATGCTTGAGGTATTCATACTCTAGGTAAACCTGAAACGTCTGATATCATTAAAGTAATGATTGTAAATCATCTACTCAGTTCCATTAGGCACTGCACTAATTTGAAGAAATAACACAATATCCCTCTTTCCTCGAGACAAAGAAAAACAGGGGATTGAAAGCAAAGTCCTTTTAATTTGAAAAGTCCTGCATAAGGAAGTGCAGATGTTAGCAAGGGAATGAGGTTTTTTCCCTTAACACACCCATTAACAAAACAGAAAGCAGAGAGCCACTACAGCAAAAAAATGACAACACTTCTAACTGACATCTTTTGTTTCACAATTCCTGTTTTGGTATCATTTCTAGATGGGATAGTGACTGCGTATTTAATTTTAAGAATACAGTAAGAAAACGTATCTCACAGAAATTAAGTATTCAATAAGGCACCTGAAAGACTTCCACTAACATTTCCTCATGCTATTCAAACTATTTCAATGCAAGATTAAAGAAAATAGAGAAATTACAAAAATATTACAGAATATTTTTCATTTTCAGATCTGCAGTACTGAAATTCCAAATTTCTGCAGTTCTCAGCTCTGGAAACACCCTTCCCCTCATCCTACACACACAGACTGTGCCAGTGTTCAGCCTCCACGTTTTGTAACATCAAAAGTGCATGAACAATACACTCTCCTGTGAATTATTACTTATTCAATAATGACATGCATCTTATATATGCACAACTTACTATATTCATCTATTATGATCTATCACTGAACGGTGCACATCCACTTACTCCAGCAACATTCTACAACATTTTGAGTTCTGAAATTTTACGTGCCTTGTGATGTCTCCACCACCATCACAGCACTCTTATGACAAAAATTAATATGGATAAGATAATTAAGATAGCCTTCTAAAATTAAACTCTGATCTGAAAGGTACATTTGAACATTTGGGGACCTCTCTTCAGATGCTGACAGCAAGACATGTGAGCGGATGTAGAGAGAATCTGGATATATGGTTCACATATGGGCCTAACAAAAGCAATCTCTTCATATAAAGAATCTATTTCTCATGCTAAGTCTACCTTGTTTTCTAATGTCATCTGAAAGGAATGTTGGAATCTGGGACAGTTTTCCACATCAGAGTCTGTTATTTAGCTGCCTGATGTCAGAATTATTATCTAATTCCACAAGACTTCTGTAGGTTTTTTTTTTTTTTGTTTTTTTTACTTGTTTTTGTTCTGTTCTTTTTTTTTTTATAAATTTGTTATGCTTTAAGACAAACAATACTACATCTTCTTAGGAAATATTTTACTTTTTCCTTATTCTTATTTCCTTACACCCAAAGCACTGAAATTATAAAGGTATCCTTAGTGATAGGAACAACCTTTGCCTTTGACCTCCTTTCCTGTGTATTTTTTTCTTAAGGTAAGCTTGGACAGCATATTAAATATTGGATTTCCCCTACATTTCCATTTCAGCTAAAATGCAGCTTTCTGAGTAAAATGACCCTTGGGGTTATATGGTATGTGGCTTCACACAGACCTTTACATGACAGAACTAACTTAATAAGGTTTATTTTCCACTTCTTCCTCCTGATTGCTTCTTATCTTCAGCAGACACATTGGATTCTGCACTGTACAAAGGAGTGCTCAACATGACTGCTCATGTAGCACTGTGTCTGGGACCTATTTATTTGGATGTAGACTCAGATGAAGAACTTGTGCTCAAAAAAATTAAGTACTCAGCAATCTCAAATGATTTTTTTTTTTTTTTTGGTAACAGTTACAGTATCACAGTTCTAGTGCACTATTGCAAAAACAAAAAACCTTTACTTTTACTTAGGGAAAAATATTCAAGCAAGGAGAATGAAGACAAAAGTTGTTTGGAGCTGCCCAACTATTTTGCAGTTAAGTCACCACTGAAATCACTTAAGTCATCAGAGACAAAGGGGTTTAACAATTTACAGCAAGCTAGGAGTCACAGGTTTCACAGACAGGTCTTCATTTAGTTCCACACATGCCAAAGAAATGAAAAATCCCCTTTTTAATTCAAGGTCCTAATTAGGATGATAACTGGAAGAATTCAGAGCCATCACATTTGAAAATAACAACCTATCTATTTACAATCAACCTCCTTTGTAGCATATCATGAGGGATAAAGAGAATTTACACCAGATGACCTACCATACCCAGTTAAGGCTTGAACTTTTCCAAGTTTTGAGTGAGTCCAGGACTTTGGAGGTCTTTTTCAGCCTCTAATTCAAGCTTTTTCAAAGATTTTTCAAAGGATAAAAAGGCCTGATTTTTTTTTTTCCTTTTTAACTAAAAGCAGCATCTCTGGTTTCTGAGTACAGGGTTTTGGAAGGAAGAAAACAACACTACAAATAGCAAACAAAGCTTTCTGTTTATGATACTACCATTTCACCCATGAAAAACCCAGTTGTCTTCATCATCATTTCCAAACCATCACATTATTTAAGGCAATGGTGGAATAGGAGGTTGGTCTGTTTCCCACATTTGCAGTTGGCTCAGCTGGAAAGTGAAGAAGGCTATTGCCCCAGGATGAGTGAATAATTTAACCCAACTGCAGTTTCACACAAAATTACTTTCACAACTGGAGGAGGAAAAAAGTAAAAAGCATGGCTAGTCAGACTTAGTGTTAGAGAAGACATAGAAGACAGAGATTTAATTTTATTTCCTAAATAAACGAATAGCATCCACAGTGCTACAGTTAAATCACCATGGTTTTCTGTGCTAAGAGTTTACTGCCACTGCACAAAGTGTCACAAACATTACTTATGTATTACCAAACAATACTGCATCAGTCTGGGTGAGATAAAACTTACACTGGAACAGACGCAGGATGAAATCCCCACATTGTACACTGATACTTAGCAGAGGTCTGTTGCATGCTGAACTGGGTTTGATCTTTAGATCATAAACTCCTGGGGGCACAGATCTTCTCTAATTACATGACTACAAAGCACCATGTGTTTCCATTACGCTATTTAAATAGTAGATTTAATTTGAATTTACATTTATTGATGTAAACATTACTAACTGTAACAGTACCTTCCAATCTGATGCAGAAAGTCACTAGTTCAGTCAATAATTCATTAGGGAAAAAAATTCCTTCCCATAAAGATTACAAACGTAAGAATTCCCAAATGTAATATTTGAAAAGATGAACAGAAATTAATAGGAGAGAAAAAAATTTAGTAGGACAGACATTTTAACATGGTATCTTCATACAAATAACACTGACATGTCAGGTAACCCTAGTCTGCAGTTATGCTTTAATACTTCTACATTGCATTTATTGCAGGTCTGAATGAATTCAGTTGCTTCCAGCAACCTGCACTGATTATTGGAAGTAGCATGGGAAGGCTCGTTCATTTACTTTGCAACGCTGCTCAAACACAAGTGAAAGCTTCTGTTAATGAATTTAACTGTCAGGACTCTAATCAGTTCTGCTTTTTACCATAATTAATTCTATCTCTGATTTTGTGTAAATAGTCCTGTCATTGAAAACTTTGTTTTGTGTTTCTTCTGTAAATCTGGTGAGGTTCAAGTGGACCAGAAATGTACCAAGTCCACTGACACTTCAGAGGGCAATTAAGCATAAAGCATTTTAACACAACAATTTAAGGTAAGCTTTTCTTTCTATTAACAACACACATCCAAAAACTGCACTAATGCTGCAAAAGACTTCAGTTCAGCAAGGACTTAAATAGTTATTGTTTGGAAGAACCCAGGCAAAAAGTAGAAAAAAAATCACATACTATAAAGGTAGAATGCATTGTTCAGTTACTGTCACGTTCCCATTAAAAACAACTTTCAAACAGTGGATCTTGTAAATTATATGTAATCAGAACATACAAGCACTAATTTACCAGCCTAAAATTTTGCCAGAATAGATACAATTGAAAATGAAAGCAGACAGCTATGTGAAAAGTAGCAATATTCAGCAAAGATTATACTGCTTTGGACTTCAATTATCACTTTTCATGATATAACTCACAAGGCAGATAAGATAGAAGTAAGTTTTAAGTAGAGATTTTTCCTTTCTGTCTACATCACAAAAGTAGTTTTTTCAGATGAAGAAATATTTTTTGATTTTGGACCTGACCACCTCTGACCCACTCCTTCCTTTTCCTGGTCCTTACACTACCTTACAGAAAGAAAGAGTAGAATACATGAAATTCTGGCTGATCTAAAAACACGTGAGCAGAAAAAGACTGAATAAAAGCCGATGGCCAAGCAACAACAGATGAATATTTGAAATGTTAGATTTGATCCATTTGCAGAATGTGAAGTTTTCACAGTAGACTGAGATTCACTACAAATAGACTCAACAGTGGGAGCATGCTTATATAGGTAAATGATCACCTGGAATAATCTTGGATTTTTGATCACATCACCAATAAATGCACATACATAGGCTAAGGTAGTCTAATAAATAAATAAATAAGTTACAGTAAGGACATTAAAAGTGTAAGATTGACAGCTTTCTTGATTCTTTGCACATAGAAAAGAAGACTACAGTACTGTGACTTGTTTTGCTCTTGACCTTGCCCACTCCCTCCTTCTCTAATTCTCATTTGGATACCTACCAAATGAAGGTAATAACCCTACAAAAAAACAGTTTTCTTTAGACTTTTGCGGCTTTGAAACACTGGAAAAAATGCAGTGGATCTGTCAGACTCTATGCAAGAATGTGCAAGCCTTCATTATGAACTTACAGAGGCTATCTAAATGATTCTAAGAGAAACTAACAATTTTCAGTATGTAAGCAAAATCATAAGTAAGACATCATTAAGCTGGTGCACATGCATCTTCTGTCAAAGGTTAAACACTCCCCTTTTTCTGCACATGATCAACACAGTTGCATACAAAACTGGGTAAGGAAGCCATATCACTATTTTGAAAGGTAAGCACAGGTCTTAGTAGGACTTTCAAGAATAGCACAATAACATTTACAGTATTTTTACAATAAAAGCAATTGCTCCAAGATGGTGTTCATACCAGGATGTTTACTACAACATCTGGGTAACCTAATAATTGTTCAGAGAAGCTCATAAAACTACTTTATTAGTAAAGCCTGAAAGGAGGTAGGATGGGGAGATGTCATTCCACAAGCATAACACTCTGCAGCCTCCTTTTGTTTCTTAATCTTTGTGTTCCTGCAACAACTTTCTCCAGCAGGTATGTTCGTAAGGTAAAAGTTGGCTACATTCCCATTCAGCTAGCAGACTCAGGCAGCTCTTATAAATACACCAGCAAGATAAACAAATGCAAAATAAACAATAACCCAGAGTTAACAGCTTTTAGCATCGGATTTCACACACTGCAAGTCTTCATAGCACAGCTTCTGCAATCTAAAAGTGACATCGTTTCTCTGAACATGATTCACAAAGAAAGTACTAAGCATACTACTGTAGTGGAGTCCATGAAGAATCAGAAATGGCAAAGTCTTTTTTCCTTTAGGCTGAAACATGAGGGTACTAGCTCCGGTGCAGCAGCTGTCTTACCAGCTCCTGGATTAGTTATGGGAGAACTAAACACTGACATGCCCTCTCCCAAACGAAACATCCCTCATTACATTCATATTACTGAACAAAATAAATGTAATATTTCATGATCTTTGAATGTATCTGAATGTAGTGTTTATTATGAGAAATTCCAACATTCCTATAAACATAAGGAGCAATGCAGTATAGGTTCTAGTAATAGTGTATTACATATATTTATGAGAAGACTATTGTGCCAGCTTTTCATGTAGCAGTAGCTTTTGTAATATTACAAAAAACTTTTTTTCTTTGATACAGTTTGAAAACAGTCCTGAAAAAAAAAAAAAAAAAAAAAAAAAAAGAAGAATCTAATGATTTAAAACCTTTTCTCCCTTCTCTATCCTAACACAGAACACTAAAAAAACACAGCATTTCTGTGGTACTCATCACCCAAAAGTGTTTTGTTTTTCTTCTTTTTTAAAAAAGAAAGAACCTCCTGCTTGTAACAATTAGACTGTTTTTTAATTGTCCATTAAGATCACTTATCTTTATTTTTTCAAGGTTAGGACAAAAATAGCTTTGTTCACCTTTACCTATGAATTTGTAAGTAGTAGCCCTTGGTAATTAACTTTCAGAATTTGTGGAATTATCTCAAATGCACATCTAGGTTGATCTAGGACAAGATTTCAGTTTCTCCTACAAATGCTCATAAGTGTTTGCCAGTCATATAGATGCAGTGCTGACGAAATACACTCTTCTCTGAGACAAGAAACGGAGCGCACAGTAATGCAGTGAAAGGAACATAGCACTATCGCAAACAACTGCCTGTTACAATTAGCCTTTTTGGCATGAAACCTGGATTTCTTCATGCTATACTCCAATTCAGAGTTTTCTCCCTTTTGTATTCACTACCAATTTCTCTGAACCCAAAAATGTCGAGAGGTCAACAATTACACTGTTCACAATAGACCTTAAAAGTAAGAGTGACCCTATGCTATAAATTCATTTTTCTCCTTTGATCATCATTTTATTTGACTGCATTTCAGTAAATTATCCATGTAGTTTTTATTTTGACAGCTCTCTTTACAGCAGTAAAACAAAATGTGTGCATTGCAAATGGCAAAGATTCAAATTTCAGCTATGTTTATCCAAAATAGCACTGAACTGCTTCTGTACTTATGCTATACTGCCTACAGCCTTACGGAAGGGGAGACAGATGGGATGAATTTAGCAGGGAAACAGCTGTGGCTTGAAGAAGAGACAAGCAAAAGTTTTGCTATCAGGCTTCATTATGTATCAAGGTACCAGTAAAATGTGTATCCGTAAGGCAGCCAAAAAAGTGTTTTTCATTTGACTAGTGATAATTACCTTTTCTCGACAGCTGACAATGTTCTAAGCAGCATTAAATAGGTATAATAATTAAGCAATAAGATAAGACAAGCAGTGCCTTGCTGGGGATTACAGCTTGCCTTGGGTGTGTTGAGAGGCACAAGGCTGAATGGTGAGTGACTTCAGCCACCCAAGAAATGCAATAATCCCCAGAAATGCACTGCCTGGAGTGTTGTCTTGCTATTAAAAATGGAAATTTAAAAAGCACAAAATGTTAAACACATTTCCTGTAGATTTTTGACATGGGTTAACGTTACAGAAAGCCAATGAAGGAATTCCGTTTCAGCCCAGCCTTTGAAAACCTTTTCCCAAGGAGACACATACGTCTGTTCAACGTGTTTCTCCACCGTACTCAAAAAACATTGACTTGAGAAGCACAAGTATTTGCATCATCTAACATGTGTGAAAAGGCACAGTGTATTACAATATCCTTCATGACGGTAAATGTTAAAGCCAGACTGTTTCTAAGACGTCTCCAAATATTTATTCTGTGCAATTGTCCAAGTATGGTGTGATTTTACAGACAAGCTCTTCTCACTGGATGGGAGAAAGGGGAAGAGGAAGAAAGAAGAATAGGGGAAGAAAGATCACGTAGTTGAAACTAAGATTAAATCCCTCCTAGTGTTGGAAGTGCTATTGTAGTACTCAGAAGGATTACTCCACTTCACATAAGCAGAGGAAAGTTTATTATAATTTCAGCCACGCCACTAAGAGAACCTTTTTCATGTGGAGACTTGGAAGTGTCCAGCAACCTTGGCTTTAATCAAATCAGAAATCTGAATGCAAGTAATGCCAGTGCTGAAGTTACTACAAAAAAGCTGTGTTCCAACAGCCTAGCAAAAATCAACTCACTTATTATATTAGGAACATAAACTATCATTAATTTTTGGTCTCCTTACAACACCAACCTTCAAAGCAGGTAGGTGCCAGGATTTTATTACGGCACTGGTAAATTTTCATGATATGCTTGCAAAGTTTTTTAAATGTTATTCATTTATCTTCATTTTCAGTTCCCCATTACATGGGAACAGAAGATTTTAGTCTTAGCCTGAAAATCTTAGTTATACATCATTTACAGAGATCAAAATCAGAAGAAATTCTGCTACTGCTGAAAGGAGTTTGCCAAATAGGTTGATAGATTTTGCTAGTACAATGAGTTCACTTCAGGCCCAAAAGAAAGATTCCAAATACTTTTAAATATTCCAACTAGACATTTGCTGGATAGTTCATAATGTTAGTCTCACAGCGGTTACTTGCAAATACACATTTTTTAATTTTCTGACATATCACAAGAAATATGGTACAGAAGAATGAATTTTGAAAATGGAGATGCAACACAATATGGAAGAAAATAAGGTGACCATAATTAGTCAGAGATTTCTGCAATTTAATTTTTAGATGGTGTAAAGAATCAAGACTTGCTAAAGATATGAATACCTCTAGGAGAAACATGGGAAGAATTGTCCTTCAGAGTGTATACTATATTGGGAAGGCTATTATCCTGGGTAGAAACCTTTATTCTGTAGCTCTGGATACGTTTCAGCAGATGCTTCACATGATGTGTGATGCATTTTGGTGCTGTTTCTTGCCATTAAACAATAATGTTTTTATGAACCCACTGGCAAGGGTGCAATTTGATCGACTGACTGGTCCATTACTACTGTCATTGACCAGAAAGGTTACTACCAGTCACTGAAGACAAAATATTCAAAGGAAAGATGTGGTGGCTAAAGTAATTGGTAGATTAACAAAACAAGGACTGCATACCAGAAGTATCACCAGAAGTAACCTCCAACTGAAAAAAAGGGAGAATATAGTTGTTTTTTCACTTGAAGTCCACGCATAAAATTGCAATGCATGCCTTATTCAGCAACAATGCGATGCTCTGCATGGGGCCAAGCATTTCTAGATCTTGCCACAGCAAGCAGAGTCTGCACTGGGCTGCTAAAGACATTACCTTTATCCACCTCCATTTCAGAGGAGAGAATCAAGAATTCTTTGTTAATGCTAAATTAACATTTAAATTTGAGACCCAGCAACTGTGCTGACAACAGAAAGTAACAAGAACAGCCTGGAACCTTATGTTGTGCTGTTTTATGTCACACATTTCAGGGCTTTTTACATTCCTGGTAGACAAGAGCACAAGCTTACTATTAGCGAGCTGAAGGCTTTGACTCTCAGAAGCTGAAGGCATGAATAAGAACTATCCTCATGTCTGCTTTGGAGAAGGCTGAGAACATCAAAGCAGTCAAGTTGAAGATATCCTCAGCAGTGGACAATTATCAGACTCCTAACAGAAGAGATGCTAGTCAATGCTGATAGCTGTTCAACAGAGAAGCGAGCTATTTTTACCTCTAGATTTTCTTTGAGGCATAGGCATCCCCCATGCCTCAAAGATCCCCTGAAGCATCTCCTTCCCAAATATTGTGCTCCAGTTTCTGAAACAATGAAACTGTGGTGGCCACCTGTTACCAGTGTGTTACACATGCAAAGGGAACACAGATACACTGTAATTTTTCCCTCTACACAGATTACATGCTAAGTGATCAAAAACTAAGTAGCATTAACTAATCCTTAAAAAAAAAGTAATTTAATAACTACTGGCCTGTTAATGTGACTTCAAATGTCTGAAAAGCCTACAACAAACAACGAAGGAAAAAGAATACATAAGGACATGAAAGTAAATGGAAAACAAGGAAACAGAAACATAAGATTAAACCATGAAGATTCTGTCACGTCAATCCTAATTTCTCTGACAGTTTAAGATAAATATATCTTACCTACATTAACTTAAAAAACCAAAACATTTTAAATATCATGCCACATCAACAATTGTTAACTAAGCATCTAATCCTTGTCAGTAACTATTTGACTAAAATAAAGAGCACATATGATGGAACAACTGATGGTGAGGAAGGATAAGAAAGATTCTCCTAGTTGAGTTTAAGCTGATTTTGGAATATCTATAATTATGATTTAGCACAAGAAGTGACAGTAGGCTTATAAATTTAAGACGTCATGAGCTTAGACAAGGCCTGGAATACTGCACAGAAACAAACATTACTCAGAAGAATGGGACAGCAAAAATGGAAGGAAATTTGATGGCACAAAACCTTACACTGCAGGCTTGGTGGATTTTTAGTTCACAGCAAAAAAGTCTTTGCTAATAATTTGTATTTACTTGGGAGAAAGAGGTCCTGGATGCATTTTTTGGATAGAGATGGATTACCAACTGTCAGTATTAAGCAGCTATAAGAAAGGCAAATGTGACCATAGGATCTGTCACTCAAGGAATGTACAGTAAATATATTAATTCTACTACCCAAGACACACAAATGCCCTTGTACAATGCCCTGCCAATGGTTCTGATCACCCATATTAAAAGATCAACAGCCAGAAAACACAGGGAGAGGGAAAGCTTACTGCAAAAAGAACAAAAGAGAAAGGCTTCAGTTATTATTCAGAAGTAGACTGAATGGATACAACCATTGTCTATAAATACAATGCAAATAAAATAAAACAAAAGGATTACCTACACAAATTTTGGATGTCAAATAGGTACAAGCTGACCACAAATAAACAGCGGTGCTGGAAATGACCTAATTGGAGCTGTGGGGCCTCACAACGGAGTTTAATGGAGTGCCAAAGAAATTATTATATGTGTATATGTATATATCAAATATATAACATACATTAAATGCATATATTCAGCGATAGCTGGAGTAGAATAATACAGAATGCAGTGACCGAGAATAGATCTTACAGAACATTATTCCCTTCTGTCTAAAAATTGTGTGCGATATTTCCGTCTACTTGTCATTTATTTATCAAGAAAGGTAACTTGTGCACTATTTTGTAGCATCTTCTGAAGACTATATTTTATTCTAGGTGTACATTTTCAGGTTTTCTAACAACAAAGATAAGTTTTCCTTTATGCATGTGCTATCCAAGCACTTGGAAAATAAGTCTTTAAAAACAATATTCAGGAGTTTATGTGATCTTATACAAGCTGTTACCTATTTAGAATGGGAATATTAATATGTAGAGTATACATATAAAACTATAAATAATATATACATGTATATGATACATATACACACCTACTTAAAATAAGGAGAAGGAAAAAGACAGTGAACAGGAAAAGAAGAGGGATGGAGATCATATGTACTGTGTTAAAACATCCAAAGATATTAAACAAAAGAAAAATACGTTTTCAGATTTTGATGTCATTTGTTTTATATATATATATATACACACACCCACGTGTGTGTGCGCATGCATATACGCAACATTTGTTGATTATTTTTAATAGTAATTCTCCAGTACATTTTACAAACTAAAATGTGAGCATATTACATAGCAATAAAAAAATTAATTAACAATGATAATCCCAAATTCTGAATAGAGCTGAGAGTTTTTCACTATTCTCAGTATAAAAATTAATGCCTTTTAAATTAAAAAGCTGCAATTTAATGCACTTTTAATGCAGTAATTGCATTTCAAAACAGATGCTTAGGCTATAAAGACTAAGGTAACAATTGTTCCATTGGATTGGGAAAATAAAAAGCCTTTAAGCAACGGTCAAAACTGAGTTTTTCTACTCATCAACATTTATAGAGAAACAAAACAAACAGAAAAAACAACACATGAACTATAATTCTACAACTTAGGAAGGAAATGTAAAATATGTAATTCAAGTTAATACATTCAATTATCAAGAAAAAAAATTATTCAAGTGTTTCACTGGAAATTTACCAAAGAAACTCCAAATTTCTATTCCGCTGTGTGACAGCAAGTCAGCAATTATGATTTCAGCTACTTGAAATGGCTGGTATATTCTCAATTTGTGTCTCAATTCTCATATATATGTGTTCTCTCATGCATATGAGATCTCTCACACTTTGCTTAGTAACAGCAACAAGAAAATTAATGGTGGAAAAAACGTTCAAATTACTGTCAATCTGAGCATCGTTTATCTCTTAACTCCTATAGTGGTCCACTTAAGAATCCATTTTAGCTACTCTTACAGATAAGCTTATCCGTAAGAATCATGCATTTCCCCGTAGATGGAAAACAAATATAATTTGTCACACACTGTGGAATTCAGACATTTCTGCACAGTCGCTGCACTCCACTACAATCTCTGAAGGGGAAGACACCCCAGGTAGTTGGCTGCAGACGCATCTCAGCAACATGGCACATAGTTACAATTTGACACATAGAGTCTTTATAAATCCAATGTCTATGAAGTCAAACAAATCTCCTTCTTATTTATAGTAACAGGCAAGAGCAGATCTCTGCCGTCTTGTTACACAGATGGTTGTAACATTTTTATAGTTAACTTACAACCACTGATGCCTGAGGAATAGACACACATCTGCCCCAAACTGCCAGTCCTGTAGGCTCTTCTTTTTAAACTTCAGCTCCCAAAAATACAGTTGAAATACACACAACACTACTGCCTCTCCCAAAGTACCATGACTAAAAGCCCCAGTTAAATCTGTGTAACATGGATTGCTAATGTCATGTCGATCAAACAGTGATCACACACAAAAGAGGAAAAAATACCAGCTCTAATCACCAAGTAGGAATTCCAGAGAAAACTTACAGTCCCCGGATTCCACCTACAAATCTTCGTTTGAAAATTAGTTTGAAAACATCCAATCATAAGCTTCCAAATTATGTTTCATTAATAATGTTTCAAAAAAGCTTTACACTTCATACAACATATAGTCCACGTACTCTTTCTTGTTCTTTGATATAAAGTAAAGGCATAATTGGTTCATCTTTAAAAACGGAAATTGATTGCTTGTGATTTTCTTCTGCTCCTTGAAGATAACAATCCCACATTACATACACCATTTGGGCCTTCAAAATTCCATTCTCCCTTCTATCTGCTAATTTCTGCTATGAACACTTATCTACAGAATTTGAACAATTTAATCATAAAATTTGCTTTCAAGTAGAAAACTGATCCCAATATGCTCTTCGCCACACCAAAGATTTTATTTCTCCAACACTTACACCTGTGAAGGCACCGACACGGATCACCTCACTTCCACAGGTACAGCCTTATGTCATGCTACCTAATACTTTTGAGATATTTTACATAGCCAAAGAAATCACCATCTAAAATCATTTAGTTGGATGTCTACTTCTTTTAATGTTGTGTTTCACTGAGAAAAAACACTGAAAGGGATGGATATTTGCATTACTGTGAAAAGACTGATTTGAAATAATCTTTAAAGACTGCAGTTTAAAGCAACCTTTTGTTTTGAAAGCCACTTACAACATTTCATACAACATTCATGTAGAGCATATAGCCAGACAGAAAGATAGGAATGGCAAAAAAAAAAAAAAAAAAAAAAAAAAGGTTATTCTGTTCATTTTCAGCAGTGCAGTTATTGCAACTATCAAACTGCTGCTCCAAAATACATTCTCCAACCGAACAATTAGATCTTGCTCTTGCCACAAAACAGTTACACCAGGGCCCACGGCATTTTCACAGCAGTACACAAGTAGTGATGGACTTCTTAACTACAATGCTACCATTTCTTATTAATCAAATGCAATATTAAGTTCAAGATTAAGTCCAAATAATTTTTCTACAAGAAACTAAAGAGAGGCAGAATAAAAACAGAAAGAAAATCAGGGAGGAACCCACTGCACATTGTTGCACATTGTTGCGTTGCAAGGAGACCAAGGGTACTGGGTACCGGTGGCTGCATAAAAAGGGAGAACATATCCATGCAATAAGCAGCCTTAATAATGCGTTGTGCTTATTTGTACCTGAGTGGTGGATGGAAATCTGAGGAAAAACACATTATTTCTTCTTCTCTGTTTTGCTAAATAACACTGATAGATCTCTGTTTCCAAGATCAGAAAAGAAAAACTGCTGTTTTTTATTCGGTGGAAGTCCTGCAACTTATAAAGACATAACTGTGAAATTTTTTGTAGAAGTTATACTTGCTGTTTCTCTTCACTTAGAAAAGAATAGTTCATAGCCAATTTATAGCAGTTGGCAACTAAGAATCCATTACAGTTTTGACATGGAAACTAAAAGCAGATTACACTGAATTTTTAAAGCAGTTCATAATAACAGCTTTGTCATTAATTACCTGGATTTTAAATAAATGCAGTGTAAAATCATAATTAAAAATATGTTAGAAGAGCCCTCTCTTAAAATGCTGTTACTGGCCATGATTCGAATGCTCAATAATCTCTGCCACATTTAAATATTCTAAAATATTTAATGTGACAATACTATCACTATGCTGTTTTCTCTCCTTGCCGTTATCAAAACAGCAGCAGAAGGTAGGGCACTGCCTGCAGCATGGCCACTCTGCTTTCAAACCACTTTTCTGTTCTGGATTAATGCTTTCAATCTTTTCTACTGTATAGTCACTGCTGCTGCAGCAGAGAATGAGAAACATTTTCCACTACGTCTGTTTGGTTCTTACCAAAAGGAAAGGCTCTCCTAAAAACTTACACAGAAATTCACCTAGATACTAATGCTAATGCATAGGGGATACTAATGCATAGGGGAACAGCTAGGGAAAAAGAAAAAAAAAGATTGAACTTTTTTCCCCACTAAAAGTAAAATTAACTCCTCAGTGTGTGTTGCCCAAATGTGAAGAATCCACCAGAAGAAAACAAAGGGGAGGTAAGATCAATGGAAAAATTATGCAGTCACATAGATGGGAGACACAATCACATAGATATTTTGAGTTTCTTTGCTCTCTGAGCTATAAAAAATTACAGCAATTCTGGGTTACAAAAGATGAGGCTCAGACAGAAAAATCTGAAAAGGAAAGGAAGGGGACCTGGGAGACTGAAAAGAGAACAAAGAGAGCTTGCAAGAAACAGTGTAATATAGATAGACAGAGCCCATAGTTGGAATGGAGTGAACGAACAGGACTGGCAGATTCAGTGCAAGCTATGTTCTTGTCAGGTACTCAAAAACAGACCACTAACTTTTGTTCTGTCAGTACCAGCTAGCCCAAATGAGCTTAAACTGCACCTTGACTTTCAGTACTGACAAGAAAGAAATAGCTAGGTTGGCTGGACTTGCAGAAATGCCATTTCACTACTTCTCCCACCTCCCCAGCCACGTCTCAGCTCACTTCAATGACCCTTAAACTAAATACAGACTGGAAAACAGAGTGAAAAGGCACAGGATTCTTTTGGTACCAAGAAGAAAAGTCTCCAGAGTGATCTTTAAGACTATCTAACACAAATCACAGCACAAGGTAGTCTGGAGACTGTCCAGAATAGTCAATGTATATTGGAGGAAATATTTCACTCTAGCTGCTACCAGTTACTCCCAAGAAGTCAGTATCCTTAGAGAAGGCTAGAGGTATCTGGAAGCAATGAATAGCTCTCTGGATACTAAGACCTTCAACAAGATTTTCTTGTTTATGTAAGTTTAAATATTACCAAGAAACATAATTTGGCAATATGAATAAAAACCAAAACATTACATGGCATTACAGAATCCACATCTGTAATCTACCTTCACACTACTGAATAACCTCCTCTTCTCCTTCTCAGCCCTCCCTTCCCTCCTTATTTTTTTTTATGGTAAGACAATTCATCCAAGTTAGAACAGAGAACAGCCGAAGCAGCCCACACACATATGTACTAGGCTTAAATTCTTTGGAAGACTGTGTTGTTCAAGCTTTCCTTTTATTTATCCAAAATGGCACAAGCAAAAGATGTTATAAAAAAAACTTGACAGAATGCTTGAAGGGGTGGGGGGAAGGGTGGTCATTTTCATAAAGCAAGACCATTACTTTCAAACAATTTAGTGTCATTTTTATGTTTACAGCCTAACAGGTACAGTATAACATACCACCTGCTAACAGATTAACAGGACCTCCTACCTTGACTTCATCCTCTCATGCATTCTCCCATGCTGGATACACTGTTGGTCCAATTCATCATTCCGTTTCTGCACCTTCTCCAATCTGCCATGAAGATACTCTTTTTCCTGACTAAGCTGGTTGACTTGAGATCTACAGAAGTAAAGCACAGTGATGATGGATGTTGTCAGATTTCATCCTGCAGTGTGCCATCAATATGTGGCTTCAGCATTTATAAAATTCCATACATTATATATAATGCATAAAAAGGCTATTAGTAGAACTTACAGAAACAAGAAACTACTTCAAATATTCTTAAAATGGAAGAACATGAAGCTGCAGTGTGTCTGGTAAATACGTCAATTACTCAGTCATAGGTTGGCTATGCTAATTTCAGCTTTATTTAAACAAGCATGTCATTTGACATTAGGTGCTGCTATTAGACATCATCAATACATGTAAATCCATACTTGTTAAGCATTTGAAAGCTCCTTCCAAGTTCTTTGTTGGTAAAGGCCAACATCTAATTCAAAAAATGGGTACTAGAAACTTTTTCAGCCCTAATTGTACTTCACAGGTTGAACTCCGAATAGTACTACTGTTTTAGAAACTTTATTGCCCTGATATGCCCAAAACACTGCATGACACACACACAAAAAGAGGAAAATTAATAAAAGCTAAAGAAACAACAAAAATAATACCCACACTCTAATCTACATAACGCTTGGCAGAGCCTTTAAGAAATTTAGTCACTTTCTAGCAATTCTTATTCTTCACGGGTGAGCAGAAACACCAGATCCATGAATGACCTGGGACTGTTACTTGCTACATCTCTAACCATCAGCCCATGAAGAAACAGGCATGAGCTGTTTCTTAATATCAGGAAAAGATCTCAGATAAAATTGTGATAAAATATACATTATGCACTTGTACAGTTTAACTCCTTGGAAAAGGTTAATGAGAACATGTCAGAATCTGCTATACCATCAGAACGTAAGAATCAAAAGCAGGCAAATTTGTTTTATGGCATCTGCCACTCCAGATCTTGAGGTTAAAAAGCTTCAGAGATATCTTTAAATCATAAACTTAAATATGCTGCAGATACAGAAGGAAGAGACTTTACCTTCCTGGCTGTTAGAGAATGCAACAACTGACATTCTGAAAAACACAACAAAGTGCAAGGGGAATAAATACTCCTTCAAAAACATGTTACACTGACAAGACAGATCTGGAAATGACAACATAATCTTTTCATATTTAAATGGAGAACAATACAGGATATCATCTGTGAATCTGAAAGAACTTAGCAAGGGCAACTTTGGAAGAAGACTGTATATAATTTAAATATGGAGTTATGGATCTATTATGGAACGTCAATGAAAAATACATCAGAGTCACGCTGATGTTCACATCAAACTTAGATGAATGAGTTTCTGGACAGCTTCCTAACAGCGGGCAGGATTATAAGGAGGTAATTAAGGCCTAATTCTATTTAAAAAAAAAATAAAATACTAGTAACTGTGAAATGTCAGCAATAAAAAATAAAAAATACATTTCTTATTACACAGGATGAATGCAGTCTTTCGTCTGTACTGATGATGCAAGAAAGGCAATCAGAAGATAAAAGTAAAGGTCCATTGCAAAGCAGCACACAAGAGATCTGAGGTAACAGAGACCAGCCCAGTTAAACTCATCTACCAGGATGGGTTTCCTTTTTTTCGCCAGGAAAATGCAACTACAAGTATTCCCACAAGGCAAATACTGTTATTTATCATTTCCATGGGGCTTCCCCAACCATGGGATGCTGCTTCTTTTTCTGCATTTATATGTAGCTGTCTGATTCACAGAAAGAGCAGAAGCAACTTCGAAGAGGTAAAAATCTCAAAGTTTTGAAGGGACTTTGCTCATCTCCAGTGCATTTGAAGGTGCTTGAAGGAATCAAAACACTACTGAAAATTACCACTGAAGAAACTGAATAAAATACTGAATTCCCAGAGAACATAAGTAACACGATCTCTAATCTCTTAACACACAGCTCTAAATGCCAGATGCTTTGAACCATGTTACTTAGGTACTCTTCTCCCAATACATCTCTTTTGGAATTACAGTTGAAAAACTCAGCAAAAAATCCGCATCTATTCCAGCTAAAATACTATTTACATGATCACCATTCTAAATTAAGTATCTAAGATTCTGAACATTTAGATTCAAGTATTTCATGATACTGAAATTTTAGAGGACAGCACACAGGAATGGTAGAATGCCTACTGAAGTCAGTATTAAGAAGTTCAGGTACTGGTGTTAAAAAGAGAATACTGGTCCCCAACAACATGCATACTGAGAGTTTCCATCATTGTCTGACAAAGATTTCTCCTGTAGCTTTAAACACATCACTCATCCAAAATTATTTTCCAAAGTTTATTACACAACAGTTCATTCTACATGATTTTCAAACAATTTCAACATTGTTGGGTAATGAAAAGATACCTGTAACAAGCCTAAACAACTGTTGCAACTGTGATAGCAAATTTACACTATGAGTAGTCATTCCAGGAGCAGTACAGGGTCTGCACAAATGATCCTAAATAGCTCTGTTCACTCAGCATCGTAACAGGAATGGGCTTTATTCAAAGCAATTGCTGAAGGGGGTAACAACAGAAAAAACCTCTATACCTCTGGATCCAGCCATCTACTGTGTAAGACTCAACTTCTAAGTTAAGAAGCAAGTTAAATTTGTACCCCTACTACTCCTGCTGGGACAATCTTGAAAAAAATACCACAAAAATAGCAGGCTCACCCAAAACATTCAGACAACAGAGGCAAAGAACCAGCAAATGTTAAATAGTTATAACTTAAAGTTGGACACGGGATATTTTTAGGATGAGCTGATTTTTGAATGTTAAAGGGGCAAAGCTGCCTTTGTCCTCTGAATCATCTTTCGCATAGCAGCACTTGGACTCACAGCACAGAGGCTGGCTTTTTTAAGCACTGTCTTTTCCTACCCTTAAAACCAGTTATTTACTTGTACAGCAATTAGATACATTAAATATATGCTGTAAAATATTTTCTGCTATCTCAACGAGTACCACTGCATGTAATTTTAATGATTCATCCCTCAGATGAATCTCTGTTTCACATCTTCACACGGCTACCCTAAGCAAACACTCTGCTCCTGGTATTGAAGTGCAATTGACTGCAGTCAACCAAACCCGCAGAAAAATAGTTCAGCCGGGTGTGTGTTCTTTACTTCAATTAAACTCACACAGTTGGATGCCTACTGTTGCCAAAACAGTAATATAATTTATACATTATAGTCCAAACAGTAAAACTACACTAAAAGTCATTTAACAATATTTATAACACCATAAAATACAGTGTTAAAATATATGAACTGCAATATGTACCAAAATTATAAAATTTGTTTCTCATCATCAGTGATTAAAACCAGGATCATTGCTCTAGCTTCAATACTCACAACCCTGGTGACAGATTAGAATTCAAATCTTAATGATCAATTTACAATTAACAAGATAGAAGTGAAACAAATTAAACCAACCATTATATATAACGAGACCCAATGGGCTCCCATTGTTCCCCTTAATTACAAAACGCAAATCACAAATACACAGTGGGCAGTGTTAAGCATTAATCCACAACCTAGAAACTCAGATAGCGACAATCAGAGAAAAAAATTAAAAAATAAAAAATAAAAAAGAAGAAATCAACAAAGGACTATGGCTTATGGTTACGCCTCTGCATACAAAAACCTTCCCAGGCACTACCTTCTTTTTGCACAGCTTGAGGGGTTCATAATTTGACTGAAGTTGTCTCCCTGATTTTTTTTTAATCCTGTGGAGGGGGTTAGCTCATAAAAAATTTACATCTATCAGAAAGCCTGTATTTAATACGAGCAACACACACACAACTCAGAGGTATCCTGGAGTATCTCAAAGATCCCAAAGATGCACTCATCAAAAATAAATTTGAAATGCCTTTCATTTGGAGTGGACCCTTTTCTTTTTACCAAGAAAAATATGAAGTTACTCTTACATCTCATTTTAAAAATAGCTTGATCTGCTTTTACTAATGTACATAAGACCTAAGTTATAAAATCTTCGAAAAAAAATTCTCTGAATTTTTTTTTGAGCACAAAGGTACAGCATTCTATCCCAGAACTGCAGTTTTACACTATAGCACATGAGAATGAGTGTGAAGAGTGCCTTTTGGAGAGATGCTACTGAAAGCTAAAGAATGTTCATGCATTTTAAATCCAGTTTAAGTCATTTTCCGCATCTGATCTTCTGACCATATCAGTTTTGAAGCATTCACTAAGTTACCATTTTCCATCATCTCCAGTTTCACCTTTCAGTTCTCCTTTTCACACGCTTAGTTTTTCCCGTACGTATTTGTCCAGCCCTTTAACTGCCTGCAACAGCTCCCACTCCAATGCAGGCAATCTCAAACTATTTTGGGGCCATTTCTCAAAACTGTTTTAATACATTCTTCCACACTGCTCCTTGTGCAAAGTATACAACTTTATGGAGATCCAAGAGAGCTCCTTCTCCCCTTTCAGGTTCTTGACACAGTCAGCTAATGCTGCTAGGTGGAGATACACTTGGCAATCTCTGGTATTTATTTTCAGAGAATAATGTGTTTTCACAGTATGTTTTCTGTCTTTCCTTTATCCTTTTACAGTTACTAGTCTGTGATTCTGAGCTCTAGCAACAAAGTCTGTGTGCATTTTTATTGCTGGAATAACGATATGGTTTGAATCTATTTAGATTTTATATTACTTTAGCAAAGGAGCTCTGCTTTTTCAGAAGAAAAATTCTGTTTGCTTCTCTCTCAAACACCCATCACAACATTTGCAGGGGAAGATGGCTTATATTTCCTCAAGTTTCTAATTTCTCCCCTGAATACTTATGGTGGGATTCATCTCCCAACTTCAGCTACTTAACAGCTAGTCAACACCTCTTACTCCATGGAAAGTAGGATGGCCAGTGGAGGCAGTACCTGTGGAAAGCATCATCTACTTATATAATTCCCCTTTGATCATCCCTGGAGACAGGATATTGGGATAAATGAGTTCTCTCCCTAAGTGAGTGTTGACCCTGCTGTTAGTTCAACAGGATAATTAAATCCACCCAGCAGAAGAAATCTATCTTGAAAACAAGTTTTATCTTTGCTGAATGTTTCTCTTACTTCACATAAGCCACAAAAGAATCCTCCTACCTTTAATTGCCAAATGCATTTTGCATGAGATTTACAGAAGTCGCAGAATACTACCTCACCATTTCAGCTTTCTTTTTCCCACTACCCTTAATATGACCTTGCAGAAAGTTTCAACAAAAAGTCTATTTGATGTTGCATATTTTTCAGTATGAAAGTAATGACAAGGAAGGAATATGAGGGCTGGAACTGCAATATTCCTGTCCTATAGAACTCAGTTTTTAAATAAATACCTTCCTACTTTTGCATTTATTTAAACCAGTTATTGCTTCTAATTTTAATTGTACTTCAGAATTTTTAATGGTTTCGTATGTAGCACTACTACTGATTCTAAATGAGAGCACCACATAATAAGCGTCAGCAGAATCACAGCTTCAATGACAACAAATTTTTCAGAGATAATTATTCGGCGTGTACTGTTATGAATGGAGCTTTAAGTAAATAACTAAAGCAACACGCTATGGTTTTGAGAGCGTTAAGTATTTACTATTTTTAACATAGTTTCTGATAAACTGGAATTGTAGTTCCACTAAGAACTTTCTACTTTTCATATTAAGAATAAGAACATCAGAAATAATATAGTAAGCAATTTTTAAACTGGATTTATCTAAAACCAAGAAGATTAAATTAATAGCCACAAACATAATCTGAAAAGTAGAAAATGAGAACTGTCTTGGAAAAAAATCCATCCGTGTTACTTAAATGGCATGTGTTATATTGAGAGGATGTGCAATATCTGGGACAAGATGAACAATAACAAATATTGAAAAACAGATACAAAATAAGGAAGCATGTCAAAATAATAAAGGGGGCAGGATAAGAAAATACACTAACCTGTATTTTTCTGACATTTGTTCCAATTTGCTCGCCAACAAACAACATTCTTTCTTTAATTTTCCTATGAATGTTTTCTGGGAAGTCAGCAATGAGTCCAATTCATTTACTAGAAACAATAAAATTAGAAAACTAGAAAATCATTTTAAAATTACATAAACGTATAGAGAATTTAGAAACTATTTAATATATTCTTTATTTCTCTGGTTTAGATCCCACTGGTTTTGGTATGTTTCTTCATACTCCAGCTACATGCACATGGAATTATAACATCACCATTCACCAAGTAAAGGCTGTATGTCAGAATAAGCTAACCTAAAGTGTTAAGGTGATGTGACCACTGAATCAGGTCTTGTGTGACAGGAATCCCTGTAAAGACTACATATTGCAGCCAGTGGTTTTAATTTTTAGCTGGAAGGTTATTGATATTTCTGGGAGGAATAAAATTAGCAGCCTTAGCAGCCTTTTGCTTGTTCAGCTGGTGCAGAGGATATGCTAGTAATCCAAGCACGCAGACTGTAATGTGCATTATTTTGTCCTTTTAGAGGGTGGTTATTTTATTTACAGTGTCCTGTGCTTACTGTAATTTATGTTCAGTCTCTCATGATCAGATACAAGACTTATTATCCAGTTTTTATAAATTCATTTCAGCTACCAGTAGCTTGGGCTACACCAAAACTCATGACCTAGAAATAAAAGACCATTATTCTTCTGAGAGGAAGATAGTCCAAAATAGTTTTTCTTGATTCCTGCTTTTAAAATCATTCACAGAATCACAGACAACTACTACCCAAATTTCCTTTATGCATGAAAGATCACAATACACAAGGGTTTCTTTATTTTCAGCACCTCCTTGTATACATACTCAACCTCAAAGTTGTTTCGCTTTTATGTACTGGGATAATAAATGCACCAGGAGGGTAACTTATACATCTCTTGTGCAAAGTTACACTTGGTCATATGTAGATGCGGTGTCTAGAGCAAGAATTCTGTGATTCTGAGTGCTTCTTCTCTCCTACTGTGTAGACAGTAGTTATAACATAGCTGTTTGCAATCCCTCAACACAAGATAAGGTCCTCTAGTACTGCGATAATGCTGCAAAAAAGGCAAAAAACAAATCAACGGGAGGTGTAAATGTGCCTGCTACTTCAGGTATTAACTGGCACTGCTAAGGAGTAATACAGGCTACATCATTTTTCCAAAGGCATTAAAGGACCGGTGGAAAAGAATGCTATTTCATTAAACATATGAATACGTCCATATCACGGTCCATAAAAGCTGAAGCTTCTTCTCCTTTCTATGCTCAGAGGCTACCTCCTTAAAAATTATTTTTTGTTTTAATATGCCCCTTTGTTAAATTTACTGGCATGACAAAATAACAAAAGGCTTTTTTTGTTTTGTAAAATCCATTTTTACTCACAGATTAAGGTTAGGAGTTATTGATCTGCTAAGTCAATATGATGAAGTCTCTTATTATGACAAACTGAAGTATGCAAGGGATTAAATATCTTTCTTCTAGATTGGGGGTGTTGGGAGGGGGCTCATACTAATGCTAAAAATGTTTGAGGCTGCAAAGATTAAATAAAGGAACATATCAATTTGGAGCCAGTGAATTACATCCAGCTGCGACAGTGAATTAAGAACCGATTAATGGCTAAAGCTTTTCTCCAGTTTGGATGCTGAAGCAAACTCATTAAGCTTTTAGAGTAGCTATAATGTGTGTACTGTGGGAACTGTTCAATGCTATTCAGGAGACTTTAACTGTAAGCTCAGAGCATTTCCCGCAGAGCTTCTGATGCTATTTTCTTTATATAACATGTGTGCCTGAAAATCCAGCCAAAAACAAGCCCTTTGTTTTTCTACTTTGTTGTGGTCTCTCTCAGCTTTACGTTTCTTGAACACAGGTAAATAAACTCATAATCCAGATGGTGCAACAGATGTGAGAGCAGCACTCTGAAATCAACAGACAGTGGGCAATACTTTCCATTTTCTCTTTTAAACGCTAACTAATATGTAATTCGGAATCTCCGGTGTAGTTAGCATCTGCTCCCTTCGGCCAGCCAAAGGTTACAGGTGTTCCTGATGTCATTTCACAGTAAGGCGTGGGCCTGGCTTGTGAGTGAGTGCCCAGGCTCTAATCTTTCCCTACCACCTACCAGTTTTCTCATGCTGGGCCTCCATTTGCTGCATCTTCTGTGTCAGCTCCTGCTCTCTTTGCCGGGCCTGAAGGGCTCGGGCCTTTGCTTCATTGCTAATGCTGCGCTGAATGCTCTCTTTCTCCAATCTATTAAAAAAAAGGAAAAAAATTTAAATTTGGTAAAATAAGGTAAAAAGGCAAAGCAGAACGTTCAATTAAGAAAAACAAAACTCAGAATCTGACCAGGCTTTTCACATGAATCATTTCTATCCCACTGCAGGTTAAGCAAGCTGACCTTTCTCTTACAATGTCAAGCTTTCTCTAGTGACTAGTAGAAAATGGGTAAAAATTATGACCTATTTCCCGAGTGAAAATTAGCTATTAAGACTATAATTTTATTTTTTTAAATTTAAACATAACTTCTTTTTTGTAAGGAACTTCCTCAACATGCATTTTGCACTGAACAGATGACTTGTATTTTCTTTTAAATGCTATCTGTTTAATTTAGGGACCTGACCCTGAGATGGACTGGTTCCCAGTGAGCCAGCGGGAGACAAGTCAATGGGAGCAATTGCCACAGTGCTCATAATTCAGCTACTCTAAAAGCCTAATGAGTTTTCTTAAGCAACCAAACAAGTTTTAACTATTAATTTATGTAAATAGGAGATGAATGCATCCATTACAACACAGAAGCCTGTTAGCGCCACGCAGGCCCAGCCCTTGCAGCCCTGCTCACTAGGGGGCTGTACAGGAAGGTCTAAAGCCCAGTACTATTATCGAAGTACACAGGCAAGAGAGCAATTTACTTGACCAGATATGCAAGATGGGGCAATCTACTCCTGAGGCAAAACAAATGCTAGACTACCACACTCCATTGAAGCATTTTATTTAATGCAAGCCAAGCAAAAACAGCATGGAAAATAAGAAACAAAAAAGATATATGCATATAAATTAGAAAAGATCCTCAACCACAGATTTATATCTAGACTTTCCCAGAGGTCGTAAATATTTTTCTTGTGCATATTTGGACGTAGATTCAAAATTCCACACATACGAGGACTGATTTCTAGATTTCAAAGGACATACACACACACTTGTATTGAAACTACATTTTATAGCTTAGGATAGATTCCAATGAAGTCTTAGAAACGTGCTGTTTTATTCTAGTGATAATTTCCATTCCAGGGGACTACAAAATAGAACACGGGCACAGATCATGTAAGGATAAAGCCACATCTCATGTGGTTGCTGCACTTAACCTTTGGATCAGTGCCTAATAACCCATCCAAGATATTGCAATATCTCAGCATGACATACACAATGTTAAATCTTCTCTCTTAAATTTACCCCAAAGCAATACAAATGGTGGGTTACATTACACTAATTCCTGGTCCTGATGTTGCAAGCAGTACCTGGGGCAAAACTCCCTTTGAAATCACAGGCAGCTTTTTCTGAGGTGGGACTGAGCGATTTGACAGAGATAATACACTTCAATAGCAGGAATATTATAGCTTTAAGGAAACAAAGCACATTGTTCAAGGATATTTCAAACATTGTTTTATACTTTATCACATCACTCTCAGAATTACTTTGTAAATATACTGATGCTGTACTAAGGAGTAATACTTACATCAGTTCTTAAGTATAAGCTCCAAATCTGGAAAACTTTAATATGAAAAAACATTTCATATTTGCGGGAAAGAAAATAATCTAAAAAGCCCTTCCTTCCAGTTCCAAATGTCTTTTGCCTTCAGACAGCTGTCATGAGGCCTGGACTGTTTAAAAAAATAAAACAAAATGCACCAGCACCTCACATTTCCACCAGACATTTCCAGCAGCAGAAAATGGCATCAACACAGTATTTTGTTTTACAGTGCCTTTGTGTGAGATTGCTGTTGGGTACTAAGTTGTCATCTGAAACACAGCTAGCTGACTGGTTCCATGCTTTGAGAGCTCAAGCTACCAAGGTAGGCCTGTACAGGTCCATTTCTCATTGATGGGGTCCCTCCTGTCCAACAAGAACTCATGCTATTGGAGAGTTCAAAATAAATGGAAAACATCCTCTTGCTAAGGGGATTCACCCAAAAAAGCAATGCATCTAGGCTACCTACTGTAAATGCAAACAAACAGGACCTTGGAAACAGTGGATTCATGATGAGTTCCTTATATCTGAAGTGTACAGGAGTGGGTGAAAATTGGTGACTTTATGTAATGCATAAAAAACAGACTAAAAGAGTAAGAAGACACAGGTAAGTCTTTAAGCTGAATTGTAGCTGATTAGTCTCAGTATTTTGGGGACTGCGACCTATCCAGTGCTACAAGAGCAAGACCTGAGGTGCTTAGAGCTGCTGAGGAATGAAAAACTGCTTGGAGACAAAGTTGTCTGAGCCGAGTGGTGAATCACTCACACAGAGATCTGACACCCTCCGTGCCCCCTTATTTCAGTCTCTCTGTCCTCTCATAGAAAATGTCCCCAACATATACCTACATTAAAAAAAAAGAAAAAAAGAAAAAAAGAAAAAAAAAAAGTGTGCATAAAATATGTATAAAAAGGCCCAAGAAATTTTAGAACGATTAGTAGCATTCCTGCCACAACCAGCAGAACAGGAAGGCAACAATCTTGAAAGGTTTAACAATGGCTACTTAGTTGCAATTACTCTGAAACGTGAAAGAAAGTGAGCTTGGTTTAAGAAAAAAAACAACAACCTTTCAACTGTAGCTAGACAAGAGAAAGTTACACTCCTCCAGCACTGTAGGTTCTCTATTGCAATAGCTTCAACATTTCTCATGTTGACTAAAGGAAAACACAAAGACAGTGAAATGCAAGGGAAGCACAGTCCAATATTGATGATGCAAGTAAGATTAGAATCTGAAATGATGGCTTAAGATTAATTGTGCCAGAATTTTTTAAAGCATCAACAATAGTTACCAATGATAACGATATAGAATGGATGAGTTGCAGCCTGTTCTCCAACAGAATGAAAACACTGAAAACAGAAAGTAGCAAAAATTAAAGTTCTTTAACAGTATATATCCTGAAACATCCAGTAAAAGCCTATAGTTGCGGATTTGGCCATCACATGGGCCAATTTCACTAAAGCAGAAGTATTAAACTGATGGTGGTTTTCATTTTTGTGCCATGTAGTCAGAAGCAAGGAGACAAACTTAAGTTCTCCTTGACCTCTGCTCTCAAGTACATGTTTTCCATAGCGATTTTCTTGGAGCACCTGCTGCTCTGAGCCTGAGTTATCGCTGTCAAGGACAGCCCACTTAGTTAACTTCTTTCTAAATAATTCTTGGTGAAACTAAGGCCACAATGAGCTGCAGCTTATAGAACAGGAAGATGAAGAACAGAACTTCATTCCATCCATCATTTGCAACCCATAAAAAATCTTTGCTGAAAATCAAGTGAAAATTCACTTTGACATCAAAGCTAATGTGTAAAGCACATTGGCTCAACTTGAGTCACCAAATTTAGTAGAACAAGCAAAGAAACAAACCCCTTCTCCATCATTAGTAAATGAAAACTAGTTCACAGGTCCAGTTTTCAACAGAAGACTACTTTTATCCAAGTAAAGGGAAAGAAAAAAGAATTTATATATTAGTGACATAGTGACATTTGACAATAAATAAATAAACAGATTTTTGCCTACAAAAGAACAAAACTTAGATTGATACAACTTTGAATGTCACAGTGCAGTTTAGTAGTAAATAGGTCCGTACAACTTCCGTTTTGCCAAGAGTAAAAATACAAAAAGAGGAAACACAAGATGAATCACAGCACAGAATTAGGCCTTTGACTCTGGAAGTTGCCAGTAAACCTCCTCACAAAGCAACTATGATGTTGAAACAACCACGTACCCTCTACTGTTTGATTTTTCCATGAGATCACTATACGGCATTTTGTAAAAAGCTAATGGATCCATTAGTAAGGACTACAAACTTAATTGAACAAATTAAAATACTCTAACAACTATGTAAGTCCTGCAGCACATCAGAGGCTATAATAATCTCATTTCTGACATCTTCATTTCTTGTTAATTAAATATTTAATTACAAAATCTTGTGGGCTTTTAGACATACTTATTTTAAACTGGAGTTCATAAATCATTAAAGAGCAGCTGGCAGTATTGCACTGTTGTTCCAAATGTTTGCGATACCTGAACAACCAGGAATGCTGCTCTCAGTAACAGCCCAC
The DNA here is from genome assembly GCF_019238085.1 of Lagopus leucura. Lineage (NCBI taxonomy): Eukaryota > Metazoa > Chordata > Aves > Galliformes > Phasianidae > Lagopus > Lagopus leucura. The sequence goes on along the minus strand of NW_024962252.1, from coordinate 68,557,868 downwards.
TCCCAGACTCTGCACGAACACTCACACGTAGGCAGCAAAAGGCCCTGTGGAGCCTAGCACTTCTTCCACATGCCCAGTCAAACATGGGCCCATTCCCAGGTAACAGGCAGCCAAGAAGGCCAACACTGTGAACTACTGCATAGCAAATGCTGTCATAAGATGGGCAGCACATAACTGAGGTCTTCCTTAGCTTGCCAAGAGTTTTTGAGAATGCATACAAGCTTGTGCTACCCATTTACCAAATGGAAGAATAGTTTTGAGAAGGTACTTAAGCACTGAATTTCTAGTATCTTTACAAAAATTTGGCCCACAGGCACTAAAATCAATTCAAATACTTTTGATAACAGGACTTGAAAAATCTATGTGCATTAGGAACTTCAAGGATTTCAGCCAATACCTCCGGATACAAAGGTCCAGAAGTTTTTTATACAGTCTATTTTGCAAGGTTTCCATGACACAGGTCTAACAGACTGCCCTAACAAGCATAACAAGTAGCTTTCTGAACCATCTTCTTACAGGCTGCTCATGTTATTTCAGCTACAGGTATCAAGAGAAGGATGGAAAATCAGAGCACAACCTTGCTCTTCTTTCAAGCTACATAGCAACATACACAGTTAAATAAAAAGAAAATAAAATCTGGAAGAAGAGGTTACAGTGTCTACGTGTATTTCCTATTATGTGAAATATTAGAAAAATACAGTTCCTACTATTATAACAGAAAGCACTCAAATACTAATAAAGGTCATAGAAGAATGTGTATAAAATAAAATAATAGTTTGCTTCACAACACTTTACAAATTTCTTCTCTCTGTGCTCCACATGTATCTTTATGTCATACACAGAAGGATAAGGATTTGTTTTTTGCTTTTTTTTTTTTTTTTTTTTTTGATGAGCAGAGAAACCTTAGCAGTTGCTTCTAAAACACTAAGAGAAATTGAAAAGTACCAAGAAGTCTTTCTTCCTAGGTATAGTCTTAAATCTTTTTTTCTAGTAACGCAAAACAACTTTGAAAACTGCTTTTAGACCTGCCACCCAGTTGAACATCACTGCAGTATCCTATTAGGTTATTTACAATGGAGAGCATAACTCTATAAACTCGTTATCTGAAGTTTTAGTGTTCCAAATACTTAAGGTAAGGAAATACAAGACAGTAAGATTCCAAATTCTGCAGATAAGGAAGTAAATGTTGGTAATAAGTGTAGTCATGATTCAAAATTATTTATTACCATATCTTAAAAACTAGCAGATAAGTATGTAACATGCTCATATGTTAGGGTCAGGTAATAATAAGACTTAGAATCTGAAGATACCTCCCTTTCTCTTAAGTCAAGCTTCAAGGAACCTTTTGTTTAGTTCTGGTTATCTTCTTTTATAAGGCTTATAATATTAATCGTCTAATTGATCCCTGTTAATACTGAGGACTGTTATGACTGAGGACATAGCTGGGCAGTGTTTCATGTTCTCCTCCTGCAAAACAATGTAAATTTTGTATTTAATCCCCCCCTCCCCCCTTATTTTTTTAAATAAATGTATTGATTTTTCCCTACTTGTTTAAACTCACCACACTATGTTTTTATGGCACTCAGTTCTTTTACAGGGCAGAAGGAGAGGCATGACATGAATGTTTCTAATATCCAAAAATAAATGAAGAAAAAAAATGTATGCATGCATGCATGCAAGTGGAAGAATTATGTAGAAACAACTTCTGAAAGCATCATGATCAGGTCACTTTTTCAAATCCCTCCAAGAAGCTGAAAAATTGCCCTTCCTGTATCCCATTGTGGGAATTACCCACTGAGCTGCTCTTTCTGTCTGTTTCTGGGAGCTGACCGGATGCTGATTCTGGAGCTGGCTGCCAGGTCTTCTCAGTGGAAAGCTCAAGTTTCTGGAATCTGCCCCAGCCGGCACACTGCGTTTGGTGAGCTTCAGTACAAGCAACATTTGTATGGTCACGTTTTGCAGAGATTCAGTTAATACTTCAGTAAAAGTGGAGGAATGCTTGATTTTTAAGAATGCAAATAGTCTTACTTGTGAGAAGTGAAGCTTAGGAAATTTTTGTTTTTATAATGAAAGATGTCTACTTACATTCATTGGTAGGCACAGGAAGCTTTGAGAAACAATGAAGTATCAGAGTTTTCTTCTCATAACTACGTGAAGAAGAAGCTAGAAGAAAGCAATTACAAAAGTTATGCCTTAAGATAAGGGCTTAAATGTGATATGAAATTAAACATTCAAATTGATTAAACTTTTCAAATACAGACCTGCAAGAGAAGAAGATAGTATGGAAATAATTTTAGAATAGAAAGATCTTAAAAGTAGGTTTATGAATGAAACAAAACCTTTTACTATCCTATCTGAGACAAGCAACCAGAACAGACAACTCTCCCCGGGTACTGTCACTTCACAAAAACACCTCAACTGTAAGGAACATTTCTGGGGAAGAAAGCAAGAAAGACAGAGCTCTGTTTATATTTCCAACGTTCTCAAGAGACTAGATATAAATGTTTGATAAACTTGCTTACAACTATTTTTCCCACAATGCAAATAATAAAATAGGTTACACAAATCCATCCCCCTTTCTAAAATCCAAATAATTTCAATCTTGTTACACAACATTCTGCTTATTCTGAGAATTTCAATTTTATTGAGATAGAAATTTAGTGCATATGCCTTCCTTGCTTCCATTGAAACTTTTTTTCCCAGTTTCCTCTACTTGAAGTATATTTACAACAGCTGGGAAGCGCTTACAACTCCTAAAGATGTTTGTACTTTATGTAGTATATAGTATTAGAAGTTTTACAGAAAAAAATTAAGTCCAGGCTTTCATTTTGATCTTTAAATCCTGCCAGAGGCATCAGAATATATTATTAATCAATGACTGCTAATGAAAATGACCTCTCTATTTTTGATTACTTACTATGCTTGAAAACTACTTCAAAACTTGCCATTAACTATGATGATGAGCGAGTAAAAAATGGAAAGTTTTAAGGGAATATGAACTGAGAGACACAGAGTATTCTTCCTATAAAGGCTTATACAGTATGAAGAAGCTTTAAAACTGTTAACTTCAGTATATGCACTACTGGTGCTGTAACTATTGCTGGGTACTGGCTCTGTTAACAAAATGAAAAGACTGGATTTCTCACTAATGTTAAAATCAGCATTAAATAAATAATTTTCAAATAAGTAATCTCTAACACTGTTCTATTACTTTAGTGTTTTTCCTTCAGAAGATATGTACTGAAAACCGCCAGTTTCTCAATATAGACTGTAATTCCTTTTAAGCTTGGGTATTTCAGCATATGCCAAGGCACAGCTTAACGCTAACTGCCCTCTCTTTCACTATTAGGAAAGAAAAAAAAAGTAAGTTTCTTTTTCTGGCACATCCATAAACCTTGCCTGCAAGACACGCACCTTGCATGTAAACACCCAAACTGTAAATGCTATTACTATCAGACTGTGAACTACTTGGCTGATAAGACCACACAGAAACATGCCATTAAGTACAGCATAGAAGTTGCACATGAAGATACTACATGAGAAGAAGTAGTTTCTGTCACTTAGTGCATAGCACTAAGCACTTCACAGTACTGTGCCCTTTTCTACAAAATATTCTTTCCTCCTTTGCTCTTTGTTCCACAAGCACTTTCACAGATGGCCTAATGTTGAAATGTTTGCTTCACATAGAAGATTTTTGCAGGCATTTACTTCGTACACACAGTTACATAAATTATTTTCTCTATGTTTAAAATGAAGGAGTAATTTTTTTGACTTATTGCTGTTCCTGAATTTGGTACCAGCAATCTCTTATGATGTGATTTCGTAACAGTTTTAAGCCAATCTAAGGCAACGCTGTCAGTTTAAGGTGCATTCTTTTTGTCCTCTGACGATCAGCATTCATACAAATTCACCAGGAGCAAGTGATTGTTTTTCAAAAGAATCGGCTCCCTGAACTCTCTGATCATGTGGACACCAGTATTAACCTAAGCAAGGGCCTGGAGATGTGTGGGTATGTAGCCAGGCAGAGCCACATGTTACCCCTCTATGGAATTGCCTTTTCACTAGCAGCACAGATTTAAACCACATCAGAACCATTGTAAATCTGTACTCCAAAGCTCAGCTTGTTGATACAGTATATCCAGACTTCAAGCTCCTACTGTTGAAACAAAAAATGATGCAGCTAAATGACGCAGAGATCTGATTTGCTATGAACGCAGTCTGTCAATTTGAATTTGTTTTAAAAAAAAAAAAATCCAATGATTTTGGTACACTAATTTTATACCAGCAAGCTTTGTGCTGAATCAGGTATCATCTGTCCCCCTGCAGCTGGCATAAAGTCAGCATGAACAGCGCATTGCATGCTCTGGCTAATTCAGAAGAAAAGTGACTGTGTGGCCACACCTGATCCGCATCAGATCAGCACAGTTGAATGATCCAGTAGATCACAGATGCACTCTGAATGCCTGCTGAACAGCCACCTCAAATTTTTCAGACATTCTGTTTGGGCAGACACACAACTTCCAGTCAAGCTACCATATTAGCCACAGGTCTGATGCTCTGAAGCTGTTAACTCTCCCTGACTATTGATGAAGTTAAGAACTGAGGAACATTACTCTCTGCCTCCCAAGGATCAAGCCTCACACAAACAGCCTGGGAAGAAGCAGAACTTCACACAACAATTAGTTCTTCTTGAAGACGATCTGAAAGAGAAAATTTATTGTGAAGATATTTAATGTAGGGTAAGCTAGACTTCTCCCCCATTCTACAGCAAAATATCACATACTCCAACAATCTGACAATGCTGTGACCAAAAAGCAAAACCAAGCAAATACTATGCTAATGTTACATTGTACTTGACGTTGATTTGCCTAGGTGTTACAGAAATATACCAATAAAAGACATGCTTATATACCCACATATCACAGGAACTAGATACAGCCAGGTGAGTCAAAAAACAAAAATCCAGCCTTATGGGTCCTTCACTGGTTTGGTTAGCTGCGGCATAATTTTGGTATCATCCAGACTGAAACACTGTCTGCACATTAATATTAGAAATAATGGACAAGTAGTATACTAGTCAAGGGTTGGTTGGTTGCTTTCTTTTTCAGTCAGGTTATTAATCTCTTCTTTATGCTGTCAAGATTTAAGGAGAAACATGTTTCAATAGCAACTTTAAAACTGAACTCACAAATTACTACCGTTATGTTAAGTGCTAGATATCCCACTGTGCAGTTTTGCTTTGTGAATTTTTACCTTCTTCCATGCACACTTTTAGCCACTGATCGCACAGCCTTTCAGTGTTTTCTGCCTTTTCCTTTAAATAAACTGGCTCTGGCTCCTTCCATCTGGTTCCCCTTCCGTCAGCAACCCTGCACCTGTTCACACCTCCTCTCCTGTTGGATTCCACTGAACATTTCCTCCTCTGCCAGGGCTATTCTGGCACTCGCAACCTTTCTGTCATTCAATCCATCTGTCAGAAGTGAACTTTGTTTACCGCAAGCTTCTGCTTTCTTCTTCAAGAAGCAAAGCCCCTCAAGGTCATTGTCAAATGAACTGTCGGTGTGGATTTAAATCCACTTCTGCTAACCAGCAGAAGATGAAGTTCTTTGCAGTGCTCAATTTATGAAGATCAGTTTGGGTTTTAAGAGAAATAATACAGAAGTAAAATAAGATACTTTAGTCATTTATTAACACAACAGCTAATATGGTTTTCTTCGTGTACATATACCTCCTTGCAAAGACTGGCATAATCCCTGAGAAGAAGAACTTGCAAAGCTATATAAAGAAGTGAAAAAGGAAAAAATACGACAATAAAAATAATAAATGAAAGGCTTTGATTCATTTTAACACTGTGCAACAAAGAGATTGACTGAAAATGCAAAGATAAAATAGGAACAGCCAAGTAAGTTTATGAGTTTCCAAACTTGCCTACAGATGTTTAAAATGAAACACTGTTTAAGGAGAAAAAAAATCTCAATATTTTTTCCTGCTTACAAGCCTTGTAAACACACGTGTACATCTTGGTTAAAATACTGCCTTACAAATTAGGATGAATTGTAAAGATTCTTTGTTGAAGCTGAGATTAATTTCATATTGTCAAGAGGATACATTTTTAGCAACTCCTGCGCCTGTATTTCTTTTCAGGAATAGGTTCTGATAGCAACAAACTCCTGAATTATTAACTAACCTCCTCGACAGTCTCTTCTAAAATAAGAAATAACTTTCAATTTAACTGCCTGCATCTTGGGCACCCTTAAAAAAAGGGGGGGGGGGGGGGAAGAATTATTTCACCAAGATTAAATTTAGTGCGAAAAATTATAAATACATATTTAAGTTTTATAAGAAATTATAATGAAACAACCACTTTATTACTCTGTTAAAAAAAAAAAAAAAAAAAGAATTTAAAGTAAAGCTTTCTGGGAGCAAATCCAAGAGCTAATCCAATCTCATTAGCAGAAATGCAGTTACACTTATGTTAGGTCTGAATTTGACTCTAATAAAAATTGCATTGACAAGTACTATGTAAGTTTAGCTCAATAATAACATTAATACATGCCTTACACGGGGATCAGTCCCTGCGTTCACAAGTAAATGTTCTCTGATGTCATGATCTTTCTCCTCAGGAAACTACATGCAGGTCAACAAAAGCACTGGAAATGGAAGAGGAACTTTGGGACAAACAGAATACACAGCATTGTTCCATCTAATGACACAGAAACATTTAATCCTTATTTTGAGCCCTGGAGAAGGCATCTGAACAACAAGGATCAGCTAATCAAGAACAGTTGCTCCTGTTTCTGCAAAAGCAGAGTTTGATACTTGAATCACCAGGATACCACAGGGGCAACCAATGGCAGCATGCTACTAAACTCACCAGGCTGCCAGCACAGACAGGGAAAGGAGGTCAGCTCTGTCGAGCAGCCGACGGCAGAAGCAGCACTCATCTGCTCGCTCAGGACAGGCTTCTCCCAGCTCACATTTCCCCCCGGCCAGTCAGCGGCACCAGGGCACAAAGTGCGGGGGTGGCAAGAGCAGAGGAGCAGCCAATGCTGGCATGCTCAGGTAATTTGCCTGCCTGCCTCCCTCCATCCACCAGCTACCTTCCACAGAGATGACAACCTTCAGGTTGATGCTCTTAAATGTCAAGTTGCATCAAGTCTCTAATTAAGGACCTTTTGGTTTCTCTGTTGAAATATTTTCTTAGGCGAGAATCTCAGGAGCAGAATCTTGCATAAGGAAAGAAAAACTGTCACCGTGACAGCACAAAGTAAATGACTACCAGTGTGCTTTTAAAAGCACAAGGCAGCTTTTAAAGTTAAGTTCATAATTACCAAATGCTGATAAAAAAAACGCATTTCAATTTATTGTAAAATCGAAATTTCAGATAGACTTGAGAGAAAAGTCCAAGACTAGTCAAGAAGAATAAAAATTAGAAACATTTCTCCAGTAGAGAATTCAGCCAAAAATCCAGCAGCCTTGAATACAAGTGTCTGAAAGATTTTTTCTTAAACCATAATAAATCATTATCCTGTTGTCATTAGTCACACAAATACAAAACATAATTTGAATGAAATTGAAGTAAATATTTGGTACACACACAAACTTATTACTGTTAGTGCTGAATAATAGCTGCTCAAAACAAAGACCTTCCAAAGATGTTTGTTTTCTGCAGCAGTCTCTTCTACATTTCATCTGAATTCACTGCTTACTCCCAAGCACTCTAAGTATTGTCGCTCCCGAAACACCCGCTCCACGCAGCAGCATTTTGGCTGCCTCAGCAACCTGACGCACTGCATAAAAGATGAAATCATTAGAGAAATTTGATGTGACCGCTTGCAGTTTAAATGCCATGGAGAAAAATTTGCATAAACCTAAGATTGAAATCTGAAAGCATATCATTTTGTTTTTCTTGAGAAACTTGTATTGTAAGGCTATAAATTAAGTTGTAAACCACGTCTGCATACTTTACAAATGAAAAAAGGTAATTATTATAAAGACTTCAGTGTTCAAAATTCACAGATGATTTTGGATTTATTTGTTCACTTATCTTTTTTCTTCCTCTTTTAAACTTCATCAGCGTCCTTTCAATGTCGGTACAATAATCTTAAATGTTTTAATGATTAAATAGAAAGATATTTAAATGTGTATAATCTTGACATAACGTTCACAAGCTTCAAAATTTCCAAAAGGCATTGCCAGAACACGACAGAGCCGATTTATTTCAAATCACTCAGTATCAGTCTTCGTAAAGCAGCATATGGTCTTACCATGGCAGGTAAAATATTTTACCTTCTATAATAACGCAGAGCAGCTAATTTATCTACATGCTGTATAATGAGATAAACAATTTCAGCTGCACTATGAAAACCTATAGGAAAGGGGGAATCTATCTATACCCCCCACATCATTGATTTTTCTGCCTATACATTCAGATAATTGCTAACAATAGAGGTTATTCTGTCTTTCCCCTTCAATTACCTGAAAGCAAGACCTTCTTTTCAGCTGGGGAAATATTTGCAGTTTTTACAACTGCAGCACAACAGACTGAGACATTTTCATGGAGTTACTCAGGGAAGAAGGAAGGAAAAAAAAGCCTTCCAAGATTATATTGCAAGTAAAGTAGAGTAAATGACAACTTTCAAAGCTACTACAATCATTTCCTAATGTGCTGCTATACCAAATAAGTCTAATTTTTTCTGACAGTGCTAAATTAGATTTATTGCAAAAAACTGCTGCATAAATAGCATATGGCTATGTTATACCACCTATTTCAAATCTGTGTAATATATCTCTTTTCCCTGCTCAAAACGAATAATTGAACCAAGCTATAAACCTTCTGCAAAAGAGAGATACACAAGTTCAAAAGCAGACACAGGAGATGTACGTTCCCTTTTTAATTATCTAAAAAAGTATCCCACACTGTGATCAAATACAACTGGACAGTAGTAAGTCAGGTTCCCTTTGTTACACTTTGAGATGTTATTTCCCTCTTCCTTGATAAAATCTTGTTTTCATTTCTCTTTCAAGCTGACAGTCATCGACTTAGGGTATGACCCACTAATCATCCCTCACGTGACCACCTCTCATTGCACAAGAAATCTTACTGATTTTTATTTCTTATGTGAATAAAATTTTTCATGTCGCTCAAGATCAGAAGGTTCGGACCCTAATTCACTTTTCACAAGCTCTCGTTTACAAAGAAGCAAGTGCCCCCCTCCAAGCAAAAACAAAATATCAGAAGATTCTTCTCACCGATCAATGGGGCCCAGCCCTGTGGGAAGCTGCTGACCTACAGCTCTTTCCCATTTCAATAAGAAGCAGAGTTTTCTCATCATTTTGCTGGATCAGTCCCCAGGTCCAAATGCTTCTGCATTTCTACAAATCTCCAAGTACTATATTTAACGTGCCACCACAACAAAACGCAACCCCACGCATCCTTATATTGTGGGACAGGGGGAGAGCAAACAACACTTGTGCAGGGCACAGGCAGCCAGATGCACCTCGCGGGGCTGGGCCGGAGGCTCAGGAGGCTGCACAAGGCCAGGCAGCCAGCTCATGTCTCCCATCAGCGCAAGCGGCGGCCAGGCGCTCTATTCGCCCCGAAGTTTGTGCAGCTTCTGCCTAGAAAGACATTGCAAGGTCTTATCTCGGACCAACGGGCACACCACTGCACACATCGCGGAAGGCTGCGGCTACCCCGCCGCTTGCCTCTCGGTGGTCAGTCCTCCCAGCTGCCCTATCTGTTACTGTCTGATTAGTTCTGCTAAGGAGCCCCTCCCCGGCCAGCTTTCCCTGCCATCTGTTCTACACGCGATGGCTGCTGCCCAGCAGCCTCGCGCTGCCCTCCTACCTGGCACCCGGCTCCCGGCCTTACCCCAAAGTGCTAACACAGGTTCTCGCTGCTGGCAGAGTCAGGATTTCATTACTACTACTTTGACAAGTGCAGGGTTGTTTGTAATTTCTCTTTTATCCTGATTTTGATTGTACAACCACCTCCCACTGATTCAGTTTGCTTCAGTTTTGTTGCTCACAGATTTTACTCTCCACATTAATCTCCCTCTGGCATGTTACTGCATCTGTTCCCTTTTTTATTATTAATTTTCAAATTCCCACCATTTTTGACAAAAAGGAGGTAATCTACACTCTGCTTCTGCCCATTTCATTTTCTTTAATTTGGAAGACAAGTATGAAAGCATGCCAAAGAAGTTAATTCTCCGTTAACAGTTTATTTTCTGGCATCCCAATGCCTTTGTATATGAAAAACAGATAGAAATAAATGTTGACTGAATCGCAACAACACAGTTGCAACCGTCCCTAAATTTAATGAAAAGTAAACATACGAAGCAAGATCTAAAAAGTTTATTAGTTACCGGAGTTGTTTCGTGTTACCATTCCCCCCTGCATCTTAAAATAATGGTTTTTATGTAAAATTAGCAAATATAAAAAAAAAAAAAATTGAAATCAATCACTGCTTACACTTCATTTCTGCTTTTCCCCTTTCCCTCCTCCCCAGTATAAGTGCTATTGATCCTTTCGTCAGTCAGCCACTCTGGGAACATAAAACAGTATCTCAGTCATTTAATATTAGCAACAACATTTCTTTGACTGTTATCTTCTTTCCAGCAGAGTCAATGGACTCTTTGTGATGTGCTAAAACTGTTGGAGAAAGTGTGCTGCTAACTACTGTCTCCTAGAAAAAAAATTGAAACAACAACAAACACCCAAACGCAACAGATAATATCAGGCATTGTGCAAGTACCTTGCTGACTATGTAGAACTAAATCCTACAAATCAAGAAGTTAATTTATATTTTAGGATTTAATAGTATAGATTAAATGGGAAATCTGATGTGCAGGTACACATCAATTCTAACAATTCTAATAAGGAATGCTGGTGACATCACAGAGCAGAACAGCAAAGTTGTGACTAGATAATGCCACAGGAACCTGGATGTGGAATGATAGATTTATGTGCTTTATTTATTATACATGCACTACAATTAGAGTTAATGGTGTTGTTGAAATTAACAAAAGGCTGCTAGGCAGATCTGCGCATAGAAGGCACTACTGAAATCCACTTTAGTCCCGAATACCACAGTCTCTGATACACTGCTTTCTAGATAACATCTGATTTGTGAAAATGAGGGAGAAAAGAAATATCACATAACTGAAAAGAAGAAAAACAACATCCCCTTGTCCACCTTTATTGTTCAAGGAAGTGGAACAGGCATTCATTTACCCTGACACATCACATTTAACTGAACAGAGAAGCTCAGTTATCTGAGTAAGAAACTTTTCTTCACCTAGAAACCATTCAGTACCATTTGTAACATTTTCTATATGCAAACAATGATAGTAAATAATAAATAAAAAATCTGCTCCAATTCTATTCAATTGCATCTCCCGTTCAATTTTAGATGGCATTACATCCAAGCATAGCTTGAGCCCTCTACCTATGTCCACGTCTGAGAAAACACATGATGACACCGAAAAAGCTCAATTTTGAAATTCTGTGATTCCTCCAACTCTTAAGATTTAACTGTTCTGGCATATGAAAAGAAGAACTACATCTGACAAACCAAAGCAAGTAATAAATTCTGACTTGTTTTGTAACAAAAAGAGGAAAGGCTTTTTAATGATGATTGCATTACACTGGAATAGTGAAAGTTTTTATTAAATTAGATGACATGCTAAAATCTTTGCAAGCCGTTAGGGTCTTGCATCTTTCATGTGATCTTTTCCACTAGCATACCAACATGATTTTTAACAATCACTCTCTCATGAGCCAAGAACAATAGATCTGTATGTTTTATACGCCTGGAGGAACAGATTCAGATAAGCTTAATCAGCAAGACCCAACCATGTCAAAGTAAGAACTTAAAATTGGCTTTAGAAGTAAATTCAGAAGATTTTTCTACTAAGGAAACTACTGTAAGTAAATACAAAAGTCAAAAGTAGGGTTAACAAAACTACAGAAAAGTTATGCAAGTATGGTCAGATTCGTAACACGGTGATATCTACAAAATTACAACTGACAACTGAAACTGCATTCAAAGGTTCCATATTTTCCCAGTTATTTGAAAACATACATGTTAGAATTACTAACTAGATTCAATAGTAGGAAGGCATGTTAATAGCAAAGATTTCTAAGCAACATATTGCTCCAGAAACAAAGGTGACAGGAAAAGGCAAATTTAAACTCTGTGCAATGGTTTAGAATAGCTAATTGTAACCTCTTCCTTGATTTTTTTAACAAGTACATTTTGTTAACGTAGAAGCTGTTTAGCAGTTAATCAATCAACGGGGTTTGAAAACTGGGATGCAAGAAAAGAAGTGGGACTCCTGAACAAGAGTACAGCTCTGCAGAGCACTTTTTTTCCTCACTAAGACATAGTTTGTATGCTCTTTCTCATTTAATCCATTCATATGATCTTTATTGTCTCATGTTTATATCCTAAAATCTAAAGCTCTCGTATTCATTTTATTATTCTATTTATTTACAATATCCAAGCTTAGAATCAGTGGATTAGTAAAGAGCTTTCTTGATTAGTAATTTACTAAGTGATACAAAGCAAAAAATTCTTTCTGTAACTCCTCAGCTATATATAATTTTTGCCAGAACAAAGAATGTTCATGCAAGGCAACAGAAACATCATCCACAACGATATAACAGCAGTACGGGACTCCCTCAAGTTCAGCTTTTAGAGGAGACTTGCAGTTGACCAGCTGGTTCTGTCCTGAAAACAGGGAAATCAGTAAGACGAGGCCAAGGCCAGAATACCCAAGAGATGCACTGAATCAGTGCAATTTCTGTAGCGACCTCCCACAGGGAGGACTCTAGAGCTTAAAATCTGTTCTCCTTGGCAAATGCCAGTGAACAGTTCCACAAGCCCCATAGGATTGCAATTACCACTACCCTTCAAATGAGTATTATCTCTGGCACAACTGCCCTTTCAGGTGAAGGGAATAAAGAATGGAGGACAGACTGCAAGTGAATCAAGTCCACATGACAACTATGGATGTACCACACATTAAAAACACAATGGCCTTTACAACACAGAACTGTAATGCCATTAGAGACATGTAAATCTTGACCCTTCACTAGTACAGTAAGCTTGTTCCACCAGAAGTGATCTGAGAAGGAGAGTACAGGCTGAGGAAAAATGCAACTTGAGTTGGGTATCTTTTCCACTGTGACTTGGGGAAAACAGAAGACAGCATGAAAACATCTCTAACCCTGTGCTACCAATATAGCTATGGAGGGACCAGGGGGTAATAGTTCAGAAGCAATATATATCTCATCCTTCAACCACCACTTGTGACATTAGCATCACCTACTGTATTCCCGGAAAGAAGATAAAGAGAATATTAAAAAAACCTAAGCAGTATTATAGAATTTGATTCAAATATTTTTCCTTCATGTAACTCGATTTCCCAAGCATTAATGTACACATCTTATGATCATATGCCAGCATAGAAACATGTCCATACCTAAAACGTACACTTACAATCAGAAAACATAATATAAACATGATGTATAAAAAATTATCAAAGATTAGGACATCTCAGAAGAGTGGCCACACTCAGTCAAACAAAGAAGCTGTACTAATTCACTGCCTGTCTCAAAAAGCAGATAAAAGCAGATGTCTACTAAAGACTGTAAGAACAGGGCCAGCATAGGTCATTACTTGCCCCAAACACTGCTCCCAGGCTCCACTGATTTGCAGCTCACAGAATTCCTGAGTTTGACACCATAGACTGTAAAGATATCTAAGTCATCTGTATGTTACACCTTCCCAGAGGTGCCACACTATGTAAAAGCACTAAATAGTGCTGATTTACACAAGCCATGTATTTTCACAAAAATTCATTGGCTATCAGACTTCCTCCAAGATATCCAGAGTTTTATTGCATATAATCAGCCCTGTGCTAAAAGGAGCGTGGTAAGCCATTTGGTTAACTATCACAACAAATCATTATTAATAAAGTTCTGCTAAATCAAAACTTTAGATATCTTAACAACTCACCCAAAACTTTTTTCAAGTTCATTAACCTCTAGCATATTTTTTCTCTAAATACAGGCTGTTAGAGTGGTACTTTCTTCCATCTGTTAAACTACCGTGCTCTGAATTACACAGAAATGGAGCTGAATAAAAAATTGATTCATTGAATTTAATAGTTTAGATGAAGCTCTATTTTATTTCCATTTACTCAATGGCAGAATTCTCATAAACCCAAAGAGTACAAGACTTGGATGAACATACAGACAGTCTGTTAAGTGATAAAAATCTGAGGGTTTTTTCCCCTCCCATGTAAAATTTAAATTAACTCAACTTTTTGATTAAGGACTGAGTAAAAGTCTTCAGATTTCTATCCAGATACTCAGTTTTCAGGTGACAAGAGGGGAGGAGTTAGAAAAAGCCAAACACATACACAACCAAAACCTTCCAACAGTAAGACAATAATGCTGTGTGTGACAAAAGGGAAAAAAAATTAACTCAAGCTGAAATGACTTACTGGCAGGATAATCTTCTGTTATTTTCTAGAAACGTGTAATGAATAACATCACATACCACTGAACAGGTGACTTCAACACCCTCTACACATTCTTGAGTTTCTCTCCTAGGCGTAGACAGCAATATTACCTTTTGATTGTTTAATCTTCAAGGAAGCTTAGCATGATTAGATACATTTATATGTTCCTGGTCATTCACCTGCATAAACTTCACATTGTTAATCTGCAAATTCCTTCGCTTAAGGGTGCTGCTGTACATTACAGTCTGAAATGACATTTTAAAGTATTCTTGTCCCACCAAACACAGGAACAAGAAAGTAGCTGCAGGCAGGAAAAAGAGCTGGAAAGGGTACGAGTATGATACCTCACCACTGGAGTTAAACATTGCCTTTGCTTCACACTAGTAATTAATTTTTAGCTGCTTATAGTTCATAACTCAGTCATTCAAGTCTCCACTTTTAATATGTCTGGGGGGCTGCCCATGCAATGACTGCAGCTATCAGCTGTGGGGAAAGCCTGTGGCAAAAACATTAGGAGAATGAAATTGGTACTATAGCATGTAATAGGATAAGGGGTACCTGGTGAGGTGCAGTTGGTGCTCAGATTTACTCAGCAGTTCTGTCAGTTTTAGGCAGTCCTCTCTGGCTCCTGCCACATCCTGCTGGGCTTGTTCCAAACGCTGCTTGTTTCCATTCAGCTCTAATCCCAGTTTTTCTATTTTCTTAGAAAATTGTAGAACCATAGAAAGTTTATTTAAGAAATGCATGGAAAAACATTAGAAGATAGCAAATCTTAATGTGATAAAAACTCCTGAAAAATAACATGTATTTTTGCTTTAGAACAAAAGTAATATGAATATAAAAGCTGCAAAACAAGTAAATTAAAATATTTGATGCTATATTCTCATGGAAAGTCAAAATGCATATCATACAAATACCAAAAATGTATTAATACACAATATTACTGCCTTTGCATATTTAAGAGATCCACGTTACTATCATTTTCTTATTTTCTCATGTGAATGCTTCCATATTTGCATCTGTAACTCACTACATCAGAAAGCCAGAAAGCAGAAGTGACCGTGCTTAGATGCTACTGGACATAGGATATCTCCTTGTTTACCTAGTTACCTACCCTATCTATTACATACATAACAATGCAGGGGACTTAAGCTCTCATCATACTCTTAAAATATCAGGCTAAGAGAATAAAGGTATTTCAGTGATTTTGCTGCTATAAAACAAGTTATTTATGACTGAATCCTAAACACTGGTCATGATTAATGCTGCCATATTCTTTACGTTGTAAGTCTCTATATATCAACTAAACCAAGAAAGTAAACCTGATTTAGGTAATGAGTACATTAATTTATCACACATGCAGCAAAGTTGTATGACCAACATCTTTGATTGCAGTGAAAAACCCTGGACAAACTAATGCCAACTTAATCATAGTATCAACACGTGAAACATTTTTGTAAACATTCTCAGAATAGAGACCTTGTATAACATACAAGTACCTGCAGGAATACATTTGAAATATAATGCAATACTTGGTTGTAACGATGTTTTAATGATGGCAGTGTAGCACAGAATAACAATATATGTTTTTTAAGGTAGTAGCTATCTTACATAAACTCCCTACATAAATATTAATTCACTGTTGGAGCTAGAGAGAACTTGCATATTTTTAAGTCATCTAAATTGTGAAAGGACATTTGCAGTACAGAATAAAACTGCTCATGTAAAGAGTCAGTGCTGAATAGCTATTATACTTCAATAACATAACTTATTTTGTCATAGCTTTCTCATGTAGACAAGCCTTAGTATCTTCTTCAGTTAATTAAATTATTCATTCAAACAACTACAAGAACAAATTAATGTAATCCGGTGCCAATATTTGCACTTGAAGCATCTTTGTAATAATGTTGTCTCTGTTCCTCTTGTGAAAATGTTAACTCAAATCTCTTCCAGTATGTTATGATGTTGCAGATAAACACAATTTCTCCATCCAGGAATAGGTTTCATGATGTTCTTTTTACCAGTCAACAAAGGTTCATGAAGTATGTCTTTTCCAACCTTGGTATTCTGTGATTCTGTGATGTTTTGATTAGAATTTGAATGTCACCTGTATGATATAGGATATCTCCCAAACTAAATCAGTAATTTCAATATTGAATACAAAGTGAGTGAGACTATTTGCAAGATCATTAGACTTCTTCCCCTTCAAAGACTGTAACAACCCATTACACCATTAAGATTTGCTTTAAAAATTTCTTTCAAAAAAAACCCAAACACAATAATATGAATTAGTTGAAAAGAATCAATTAAGTACATTTGAGAAAGAATAACCACATTTGTGAACATCAGTACACTTCACCGCCACTACAACAGGGAAATGTCTCAGTAAACAGAAGGGCTTTTCACCACTCCCTCGAGTTAAACGACCTCACTCAGCTTTTGACAGAGACCTACAGAAGAAAGCAACTTCAGAGCAGAATAACCCCTGGTGAACATGTTCTATCAGCCAGATGTTGAACCTTCAGTTCTGAACCCTAAAATTTGTCCACAGCTCTCAGCTGTCATGGATATGCATTCATACTCAAAGAAATGAATTCTCAATCAACAATCCGTAACAGGATCTTTAAGGACTCAAAGGGAGCTTATGACTTCCATAAGAAGTAACAGGGAAGCAAACACAGGTTGTCAAGACCAATTTTACTTCCACTCCTTTCATTAATAACTGCAACATTCCAAATCAGATGCTTCTTTCCACACACATACAGGGACATATACATGTGTTTGTGTGTATGTACACACAAATATATTTTAAATACCAGCATTTAGATGTCATCACAATGCAAGTAATGAGAGGGAACAGGAATTCTAACCTGCAAGTGGCCACAGCAGAACTAGCAGACAATCTCAGAAGAAAAGGACAGGAGAAAACTACTGTCACCCAAGAGGACATGCTGACAAGCAAGTCACAAATCAGAGGTGTCTGACCCAGGCATACTTTAGAGACATTAACTAAATAATTCTTAAGAAACAGTTATTAAAAACAACTTGGTAAGAAGCCAAGCATTATTATGTGAAAACTCACAGCCCAGTTCCAGATGCTAGATGTTTCTTCAGTTTAGGAACTCAGACAATGGCTTGAAAAAAACAAAGCCTCTGAACCCGAGATCTCTTCGTACATCAATAAAAACAAAACTTCCCCTCTCCCGCAAATAATGTCAGAGTCAAAAATGCATAACTCTGAATAGAAATATCACAAGTCAAGTTCATCACATTGTAATCAGAATTCAAAACACAGAAAAACTCCATAATCAATGAGTTTTCTTCACTGTACCTCCTAGGAACCTTTCCAAAACTAGTCAGATACAGGCTAGTTTTTGCGTTACTTTTAGTACTTATTTTTTCTACTGGCAAGCTGCAAGCAGTTCTGTAGCTGCTATCCAGGCCTTAGCATAACTGTAGGGAGAAGCAGGACCAAACCACCAACTAAAGTATTTTATTGACAACTCCACTTCTCATGCAGCATTAATTTGATCCCTCAGAGCCTATCACTTACTATCAGCTTTTTACATGATCAGATAATATTTCTTCAAAATAGTTAACTTTTCAATGTACGTGAGAGACAAGAGATGGAGTACAGAATTGAAAAGAGACAGATGACAATCCTGAGTATAAGAAAAGCTGAAACAGATTTTCAGTATGACAAGAAACAGAATTATCATAACGTATACGTACAACAAGACTACATTAAGCTTGGAACATTGCAGCAGGCAACTCCTGGTGCCTAACTCCCCAACTTTAATAATCTTATTACTTCTGCATATAATTTTAAAAGTATTATTTGATCTGTTTTGCACTGCCTAGACTTTTAGAAGTATGAAAAGGCACTCTGCCATTGAAAGATGGCAGCCTGAACCTCAGCAAGAGAAACAACAGTAGTAAGTAGTAAGAGGAGCACGTTAACACCACTCTGCATTCCTCTCCAATTCAGTTGAAAGAAGGAAGTTTTATTTAACAATAATTAACACACTGAGGAAATAACACCACAGTAAAAATTTTTACACATACCCATATATATATTTTTTCAGTATCTGAGCTATTTTACGTTTGCAGCATGTAGTACTTTCTAGTTTCTTGAAACAGTTGGAATTCTAAGCATTCCTCTTCTCATTCATTAGTTCATGAGGTGTTTACAAACTGTCTTCTGATTTTCACAATGCATTTTAGGATAGCACTGGAGATGCTCTTTCAGTGACATTAATACATCTTACTAAAAAGGCAATAAAGGAGACTTTCTCAAACACTGGATGAATCTTCATATATTCTCCCCATTAATAATCTGAAATTATCTGCACCTATGAATACTCATGTATTTGTAAAAACATATTTTTTAATTAACTAGACATCTCTTTAACTCCACAGAGTGATAAAATTAAATAATGAAGTAATTTGATTGAAAACAAGCCAAATTGAAGATTAAAATAATTGCTTAATTCTTTTCGTACTGATGCTGATTCTATTGTATGCAGAAAAATGGAACTTAAAATTCTAAACCAGCAGATGTTTTTCCACAGAATTTTAAATAGCAGCAAAGCTGACAGAAAAGACAAATGCTGTTTTTTATATTCAATAAATGAGAATGATTAAACTGTGGTAAAGACTCATACTCTATTAAAATGTAAAAACAACTTGAGAAGCCTTTTAGCAAATAAAAAATACATTAAAACCAAATGAGCTAATAATTGATTTATGACATTCACTGTTATGCCAGTATTCTTACGTACCATGTACGAAATCACACAGTATAACCTAAAAAAAAATCAATTCTGCACTAACTATGCCATAACACAAATTCTGCAGCACTGTAATTTTGGAGGGAAAGATATTTCCACAAATTTGCAGTACTTTCTTTTCTTTGTTTCCTATTTCATTCCCTTCATTTTAACACATTAAAAGACATAAAATAGAACCAAGAAATAGAAGAATGAAGACACAGTAACAGAAAGTGAAATATAAACACTATGGTTGTCAGCATTTGCACCAAAAGGCAATCAACAACTATAAAATCAAATATGTTTCAAATTAATATATAGTAAAACTTTACAGGCCCTGAAGCTCCCATGTTCTGTTTCACTTACTAAAATGGCTTTTCAACACAATGAAATTAGCGTATAGGAGTAAGGCTAAAATTAAGCTCCTTTTAAGAGATACCATCAGTATTGTAATTCAAGTGCACTTAACCATTCTATATGACAGCAACAAGGAATTTCTGCATTGTTTAGAACTTATCTCAACCAATGTTGCCTTCTTTACTCATGTATATACAAATTAATCAAAAACAGAATTACCTCACACAGTTTCTTTTCCTCTTTTTTAAGTTACAAGAAAGAGCAAACTTTTAGCAGCAAGATTCCAAGGTATTTTACTTGGAGAAAACTAGCAGCCCATACTCAGCAGGGGTCACTTGCAGTCATTTCTATCCTAATCTTGATATCAATCAAGCAAAACTACGTTCTGATCAGTCCCTAAACCTCAGACCTCCCAGGCATGGCCATCTGACACAGCATATTGCACCTGAAGAGCTATCCAACTTCATAACGTGACTTAGGGCCATCACAAGGTTAACCTCCGCTAGGTCCCAACAATGTTTTTCTCCCTTTTGAATCCTATGTGAATTACTGCTGTTTCCTATTTAAATCTGCTTTAGAATACAACGTAGTTTTGAAAACTAAATCTGGTTTTAAAGGAGAAAATTCCTTTCTGGAAGTATATTTGAGATTAAAAGCCTGTGACAGTGTACCAATGAATTACAATAAATACATGAGCAAGGCTTAAAAGAGTCCACAAAGATCACCTCTTCAAACTAGAGTCAATTCTCTACAAACACAGAACAATCCAAATTTCCACAAATCATTTAGTCCAAAACATAAATCTCAAGTTAGGAATGAAATTGAGGACTCACTCATGTATTGACGGTGAAAGGTGACAAACGTGAGCAGAAGCACAGAGGTATCTCCAATAAACACACAGAGTTCCTTTTCCCCACCAACAGTTCACAAATCTATGGACCTCCAAACACCAGAGAGAAAAGCAAGGGTTTAATCTAGATAATATTAGAGACTGCAATTTGTTGGACAGATATTAATTATTCTAGCCTTATCTAGTGGAAGTCTTGCAGTCCTCAGGTGCATGTAGTTTTGTGGCCACGTTACCACTTAAAGTGCAAAGAAACATAATGGCATCTGGCAGTAGTGTGGCTTTTCAACATAATAAAGGGCAAAACTTCAAGACCAGAGCCATCACCTATGCAAAAGCCAGGAGCAAACCTTCTGCTTGCAAAATGATCAAGAATTAACAGAGATGAGGGTCTGCAGCTCGCTAGAAGAGAGGCAGAGAAAGAACAGGGAATAGTATGGAGGTGGGATGATCTCAAAGACATTTTTAAATCTAATGAAAGCAAACTTCCTATTTGTAACTGTTAGTTATGTGCAGCTGGGGCAAGAAAAAAAATGAAAGACAAGATCTGTGTTGCTAAGTACATATTTATGAATATGCACGCACCATTTTTAAATTAAGCAGCACTTTAACATGTCTGTCCTTGTGCAAACTTTCAAAGAACAACATGGCCCCTGCATACTGTGGATAAATACCTTGCAAAACAGGAAGGAATAAATATCTTACACAAGGATTTTACCACATTATTTTCTTGAAAATATTTGAACCACAATGCTATTTCAGGAACAAAACTTTCAAACCCTTGGAGATTACTACTGCAACATTTTAACAGACAACGCTGCCGTAATAGAGATTATCTCAGCAGCCACGAGTAGAGATAAGAAAATGATTTTGTACCATAGGGGAACAAGGTGTATTTTTAAATGGACTGCAGCTGTGGGTGTTGAGGGTTGGTGGGGAGAAGATGGTTTGCTCATTGAAAAGAAATTGTCAGAAAAGCAGGGTACATATAAGAAACACAAATGGGACGATTACACCTTCACTGTGGAGAAACAGGAGGGGACAAAAATAACTTCATTTATCCTTTCAAACACATCTTCCATGTGACTGATGTGGGATTATCTCTTCCTCGATAGCATTAACAAAAGCTACACAGTGACAATAGAAAAGTGATAGTCAGGGACTTTAACATTATTTTACTTCAGAGCAGATTGTTAACACAATGACTATTGATAAAGTCACTGTTATTCTAGTCTAAGAAGAAAAAGAATTGAGAAAACATTTCTGTAAGCATTAAGTATATGCACACTTAAACCAAAAGCTGTGCAATGCTTTTACTACTTTGAATAATGTTTAATGTACATAAATAATTTCACGTGTTAACATGGTAACACCACTCTAGGTGATAGAGCATGGATCAAGATTACTTGGGTCATTGGCAGCTATGAGAAATAAAATTCTGATAAGTAACATGGGCTGAAAAAGCTCATCTCACTCTTTTTAGCAGGCCAGCTGCTTCAGAGAAGCAGACCAGTACAAAAAATAAAGTAAAATAATAATAAAACAAATCTACTACTGGGATTCCCAGCCTCAGGTATTTTTCTCATGAAAACAGGACTAAGAGTGTATAATGAAGGGTGATCTCAGTGATCCTTGTGGAATGAATGGTTGACATATGAAAGCAACACTATAGCACAGCAAGAACAGCAGATATTTCGTAACTTTAATTAGACACTTCCTTTGTAAAATGCAGTTGAGTTCCAGATCAACATTTTTACACGAAAAATCATGAGTTGAGCTACTAAACCCAGTTACAAAAATATTTTCCTCCTGTAAATTTGTAACAAAGCAAGCCATAAAGTAGTAACATTTTACTCCCTTCTCCTTTACCTATTTTGAGATTAGGACTTGGAATATTAAAAAAAAAACAAAAAGAAGGATTTATGAGAAGGCTTTTAGTTACGGTAGAAGGTTATCACGCATTCTTGAGGTTTTCTTGTCCAATAGCAATTCTGTGGGTTTTTCTTACTCTCAAGGCCATTGTTTTCAAACAAAAAAAATCTAACCTTAAGAATTTCAAGGTGTCTGTAATATTTTCATTCTTTTCCTCCCTGCCAAACAGCATTCAAATACACTTCTAACTCAAGAGATTCCTTTTAAAAAAAGAACTTTCTGAGAATCTTTTAACTAATGGAGTCAGTATAAAAATGAGCAATCTTGTAACAGCTCTAAATTCTGACACACAATTCTAATCCATCCTCGCCAGAGTACTAAGCCTTGCAATCCTATTGGGTTTCAAAACATCTGGTAATATTGTGAATGTCCCAGCCCGTGACAAACTTCATCTTTTGAAGCATGGCTCATATCTATTCATAAGATGACATCTGAGGGAAGCAGTGTCTTCGGGAGGTTGTATTTTGTCTTGCATTGGACACACTTCACGCATTTCCAGAATATATACCCAAATTCTTGGCCTGTTTTATTTTTGATGAAGACAGTCAGTAATCTCTCCATTTATAATGTCTAAATTAGGTTACTATAAATCATGGATTTATGACAAATGAGATAAACATTCCCAAAATACCTTTTGGCAAAATGCTTTTGGACTGCAATTTTGCCAGATTTTTATTTGTCTGCAAAATTGTCATTCAGTCTATAGTGTATGGAGACATCATTTAGGTTCTGTCATACAACAGAAAAATTTTCTTATGTATAACTCTTTCCACACGTATAGGTTGCACATATTAGTGACTCCATCATCTTTTATTTGGGCTCATAAACTTACATACCACAGCTCGTAAAAAAATCTTGGGTTTTTCTGGTGTAGTATTTCTGGAGGTTTTTGTTCTTTCACCTACAAGGCATGCAAGAGAATTCTGCTATCCTCAGCTTCAAATTACATTTGAATTTTAAATACAGTATTGAAAGGTTGTTCTCCTGTTGTTTTTGTAGGTTAAGCTTAAAGGCTAAGATTTATTCCTACATAAAATGTTTTCCTCATTTTAAAAGAAAATTTTTAAAGAAAATTTACAGGACTGATTTTCTGTGGTAGCATTTAACATATTCCAGAGCTTTATTATAAGAAGACCAGTTGTGAAACACTCCTGAACTCTAACAGAGATCCCCAAATTAGCTGGGATTACATAAACCAAGACTACAAACTGTTTTCCGAAGCTTGCAAGATTTTCTAAACCAAATAAAAATGACTTATAAAGAGACAGGAAGCAATTAACAGTAGACTTTTTTTTTTTTTTTAAATGCAGAGCAGAAAAGAATAAGTGAAGCTAATCTGAGGAAACAATGACTTCAAATTTTCAGAAAAATGATTTCTACAACAAAGGCATAAATCAGTCCATGCAGTGCTTATAAATTCACAGAAAAAGTATCATAGAAGTGAAGACCTACTGTATCAAACATGCTACAATTTTTTTCTTCTGATAACAGCTATTTAGGTTAGGGCGTGACTTCTTTCTGATATAGTTGTGCTACTACAACCCCTAGTGTGGACACTGTTTACTGCCGTGAAGGCAATGCACTTTTTTTTCTTTTTTTTTTTTTAAAAAGCTTGTTCCTAAGAAGGTAAAGCATTAAGTATTTTATTTCATCACAGTCACAACCACAACGGGAGAGCTGAAACAGAAAAAGAGAGGGCAGTAGGTTATGCTACTTTACAATATACTGGCTCAGATGAACAGATGCAGTCTTCGTGCTGAGAAACCGTGAGGTATATTTCTTCCTTGCCCCTTGCACCCTCAATCCTAGGGTTAATCACATCATGATGGATGATTTTACAAAATAGTTATTCAATTTAAAAGGTTGCATTGCTCTTCGGTTCTTTATTTTTATTTTAAGATATATTCGTGTCCAAAGTCAATTACAGGTATTCCCACAAAAGCACCAATATTCTAAATTAGTCCTTACTGAGCGATACAGACAGGAAAAGAGATACTGGAAAAAAGAGGAAAATACTATTTATTATGTACAAATAATTTCCTTTAACTTTCCTAAATGATACAAATTCATTTTCAAAGAATGTTTTAAATATCAGCTTTTACCAAATGTATACCTGATCATCTCAGATTGCACACATAGGAGTTTCTGACTCTTCTGACATACCTGGATAGCATTAATCCTTTTAATAAAGTCATTATATACAAACTCAGATACATCTTCAAAACTAGAACTTATCCACACAATTAACAAACAAAAGCACATCTCAAAAAACAAGGAAACTCATTCTCAGTATATCAAAAGTGAATTTGAAATAACATTATTTGCTTTTAAAACAGAAAAACACATAGCAGCACTGTTTGTACACTAGTATCTCTTTGCTTTTAAAATATAAATATGTATTTATTACGAACAGATGGTGGCCAAGAAAGGTATCAACTCTGTCTTAGCCAGAAGGTCAGGTCATGGCTGAGAGACCAAAGAACAATTACTGTTTGCAATTTAGTGCCATGTAAGATAAAACATCTTAGGTTCACCTTTAAATACACTAAGTGTGATTAAGCTGTTTTCATTTTACTTATATGAAACAATTTGCAGTGACAGTGTTTGTAAAGCTATGCTTTAAAACAAGAAGAAAAAAAAAAAAAAGGAATAAAACATAACTTTTAACACATTAAATAATATTAAGACCTATACAGAACTTTCTTGATTACTAGAGCCTCACCAATGAAATAGCTAACAGACACTGAGCCTCAGTATCTAAACAAAATAAGTTTGTTTTCCATTGTTTTTGTTCCTACTTTTCTTTTACAAAGGAACCAACTATGGTATTTGAACAATATAGTTACTTTACATAATTACTGAATTACTCTAATCTCTACTGGTAGGGATTCTCCCTCCATCACCTTATTGTAATTATATCAAATTACCACATTTTAGTATACTCATTCCCACAATGAATAAAATACTATTATGTCAATACATGAGATTAGAATATGTTGTTCAATTTTGCAATTTGTTCAAAAGGCAATCCTGAAGCAAGTCACAGAACAGGATTTAAAATCCAAGTTGCTTCTTCAGATATCCTATTAAACACATCCTGTTTTATTTGTATGCCAAGATTATGCCAACTCTCTTATCTGTGATATCTGTCAAGGCACAGACGACAAGCCTGCTTTTTGTTTTTCAAAGTGTCCTCAGGCCTAAGGGATGCAGGAGGATAGAAAAAAAAAAAAAAAACAGAAAAAACAAGCCTGAAAACAAAAGGCTTTGGAAGGCCCCTGCTCTTCTGAGCTATATGATTTTTCAATACATATTAATGAGTTATTTTACCTAATTAAGTTTTTTATTTTATGTATCTTTTTTTTACTATAATTTGAATCAATAACATTTCCAGTCCAAACTCGTACTTAATTAAGTTAATAAACTTATTGTCTACATGTACATTTTGGGCAACTGGTAAATAAAATTAAATTTTAGAAATACTGCATTTTTTTCCACGTATGTTCTTACACAGGGGCTGATTTGCTCACTTATTTACAAGTGAAAGAATGATTTAAAACTTGTTGGATAGTCTGCTCTATGCACAAAATTCATGTAAAAATTTTGTTTTCATGCATCTTATGCACTGTTCTGTGTATTCAAAAGAAATTTACTCTCGTGAAAAATCACAATTTTGAAGGAATAACTGGAAGTTTGAATACCTAAAGAAAAATGGACAGAACTTCGACAAAAAGGGCACTTCAAAAGATGCAGACTACACCAGTTTAAGCTGTTTGCCAAGTATGTTGCATGTTATTCTAACAATATTCCTTACTGCAGTGGATGTTTTTTTCACCTGTAAAGCATATACTGGTTTTTGTATACAGTATAAGAGACAGTTTGTTTTTTAAACTTTTCTATGAAGCCCAGCATTCATTAGACTTGAATCTTTAAAGAAACTGGAAGACAAATGATCTTCTTTTTTCCTGGTACAGTTAGTTTATATTTAAGACTTCTTAGTGTTTTGTCAAGCTATATGTATACCTAGTTACATGTGATTTACTTGTTAGAAAAGACTGCATAAGCATATGTATACAGCATATACAATTCAAGTACGTTGTATGAATTCATATGCTAAAGTAATTCTGTATGAAAGCATGGGATGAGTACTACGTAAAACTTAACAAATTAGGGCTGAAAACAAGAATAAGATTACCAAGAGGTATTTACTTAACAGTAATAGCTGGCTTGTTGCCATTAATTCAGAAACCATTTAACAGTAATAAATGACCACTATTAGAAAAATGAATCATTCCAACTTCCGAAATAACCCTATTTAGGCTTCCAATAACTGCAAAGCTACAGCAGTATCATCTCTTACCTGGTCCTTAATTTCAAGCTGCCTTATAGTTTTTGTTCTGTACTCTCTGAGCTCCTTTTCTGCCTCATCCTTCTTCATTTTGGTTTGATTCAACTGATAGCGCATTTCTCCACACACCTGTTAGATTATACAGACAACATGATCCGTAGCTTGAAGAGCCAGGGTTTGCAATGAGATCTTTTGGTGCCCTCTAGAGGTCATTTAAGCGCAAGATTTTAATTTACTGAAATTTTAAGACTACATATGGTAAATGTTTTTTACATAAAAAGCAGATCTGAATTCTCTATATAGTGATTAACTTTGAAATATGCACAGCCTTCTACATTCAATTATATTTGGATCAAGATTTTGCTAACTATAAATATTTATGTTGTAAATATATGTGCCACTAAATACTGTTAAACTACTGTCACTTTTATATTCTTCTCCCATTCTTTTTGAAATCTCAAGAAAGTCTATGTGAACAACCTAGAAGTAAAGAATCTATCATACTCCTATGTAAGGACTGTTTCTTGTCTTGCCAACTCTCTGCTGTTAAGAAAAAAAACATTTAGATGTTAATACATTAATTTTCAAAGTTAGATCAGAGCACTATAGACTTGCTAAAAGTCAAAGATAAGTTATTTTAAAAATGCGTATTTCTACCATATGCACGGGCCAAAAGAAAGGTACTGAAGCAACATTTGAAAAAAAATAAAAGATCACTCCCACAATATCAACAAGTATTCTGTGCTGTTGGGATGTTCACTATCTGAACCCCTCATTGCTTTTACATCTGAAAGGTTGCTTTTACATCTGAAAGGTAGCTTGACTTCAGAAGTCTTGAGGGAGGCTAACCCCTCCCATGTAACTACTCTGTGACAATATTACTCTCCTATTTCTTGACTTAATGGGTTTTATTTAAATTTATCTGTTAGGAACCGAGAAGGATAGCAGAGAAGCTGTCTCCTTTTCACTTTCCCTGGCTAATTACCTCCAATTTGTGGCTATTTATTTTATCTTAATAATGAACAAAACAAAAAAAACAAAACAAAAAACAGAACAAAAAAATATGCAAGATTGCTTTCCCTCACAATCCCCAATGAGAACAGTTACTCTCAGAATTTTCTTACCAACTCACACCTGCCCTGCTTATTCTCTTCCACAAGACTTGCTTCTTAAATAGGCACATTTTTAACATGTTACTGGCCCCCTGCACTTCTTTACAATTTCCAGTCACACATTCTACAAGACAAATTCATTTTGACCGTTCAATCGCATCTCTCTTCTCATTTCCATATTTATTTCACTCTTAAAAAGGTACAGGGGAAGTAAGTATGCATACAACCATCAGGTACCTTATGAAAAAAACAATAACAAAAGGAACTGTGAGAAATGCTTGTGTCCAATAGCCTGAGCTCAGGCAGAATTAGCTATGAATCACAATTTATTTCACGCTTTTGCAGAAGTGAACAACCTTCAGAGTAGAGAGGTGAATCAGAGCAGAGAGTTGCAACAGTTTATATTTCTTATTTCCCAGCACAAATTTCCTCCCACTCCCCCACTGGTTGAGTACTCCAGGGGTTTACAACCTATCTGACTCTTCTAATTCCCTTAGCAGTTGTCCCACCCCTGTTTACTGCTTGGTGAACCCCTCCTAATTCTTTTTTAGTTTTTACCTATTATGGTATGCTGACATAACCTCTCATAGTTAACCTTCCCTTCTGGTTCCCACTGAAATCACAGAACCAGTCTGTACCAATACATCTTCTCATGCTACTTAAAAACATAGTTCTTCTATTATGTTAGCAGGAATTTATCTTGTATCAGAGCTCCACGGCACCTCTTTAGACCTCGTTAGAGTCATAACATCTTACTATTATCCAAAACAACATTTCTTTTCTCACAGAACTGTTCTGACGTTAAGATACAGCATCACTTATGAATTAGAAGTATGAGAGGCAAAAAGGATCATTTTCTTGGAGGATAACTTGCTAATTTAGTCCTGTTGCAGATGATGGAAACTACAAAACACTATAAACAATGATATAGGTTTTTATCTGTTTTAATTTTTTTTTTATTATTTTTTTTTAACATTGAAATGTGACATGCAACTGAAAAGTCCTAAGCAGCAGCTGCACAGACCGCCAATCCTGTTTTTCTAATGGCTCCATTCTTTATAGTAAGAATGAACAAACTGTGACCTGTTCCTTCCTCTAAGCAAAATAAAAAACATGCAGCCATCCCTGCCTCTGGCTTCCCTGCACACAGTACACACTGAATAACACAGAAGGATCAGCAGATGGTGCTGTCCTAATAACTGATTTTCCAGCCTTCTAGTAGTTCAGAATGAAGGTTGAAAAAGAATTCCAGAGAAATCAAAATTTAGTGTTTTTATTAATAGCAAACCAAGCTTGGAAATGAATCAGATGCACAAGGGGATGTAAACATTATACAATCAATGACAGCAGTCATGGCGATGCACGCTGTCCCAGGAGCTCAACATTAGGACTTTCCTCCATAATTTTTAGTTGAGCTCAGGAACATGAACACACTTTTCCAGTCTCTCATGACAGTGCAATGAAAACACAGCATTGCCTATTGCAAAGGGATCACCTATTCAGCTTTGTATCAATTTTAACTCAAGCAGAGACTAGGAGCACAAGATTACCTCTCTCAGGAGATTGGTTCAAATCAGCAGGCTATAACATCAGTCAACTCAAATTAGTACATATTTGGATGTATTGCTTCCATCCCTTACTACCCCACCCTCAAAAGTAGCACTACAGCCATCCACAAATCTGGTCCAGAAAAGCAAAACTTTCATGTATCAGAAGAGGTAAAACAGATCATTTTTACATTCTTAAAATGACCTTTATTTCTTTGAGTTGAATTTGAATTAAGTTTTCTAGTGCATTTGATGGGCTCTTTGCTGTAAATTTTCTGCATAACTTTCACCTATTTGCAGCAGAATCGGCCACTGAGGAAGACAAACAGCTGACAATCTCCCCAGTGGAAGTGGAGGCCTGAAGAACAAATTGCTCCCCAAAAACCTTGCAATTAACTACTGGCTGTAGGGTTACCAAGCAGCCACAAACATTTCAAAAGGTCGTAACAAATTTTCATCTGCAGATTGTCTATTCTATATGAAATTAGCATCCCCTCATCTTCATGAAGTTGAATTAATTCCTACGATAAAAAAATAACTGCTGTAACAAGCTATCATTCCCCATTATAAGCTTCAGACTGCATTTTTTTTTTATTTCTCATGTCATAACATTAAGGCTCTAATGGGTTGAGAATTGTGCAGTATAGAGCACCCCAAACCAATACAGACAGACCTGATTTGCATATAAATTTTTTATACTGTATGTATATAAAACAGATCTAATATATATTTTAAACAGTAATTCTTACATAGAAGAAATATTTCTTTGTAGAATGCTTATCATCAACATTAATTAGTAAAGTACACTGCAAAGCATTTCTACAAGTACTTGAAAACCTGTAATTACAGGACAGGGTTGAATACTATGCATCTTATTTATACCTAATACAAATTATAATCAGAATTTGCATAGTCTGTGAAAAAGGAAGCTTAACTTTTGAATCACAAGACATAAAAGTTCTCTTCTGTAAAACTTTACGTGGAATCTTCAGAAGAGTTTACATTTGTAATCACGCGCTCTTTACCAATACAGAGAAAAATGGAGAAACAAAAAAACCTCTCATCTTCCAAGTCACAACAAGGAGGTAAAGCAATGTGCCTACCTTGTTCATCTCCATTTCGTGGGATGCAAGCTGATGTTGTGATTCTTCTAACTGGTTAACCAGAGAATTCTTTTCCCTTGTAATTCTCTCTACCTTAGCCTCTAACATGGCAACATTCTCAGACATGGCCGTCACCTGCAAAATAAAGAACACAGCAATGATGAAATTCAGCCAGCTACAGATTTAAACCCTGTAGGACTTTCTCCTTGAAAGTAACTGTAGCTATATAGACAAAATATACACCAAGAAATGCAAGAAAAAGCATAAATTAGAAATATAATAAAAATATTAACCAAATACAACTAAATTACTTTAATAATTGGTATGTTATTTTGAACTAATTTATCATGAGGTCATGTATTTGAAACTTTCCATTAGTCAGACTAGTCTTCAGAACTTGCTAACGTGATCAAAGTGTCATAAGCACCTGGTTGCAATACTTTTGCAGCTATGGAAGAACTATTTAACACCTTCTTATCTGTACTTATATGGATTGGTTTCAACAAAACAACATTCCCCCAACTATCTTTTGCACCAGCAAAAAGACAACTGCCATTTTAAGTATACATATTCAATTAATTCCAAGTTCAGACAGTACTTTCGCACTGAAAAATCAACGCATAACACAAAAAGCATATAGAAGTAGTATGCTAAAAATTTAATTAATTCAGATCAAATTTTACTGAACACTGGAAAAAAATGTAACAATAAAAAAGAGACAGTGACCCTTCAGCTATTTAGCCCTGAAGCTTACTAATGTAAGTGGAAATAATGGTGTCTGACAGTTCTAGGTTAACTTACAGGAATTCAAAGCCAAACCTAGAGGATTACATATTCGTAACTATCCTTCACTTATTATATATCCACCTGAATTTTGGAACATGCTCTTTCTTTCCCTCAAACAAATGACTTCTTAAAGAAAGTGATAAAATACTCACATAGCATACAGTGCATCAAGTCAACCCTTATTTCTACCATTTCATTTTCCTGAAGCATAATAGCTAGTTGAATAATACTAGACTTAAATCACACATATAGATCATAGTTTTCTAGAAAGTCACTCTGTATCTTTCTTAATTACTAAGAATGACATCATCATAGTATCAATATGCAACATTTAATGTGTATGTGGGATTTGGAAAAAAAATTGAAAAGAAGAAAGACAGACTACAACTCCTAAGACTTCAGATCAGTTTCAGTAAAACACAGCACAGCAGTTTGTGATGAAATACAAGGTGATGTACTGACATGAAGGAACGAATTATTCTGCTGAAAAAAAGTACAACATGCTTGTTGAATACTCTGTATTTTAGAGTGCATATTCTGCTCTGAAATAAATCTAAATGACTAAAGATGTAAGCACAGAATCATAGAATATCCCAAGTTGGAAGGAACACACAAGCATCACTGACTCCATCTCTTGGCTCTATACAGGAACTCTGAATTTCAAACACTCCTTGAACTCCGGCACACCTAAGGCCAGAATCACCACCCTGGGGAGCCCCACTCCAGAGCCCAAACATCTGGCCTACTTCTGCTGAAGAACTTTTTTCTAATCCCCAACCAGACCCTCACCTGACATGGCTCCATGCCATTTCCTTGGGTCTTGTCATTGCAACCAGAGAGCAGAAATCAGTGTCTTTGCTCCCCTTGTAAGTAAGCTGTAGGCCACCATGAGGCTTCTCCACAACCTCCAGTTCTTCAGGCAGAATAACTCAAGAGATCTCAGTCACTCCTCACATGTCTTGTCCTACAGACCATTCAGCATCTTCATAGCCCTCCTCGGGACACCCTCTAATAATTTTGTCTTTAAGGATAACTTCCAACAGACAGCAATGACTTAAACAAAAACCTGCTTACTGCTTAACGACGGCTCACTGTCCGCAGTTTAAGTTTTAATTTCTATTTGCCTTGCCAACAGATCTATGAAGACCTCTTGTAACAGCTTACTTTTAAAAATATTCAATCCTCATTACTGTACTTAATTCTTGTTTTTATATCTAGAATTGGAGTTGAAGACTTTAAATTCCTATGACAGCTTCAGAATATTATCTCACAATACCAGAAATACAACCATATTTCTCTTAGTTCTATGCTATATATGGTCATATTACTATATGGCTTCTTTCTAAAAAGAGCCAATAAATACAGAAAAAAAACTACAGTCAGAAGAGAAATTCACTGTACTATTCCCAAAATTCCACCATAAAATGATTGAAGATATTCTAAATCCAATGTCCTATAGGTTTACTGATGTTAGGATGAAGTTTCCTCTGTATATGTTACTTGGCAGAAAACTCTTGTGCTTTATACTCACATTACACTTGGATCTAGAAGTCTAAAGCAAGATTATGCTACAACGGTCAGTCAGTCTCGGTCAGTCAGTCTGAACATAAATAATGAGAGAGATTCTGTCTGAAAGATTCCATTAATATAAGGTTGTTTTATTTTGCTTTAAACAGGATTCCTCCACATTTCTGTAGATGGGCAAATTAAGTGTTGATCTCTAAAAAATACCATATTAAAATGCAATTACAATACTGTAGCTTTGATATATAATGTAAGTATTACGTAGCACAAGGTCCTAACCTTCACACATACAAAATTTTGAACGTTCAACTTGACAACCTAATACTATTCCTTATAAGAAGCTAGGAACAAATCACGCTTTAAAGTAGTATTAGCACAGATTTACTGAGATCGAAAATTCAAAATAGAAACAAAATAAAGGATGCCCAAACAGAAAGTTTAGAGAAATTCTATGCTCCTTGTATATACAAATAGGAAAAATCATATGCATACCATTGCTGCCAAGTTCTCCCTTTCTTTCTTCATTTCTTCCCGCAGAGCTTCTTTTTCTTCAGTCCTCTTATTGAGCTGGACAGCTAGCTCCTTTTCAAGACGATTCTTCTGGCGTTCCATTTCACTTTTCAGTTGCTCACACTGAACTAGAGCCTAATAAAGAAAAATACAAAAACAATTAGGTTTCTCTTACTCAAAAAATAAAACATTAAATTACTGCAATATGTATCTACTGTGTTCAGAGAAACCAATTCACTATTAGGATGGTTTTTGTTGGTGTTTTTTTGTTTGTCTGTTTGTTTTTGTTTTTTGTTTTTGTTTTTACCTTTTAATGTAGTTTGATGTTTATGCAATCCCACCTATTAACATCTAGAATAGGACTGACAAATTGAAAACAGACATACATTTATTTGTATAAACATGCCCTACTGTGATTTGTAATTCTAAATGCATCTCTGAATGCATTTAGAAGTCAGGGCAAAGAAGAAAGCACTTGCAGGGTATATTTTCCAAATAAGAAGCTGTTTTTCTACAGCCGATTACTTGCCTTTCATTTAAAACTCCTGAATGCACATCTGTAGAACCAGCCTCCTATACCCAGCTCCTCTCAAACTTCTGTTTTTACTATATGAGTAGTTCAAAAAGTTATTCTCTATGAAATCTATGCGGAAAACACTCCTGGATTTACTGCAGCTAAGCAAGTTTAGCCTCTCCAGATCTTCTCCTGCCTCTGAGGAACAGAAACAACTAAAAATGAGGAAAAAATGATGCTTTTTAAAAAATAAATACCTGATGTCAGATAGTCTGACAGGATAATGAAACTGTAATAAAGTGGGCTTCTAAATGCTACCCCCTCACATTTCTCAGGTGGACTTTTCTAAGTGGTTCTTTGATACTTACAAACAGCCAATTTGTGTTTCCCAAGATAAATACTAGTATTTGTAAAATAAATAAATAAATAAATACACCAGTCAAGCAAAAAAACCACCATACAGAACTGCTTTTCTCATATGAAAGACTTAAAACATTACTAACGTGAGCTAATCTGACTCATCATCTCTCTGTTGAGTAAAAACTTGTAGCTGCAATAATAACATCTAACAAGTATGTAGGATTTCAAGCTATGTTTTCTCCTACGAATCACAGACTCCATACACACATCCCTACAGCACTGGATAAGTAATATCAACCACTACTGCTTATTTGGTCATTAGAACCATTACATCAATCTTACCCAAAAACAAAGGCACTTCATTAAAAATAAATATACTTAAAAAACAAGTAACTCAATAATGATTAAAAAAAATAGAAACATCCCCAAACCACAACCACTCAATCCCATAGTAATTCACTAATAATACAGTAGATGTCACTAAATCTCAAAGAAATAATTTAGATCGATAATAATTATAGTAACTAGGGCTAGCATAAGCATTAGATCAAAACTGGTTTTGTCGTTATTATTTACCCCATGCCAAAAGCTTCAAAAAGCTTTTTTTTTTTTTTATTTATAACTCTGAAGATGAGAAGTCCTATATAATAACTAATCAATTCCTGCCTTGCACCAATTTGAGGTAAAACTAATTGTTTATAAATGTTTCAAATATTCTTTCAGGAGCAGTTCATAAATGTGATATTACCTGTGTGACCTATTGTAGGGCACTGCCTTAGCAGGGGGGCTGGACTCAATGCTCTCTTGTGGTCCATTCCAACCCCCTGACCGTGTGATTACAATTATCTTCCTATATGTTGTAAATGCCTTTGAAAAAATTACCTTTCAGTTTTTATCATCCAGCTCTGAAACCACTTAAGAATTTAAATAATGGCCTCAGAATGCAATACATCCCACAGCTTTGGATGACAACTTAAGAATCCAGAGTTTGTGTTACTGCTCAAAAGTATTCACAGTTTGAATCTACCACATCAGTAACAAAGGTTTTATGCACACATTCTCTCATTAGCTTGCAAACTAATTCATATTTATAGGAGTTTAGAATACTCAAAAGCTCTAATCTTTTTGATGACTTTACCTTTGTTTTTTCTAAATTGGCCTCTTCTGTCATTTGCACAGCTTGTTTAACTTGCTCGTATGCATTAGATTCTCTTTGCTGCATCTCTTTCATGTTCCGCCTCACTGAAACAAGTGCATCCATCAAATCATCTCTTTCTCTGCACATAAAAAATGAAAGAACATATTTCTTCTGTATCTTCCCATAAGCAGGGGAAAAGCAGGTGTATTAGATAAACAGATATTTACAGATAAAATAGATATTAACAGACAAAAGACAAAGATATTAAGTGAAGCAAGACTAAAACCAGTACAGGTTAAGCACAAAAGACAGAATATTCTTAGTATGTGCTGAGCTGTTAGTATCTATCACTTGCTATTGGTCTTATGCTTCAGGATGGATGGTTAGTGAAGCTACCAGTAAATCTG
This sequence comes from Lagopus leucura, assembly GCF_019238085.1. Taxonomy (NCBI): domain Eukaryota; kingdom Metazoa; phylum Chordata; class Aves; order Galliformes; family Phasianidae; genus Lagopus; species Lagopus leucura. The sequence goes on along the minus strand of NW_024962252.1, from coordinate 68,522,080 downwards.
GAAGAAATCAGGTCATGAATGTGCTGAAGCTGAGTAACATTACAAAATATGAATCCATGTTTAAAAAAAAAAAAAAAAAAGCTGTATAAAATATCAGAACAAAGCAATATGGCATTACCCTGTCATTACGTGTAAAATAGGAAGGAAAAATTATTGAAAGAAAGGATTTAAGTTCCAAAAATAATTCAGATTATTGAATATATCAGGACAAAACATTAGCTCTTTGCTACTGTTACTATAACTGAGCTAAAGAAAAACACTCTTGGATTCTACACTTCTGCAAAACTTCTTTATTAACAAAAACTAAGCTCTATACCAAACCATATCAAAATGAGTAAAGTTAAATACTTAACTATTCCACTGTTTTTCATATGGTGAATGCTTTTCAGTTCTGAGAGAATAATTGTCTCCATCTATTTACAGAACAACTAGATTGAAAATTGCTGCTGTTTTGTCTGTGCATCTGCTGCATTGAATGGTAACACAGTTCCGCGTATTCATTTTAGCAGCATTTGCACAAACTACTTACTCCTTGTGAAAATATCTACTGTAGTATCTTTGTTTTAATAACTTCCATAAAGAAGTTGATTTCAGATGTTGCTGAGAGATGGTTTAAGAGGAAGAAATAAATCAGCTCAAATCTTTTGTTTCAAGCTGCCCTGTAACACAAGGTGACAAAAATGTACTGGCTGAGTTTCCATAGTTTCTGTGACAACAGTTTCTTTAAAAAAAAAAAAGAAAAAAAAAAGAGGAGATTTGGAAACATGATTTTTCAGCAACAGAGAGCATTCCCAGAAAATTCTTGGACTTGTGACAACAGAAAAATACATGAATCCTCCCAACATCCATATAATACATAGAGATCACATCCATTTGTCAAACAGTATGTATTATGCCCCTTCAGACTTCTCACTTCTAATTGACCCACTACCTCCTCTTCAGCAGAATCATTCTAAAAGTCTGGAAATCCTAAAAATCTTCATGTATCTGACAATAGACAGATGGCTGTTTAACAAACTTTGAGAAAGCTGCAGTATCCTGTCACTATTACTAACAAGTAAAAATGGAGAGATTTCTGAAGTGATGGACTAGCAGCATTTCTTTTCTAAAAAAAAGTTAATGCTTTCTGAATTACTGTATCTCATTACAAAACACATATACCATGTTCAGTTTGTGCAGTTATTTTCTAAACTCTTTAAATAAAAGCCACAATTTAAAAACAGCTGCTAAAAATAATTTGATTTCTTTCTGATTTAAAGGAAGTTGCCTTGAATTAGTTAGCAAAGTATTCCATCCCAAAGTCTGAACCTATTAAACATATTCAAGGAAAACAGGGATTTCTCTGATAGAGTGAAAGGTTTACCTGTAGAATTAGCACAATAAATACAAGCTAGCAGCAGTCTGGTGGGGGAAATCCCAAGGGATCACAATCATAAGATGAAGACTAACTTTCTTTTGCATTTGAAATAAAAAGAAAACTACCATGGATTTCACAGTGGCTTTGACCTACACTCATATTCTGCCATTAATTTTCATATTACAATCTGAACTTGGGACTCCATTGCCTTGTAAATGTCTCTACAAATACAACCACATTATAATCTGTGTGGTTTAATGTAAGCAACTGTTACTTCATGAGAAGCTAAATATCCCCAAACTTACTTCGTTACTCTCTCAATGGCCTGCATGTGAACATTAGAATGTGTCTGTGCCAGAATTGCCTCCTGCTGTGCACATTTGAGACAAAGACCACCAACTCGACTAGAATTTGTGGCTGAAACAAGTGATTTCTGGTGTTTTAACCTTGCTTCCAAATCTTCACATGTCTTCTGAGATTCTGAAAGGTGTTTCCTAAAAAGAAGAAATAAAGAAAAAAAATTTGAGCAACACCCAAACATTTCTACAAGCTACGCAAAATATAACAATAAATGCAAAAAAAAATTTTTTTTTTGCTGTAATAAATTCCATAATGTACATTATTTTACACATTTCAGTAGCCTGTGTAAAATTTTAACAGAGAAATAGCAGTTAAACTGTCCCAACAAAATTACTAATAGATAAAACAAAATTAAATTGTTTCATCTGCTGTGACAGAAAATAGTAAAGCCACATGGAAAATTTTAGATGCAACTTGTAGTCTTACATTTTTCCTGAACAGAAAAAAAAGGATTCATTATCAAAATAAACTTTGTAAATGCATTTATACAATGGCTATGCAAATATTTCAATATCCTATGAAAATGTATTTTTTTCCTGCTCTTATTGCTAATATTAACAGTAGCTCCTCTTTTCCACGCTACTCTCAAATTAGCCAGCAAGTGACAATTCTCTTCCTAGAGAAAATCCAGCACAAGTCCTTTACAGAGAGAGTGGTGAGGTGCTGGAACAGGCTGCCCAGAGAGGCTGTGGATGCCCTGTCCATCCCTGGAGGTGTTCAAGGCCAGGTTGGGTGGGGCCCTGGGCAGCCTGGTCGAGTATTAAATGGGGAGGTTGGTGGCCTTGCATGTGGCAGGAGGGTTGGAGATTCATGATCCTTGAGGTCCCTCCCAACCCTGGCCATTCTGTGATCTGTGATTCTGTGACATTCACTCTGATCGCTCTAGGGATAAACTTGAGGTCAACCCCAACGCCAGAAAAACAGGGTAAATTCTGTACTTCTCTCTGAAATTTATACCAGGTTCTATAAAGAATTTTCTCTAGAATTTCCAAGCATCTGTCATGGCAGGAAGAGCTCAGTAAGAATGCTGACATCAGGAAGTTCCAGACAAATGCACACTGTGCACATGAAGATCTATCTGACAAATTGTGCAATGTATCCAAAACTTTTGGTTTGTTATGCAGACCATCTGGGCAGCATACACATACCAAGTCTGACACATTCTGGCTGTACTGGATTTACTGAGCACATGATATGTATGCTGTACATATATTTCCTTCTGGGAAAGCTTCTGTGTACTTTTTTCCTATTTTAGTAGTAGGTCTATTAAATAGAATACACTATAGCCTGGACAGAATTTGCCCTGGGTATATCCTTGGACAGTCATGGCACAACAGACCTATTATTAAGAAGTCTAGGGCAGAAACTGATGAGTCCCGTGTAAATTCATAATTAAAGTTAAAAAAAAATAAAAAAATAGGGATGGTTCCATCTGAAAACAGTACAATTTTGCACTTGAAAGTGCAAAATCACCAGATCTCAAGTGTTTCAAAGCACTTACGCTTTCAAAGATCACACCCCTTAGGAGGAAGTGAGAAGTTTCAAAAAGTACCTTTAGAAGTTTTCAGATGATTTCAACCTCTGATCTTTCTTTCTGAATATATTTAACACTAAGCCAAGAGGGAAAAAAAGCCAAGAGGCGAGGTAGCTGAAATTTAAGATTCTCCTATACTTTGACTAGCACAATTGGCTTTGTACATTTACAATTTCACTACTGCAAATAGCATATTTAAACCAGTAACTCCTTTTGCACACAAACACATGTAGAATTACATAATTTTAGATAAATTGGATTAGAAATTATTTGGGGAAAAACATAATTAAACAGATTCGGCAGCAGTACCATGAATGCAAGTACACAAGAAGTTTATTCCAGAACACCAAATGCTACAGTGTTGGCCTCTACTGCTGCTTTTGCTAATCTCCTGTCTATAATGAAAGCACTCGTTTAGAGTGCATGACCTATTTTCAAATATTTTTATTTCTGAAGCTATGCAGGTTACATGACTGGAAACACAGCATGCATACTTCAAAACTATTGTTGCCCTGTGCCAAAATCATTATGTGGCCTCAACTAGCTCAGAGATTCCTAAAATTTTTGATACCAGATATTAAAAGAAGAAAGTTAATTGTGAAAGAGCTCACATAAATTAAAACTTCAGCTTCTTTTTTTACTTTGTTTGTATTATCAGAGCAGGCACGGAGTCTCCATAAGGAAACTGGACAAAAAAAAAAAAAAAGATTTCATATCAAGTTTTGAGGCTCAGTAATACCTGTAAATACAATTTGACATAATTTATTGTATGGCAATACATACATTTTATAACAATGCATTCAATTATTTGAGAAAACACTAATAAATCCTTTAAAACCAGGTTTCAGCCAAAGTACTTGAAAACATCACATGTAGTCTTTAACCACACTGTTATCTAAATTCAAATGAAGAATGCATCATGTTAGGAGTTGATAATATTTCTTCAACCATAATTTTAAGAAAAAATAAATATTTCACTCTACCTTAGAGATTGTACTTGGGCATCCAAGATATCGATTTTATCCTGATAAAGAAGCTTTAGTTTCTCCTTTAGAAAAGATGGAAGAAGAAAAAAGAAGAAAAAACAAAACATAATTGGGTCTTTTGGTTTGTACTTTGTACTGTTTTTACATATAAATTTAGACATTAGCCATATTTATTCTTTTTCCTCGAAGATATAAACCTGTTAAATCACTAGACTCAGAGAAATCTAAGCATTTCACATTTTTGTTAAAGTTCACAACTTGAATAAACCTCCCATTTCCTTAGTTCTACACAACTTGCCAGTTCCTCATACGATATAAATTCCTACAGCTCCACAAATGTCAGCCATCTACAATAATTTACAAAAATTAATGATCTTATCTCAGTTTTCCTTTTACTCTCCCACAACCCTACATAAACAAAAGATTCTTCAAGTAGAGGAGCTATTTTTTCATAATATGATAACATGCTCCTACTACCTGGGACTCCTATTACCAAGAAACAAATAAATCAACCACAGCAGTGATAAAACACAATGATGATAGCAAGCCAAAGAAAGCATCAGAAATTCAGCTCACTATGATGCTTAGAAAGAAGTCACAATCCTACAGTATTCCTACTTTAAATATTACTGAGGGAAAAAAGTGCATTTATTGTAAAAAACTAGCTGTCAAATTGGTGTTATTGATAATTGAATATGTTTTCAGCTAAACATGTGCCAGAAGCATGATTAAAAGCATCCCAAAACTTTCAATTAATCCATGTTTTTTCTTCCCCAAAAGATGGCAATGTCACCTAGTTCCTCTAGAGCAAATAAATCTAGAATACTGTCTATCCAGGAAACTGGATAGGCTCTGAATCACTAAGGGTTCTTGGTATCTCTAAAAGCACAACAAGTGTAATTCAGGCCAGGGAAGACAGACTGAGCAAAGCCACTTTCATACCTTACTGACCCTACTCTGCTCCAGAAGTAGGAAAACTCATTGCAAACAAGCTTGTCTAGAGGCCTGCCTAAAATACAGCAGCTGGTTTCCATCTGTTTATGGGTTGTGCTACTGCCAAGAACCTCCAAAGTACAGTGGAGCCATCACTGACCTGATATTCTTGAACCAAGACTTATCTCTTGGAAATCAACACCTGCAGCTACAGCCTAGCATCTGTGTCTAACTGGAGAATAATATTAATTAGTGAATGACGAGGAGATAAGGTTTAAGAGAGTAAAATTTGATGTTAAATTAAGGTTCAGCCAACCAAAACTCCTTCCACAAATTTATTACAAAATTGAAGCAGTAACAGTACTGAATGCTTTTCCAAAAGTAAAAAAATCCTAATACCAACCAGTTCTACATGCCATTTTTCTACTTCTCCAACAGTTTTTGAAACCAAAGCTGGATCTCTGTTACATGCTGATGACGATATAGAAGGTTGATGCAGCTTCAAGTCATTATGCCTGGAGTTCTGATTATTTGCCAAAAACAAAAATGTGTTAGTGCTTCAATTATAATTATGTACGTTGTAGTTTTAAACAAACAATAATTATGTAAATATTAAATGTTGTAAATTTAATTACAGTAAAATATAAGAACCAGTACACAAGTTCATTAGGTTAAGGATCTGTGATGATACAGGAATTCACATTTTCAAACTGTCATTTTGTTTTGACTAAAAGTCAGTTTGAAGATAATCATTTATTTAAGCTTTCCTTAATAGGAGTTGTTTTGCTGAACCCTGGTTAAAACAACAAGAGGAATAAAAACTTACTGAGGTATCTGGAAGAGCTTGTTCACCCAAGGTATATTCTGCAGTCAAAAATTTCAGTTTCTGATGGAGGTCTTCATTTTCAAGTATAACTACTCGAACCTGATCTTTCATCTCAGACAACTCCTCCTGTGAGACAGAGAAACTGCATGTAAAAGGTTCCTTAAGACAATCATCAACCTCTTGAGAACAAAGATTAGATAAATATTTTCAACTATTTCAGCTTTTTCAAACAAAATCAGAACACTCAAAAAAAAATAAATTTCTGTATAAAAACAATTCAAGTTACAAAATAATCATTTCTTAAAAAATACACTTATTTGTATTTGTAAGATGAAATGAAAACATCTTTGAAGGTCCTCAAACACCACATAAACACCAAGATGTGCAACAAAGCTCAGTGTTTGTTGAACTGTGGTTTACTCATTTTTGGTCATTGAAGCAATTTATCTCAAGACTAAGCACAAGCTTTTTTTTAAAGCAACTCTTCATAACTGGGGGATCAGGGTTTCAGTAGCTGAAATATATTATGTAATAAATACCTTGTAAAACTTCACTTCTGCTTCTAAATGGTTAATGTACTGAGACTGATCATTAATTCTAGGAATAAGATCAGAAGGGTCTGGTAAGTCTTCTGTTGCAGCTTTTGGGGTTTTCTGAAGGAAGTAAAGAACAGTGTGTGTTATTTTCTGGTTTACCAATTACTGCAATAAGAAGTCACTTGCACACAGCATACAGCGTATGCTTAATAAAAGAAATACACACCCCACCAGGTACCAGGTCATGAGAAAGGGAGAAACAGCAAGAAATTCTAACCCTAAATATGCCATTTCTGCCAAAACATATTACTGCTTGAATAAGCACATCTATAGAACATAACCATCAACCAATGCCCAAATGAAATTCACACACTATTTATTATTCATTTTAGACAAATGTTGGAGGGTATTTTCTTCTGTGAAATGAATATTGAAATATCTTGAATTTTAATTGGTATGCATCAAAGGATACACCTCTAAATGTTAGTTAATAATTGCTGCAGAAATACGAGTATGTCTGCAATTTTAATAGCCACAGAGAAACACAGGAAAATGTCTAACAAATATTTATCAAAGAATATGAGATTTTAAGATTCTATAACTTCACAGCATTTACAGCTAAGAACAGTGTACAAATTAAACAAGAGTATAACTAAATCTATTATTAAAATACCCTTAAAACCACAGTTGAAATGGTTTCACAAAAAACACAGCCTCTCTTTTATCCTATTAGCAAGAGTCCTTGGCCATCTGAAAACAGGATTAATTTAGAGTTGACATTACACACCTATTTTGCATATTGTAATTCATTCTGATCTAATTAATTAGTCTTAAAGGTCCCAGATGTAATTTTCAGGAATTAACTGAGCAGTCGGACACCTAAGTCTCCCAGACCTCATAAAAGATTCAGAAACCTACATCTTTGTTTTTAAAAAAATTATTTTTAAATATTCACAATCAAAAATAGAAATAAATAAATAAAAACATATATATATACATATATAAATAAAGCATATATATACACACACACACAGATACATATATACATATATATATATATATATATATATACACACAGATATATATTTTAAAGATTCATGTTACTATGGGGTAGCTATTACATCTTATACACAAAATGTGCATCTGGCAAGAAGAGTAATTGGTGGAAGATGTTTTATGTTCAATAGCAAGATTCTAAGATTCCCTGTCCAACATTTAAGATAAAAGCTTCAGGTTTTAAAACCAGAACTCTGTGGCAGGGGGTTGAAGCTTAATGATCCTTGAGGTCCCTTCCAACCCAAGCCATTCTATGATTCTATGCTGACATTTAAATGAGAATGAATAATCAAACCAGCAAACGCAACAGAAATTTCTAGCAACAACAGCCTTTTTCTCAAATTATACCCAATATAATTTTTGACCATAGTAAAAAAAGCGACCCTTGTTTCACCCAGAACTGCAGTTGAGATAAATACAGGGTTTTCCAGAACCATCCAGAAAAACACAAAGTAGACACTAAATTTGTAATGTAACCCACTTTGGCTGAGTGCACGTTCTGAGAGCAGTTCTGCTGCAAGGAGAATAAATTTGAGAAACGTGCATAACGGTGCCCTCTCCACTTGGCAGAGACCACTGCATTTTGGTACATACTTGGTGCTACATGGATTGACCATCTAGCCAATCCCAACCGTTTCCAAAAAAAAAGAAAAAAGGATGAACTTGCAGTGGAGTTAAGACGATGAGAAAATAAAGTAATGTGAATTGTCACCAACACACATCATGATCAACTAGAAGGAAATGCCTAATCAAGTATCTGAGATTTTTCTTCTGCTATGGCCATAAACATACCAAGTTCAGATCATATCACTGAGAATCAAAATTTCAGATTGTAAGAATGGCTCAGGAGCTCTAATTCTTCCAGGACAGTAGAAAACATACCACAGCATGCATGTCATTCATTCAAATAACACAAAGAAACAAAAAGAAACATACTCGGAATTGCATTTTTCTCCTTGATGGAGAGTCTTCACTTTCCATCTTCTCCTGATGTTGCAACAAAATTTTAAGTTGATTAACTAGGAAGAGATTAAAAAAAAACAAAAAAAACACACTGGTTATAAGCAAAAATATTGGTAGTACAAATGAATAAATTTAATATTGTTTTTAACATTTTTAAGCTGTTTGCCTTCAGAGTAATCTTACCTGCATGACTGTGCTGTAGCTCCTCCCAGGGTGGATCGCCACTGTTGTCACTGCATCTGTCCACATCATCACTGCCCTTGTCCACAGAGGACTGGTCAAATCCAACTTTATCCTTATTCTCAGTGAAATGCCTTTCCTCCAAGGCATATTTCAGCTGATGGATACTTTCATTAGCACGCTCTGCAAACAGTCATGTCATTAGCCACAGCAGACAACATAAAAGGAAATATTTTAAGTTGCAAAAAACTGTGAGAACTAAATGCATTCAGCAGCTGTCTAACTTGACTCCTTCATCTTAAGCCAGTCACTGAAAGCAATTACATAATGCAAACAGCCAAAACTACGACAGGTCACAACTTGAGGAAGCAACATTTACTACATTTCTAAATAATAAGTTACGAACAGAGTGTCAGCCTGTCAATACAACATGACTTCACAGCAGCACAAGTAGCTAGTATTAAAAATTGCTACTACAAAGCTTCAACTATAGTCAAACCTTACTGTATTTCAAACATAATGCTCATTCTGTATTTCATATAATGCACAGGATCAGTCTCTAAGGATTGGTGTAGTGATTTCTCATGGCGACACCTTACATGACAAAGCAATGCCTCATATAACTGAAAAATAACTGAAATAAAAATTCAGCAAATGCAGTCAACATAGAACAGAGATTAAATAAAGACATTTGACTTCTGAATGAGTATAAAAAATAAATAACGCTTATTCGAAACAAAACAAAAAACACCTCTTTCCATATAAACCAAAATACTCTATGAATCCTTTCAAGAATGGACTTGGTAGTGCTACAATAATATTCTTTTCTCATTTTCAGTGCACTGAACTTATTTTCTTTTTTATCTTTCTTTTTATTCTGCTAACTTCATGAAAATAGAAAACCATAAATGCCACATTATACCAATGTACCTGAACATTACCAGTATGTCAGAAAAGAAACTGGAAAAACTTGCAGACCGAGAGGTGAAAAATGAACAAGGAATTAGAAAATATGAGCCTGGCTTTAAACAACAGTATTTCTGGTCCACACTGTAGGACCTCCATCAGTTATTTCTCTTATCACTTCTTTCTTATCATCACCTATGTATAAATGGAGATTAGTAGTTTATTCCTTTTCCATGTAAGTGCACATACACAAACTAGACAGGACAGACAGGAAAGCAGCCTAGAGGAGTATGGCTTCCTGCAACAATCAAAAAGCAAGATCTCTGGGCTCTGCTGTAATACCAAGTGAACTCAGAAACACCTACCTGAAAATATATTTTGAATTTAAAAAAAAAAGTAAAAAAATCACTGTTCAGCATTTGCTGGTAGAACAAGCAAATGTTTTAGAGTATAAGTGCTGAAGGTTAAAAATATTAATAGCTCCTCTCTTCCAAACAGCAAAGTGAACAGCAATTCAAGTCGGAACAAAAGCTAAGTATGTATATCTAGCTTCAATTTACCTATCTTTTTCAAGTTCAAATACATCATCTTGACTAAAATTAGGAAATACTTTTTTTCCCTGACTGTAACAGTTTTCACAGTCCTTTTCTCTGCATTGCCATAACTCACCTACAGTTCATAAAATATAAATAAGACACCAATACCATTCTATTTAGGAACATGGCTTTCAACCCAGTGTGCCAGTTCTGTCTCACATTTTACTAATGCTAGTTTTTCCACAGAATCATGAGTTGCTTCTCACATATTAATCTTTCCGCAGCACTCATTTTTAAAGCCCATTAATCTTATGACCAGTCTTACCTCTTCTGATTTTCAGGTACTCCATACTCTAACCAAGTTAGTGTAAGAGAAGAAGCAAAAGCACATTTTAGACAGTCATAATTTATTATAACAAACCCAAATATATTTCACAAGGTGGTGGCTCAGGCAAGAGAATCTAGGTCATACATTTTTCTATTAGCTAATGGGCATAATTAAGTTACCCATTCTTAAGGATTACAGGATGTTATGAGACTGGGAGCGTTAATTGACAAATGGTAACTGTATCTCACTGATGCAATGGCTTGAATATTTAGTAAACTATGTTGCAATGAGTTGTTGCCAAAAGATATTCAATGTCAGCTAAAGTATTGCATGGAGAGTCATTTGATAACTAGAAAATGCACCTGATTTTCCTGTTCACTGTAGGCCTCTGTCAGAGAACCCTGAATTCTAGTTTTCCTTCTGTAGCAAGTGGGGGAAAAAAAAGAATAAAAACAAAACAAGGTACATGTCCATGTATATGCTTTCTTCCACAAAGTAAAGTGTGCAGGAGTAGTAGTGAAACATAATAAAAACATTATCTGTGACATGCTGATGTCTGTTTTTCGTGGCTAAACATTTCCTGTCCCTAGAATATTTTTGAAATATTTTTGAAAGCTTCATTAATATTTGACAAAGTTGCTTAAATGCTTTCTGGTTTCATAATTAAAAAGTCTGCTGCTATAAGGAAAAAGCTCACTACCAGGGAACTGGGAATTAGGAGCTTTCAATACCAAACAGCTAACATTCATTTGAGTACGAGTTGAACTAGACATATAAAAGGCTAAATGCACAATTTTTTTTCTAAGTACATCATTTGGGGGCATTAGGATAAAAGAATAAACATTAACAACTGGGAATGTACACATTTTACATTGATAAAAGCAACAAATATTCTTTCTAAGCATGAAAGAAGCAGAAAGAACCACTGTGGATGCAAACTATTGGAGACCGAAGCATCTTTACTTAAAGATCTCACAATAATTTTTAAAATGAAGCCATAAGTTTCTAAGTGCTAGCACAATCAGTCTACTTTTTCAGTTAGCTATTCCTATAACAGCACATTTTACAAAAGCTGCTCTCAGTAGAAATGCATTGCCCAACATTGCCTGCATATCTATTGTCGTATTCTTTTCTGCATTTTAGGACTTTACAAACAATATCTGAGAATATATTTCCATTGCATGATAAAATGTCATTGATGTCTTATCTCCCATAGGTAGAGCTAAGGATATAGATGAATTGCAGCATGGCTGAGCTTGGAAGGCATCTCTGGAGGCCATCTGGTACAACCTCCAGCACAGACACCACATCCAGGTGTAACACGAAGATCTCCACAACCAGATTCCACACACAAAAGAGCACTGATTGTGTTAAACATTCAATTTTAATTGGAAACAAATCAAAATGATAACACAATCTAGGATTTCTGAAAGCAGTCAAATCTAATATGCAGATACTATCAGCAGTGGGGAAAGAAAGCCTTGATCTCCGTTTTTTTTCCTTATGCTTTTTCCCCCTCCAGTGCTCATTAAGATTTTTTTTTTTTAAGTTGCCTACAGACATATAAAAGTAATTATAATATTTCCTACACTAGAGAGGATCTGATGCATCTTCATACTACCCATTAAAATATATGCTTGAAAACCTGCCTCAAAAAATATTTCATTTGTTTCCTAGAATGAAAAATATGAAATGTCAAAATATGTATGTAAATTCAATTTCAGAATTTGTACAGATAACTTATCTGGACTGAAAAGAAAATTAAAAAAAAAAAAAAAACAAACCCAAATCATTTTATTAACTGATAATGCTTTCTGTTTTTCAGTATTTAGTGGTCATGGCACCAAACCCGCTGGAGGTCAAGGAGTGTTTGAACAGCATTCTCAGACACAGGGTTTGGATCTTGGATGTGCTAGAGTGGAACCAGGAGTTGGGCTCAATGATCCCTGGGTTCCCTCCCAACTCAGGATATTCCATGATCCTATCACGAAAAAACACAAGCCAGCAACAAAACCTAATGCTCCCTTTTTTCTTTGACGTATCAGCTTTCATCTTAAGTATTAAATCTGGTTTAATACTGGTATCCTTTTTTCAGAGAAGTATCTTTATATAAATACAACTAGTACAAGGGGTTTTTTTTAGCAGCATGTCACTGCTACTGTAGAATGTATTTTGTTCTATTAAATTGGAGATATGACTGATGCATTCAACTTGTCAAATAAACAAATAAATAAATAAAGGCTAGAGTCAAAACTCTGAAATTAAATTCAACACAAAAAAGCTTGCTGTATTTCCATGTAAGCAGTACTCAGCTTTGGAGGAAAAAAATAAAATTGTGTGAACAATACATCACTGAAAGGAACACAGAAAAAAACAGAGAAGGCATTGAACCCTGTTTGCACCGCCTAAACAAAAGATGTTTTTTCAGGCACTGCCCAAGACTGTCTATGAAGAGCAATTCTTCAAATGAAAGCACCAAAGTTATCTCATTCATGTACTCAGAAGTGCCACAGAAAATACTCTAAGACCTAATGGAGAGCTTAGCACAGGAAACAACCATCCAGAACAACAAAATTGGCTGCAAGAGATGGAAAAAACTCCAGGTGGGAGAAGTGTTAAGGAACAGACATTAAAAAAAAATAACAACTCTGCAAAAAACGTTGCTTTAACTATCATCTAAGGACAACTGTCTAGTTTGTTTGTTTTTAATAAGACTAGTAGTCTCTACATTAAAAAACGTAACTAGTAGTATTTAAAATATTTACTGGACAGAGTAGCAACTGAAGGAACTGGGGCTGCTTAGTCTCAGGAAGAAGAGGCTGAGTCTTCACCTTATTGCTCTCTTCCAATATCTGAAAGGTGCTTACAGCAAGAGCAGGATTAGTCTCTTCCCAATGGTGACAGGATGAGGGGAAATGGCCTCAAGTTGTGCCAAGGTAAGTTTAGGTTGCATATCAGGAAACGTTTTTTTTACAGAAAGGGTTGTTAAGCATTGGAATAAGGCTCCCCGAGGAGGTGATTGAGTCACCATCCCTGGATGCATTTAAAAACTGTTTGAATGTGGTGCTCAGGGACATGATTTAGTGGAGGGTTGTAAGAGTTAGGGTGGTATGGTTAGGTTGTGGTTGCACTCGATGAGCTTTAAGGTCTTTTCCAACCTGAGCAATTCTATGATTCTATGATTTTGACAGGTTGATTAAAAAAATCCTCCTTCAAAAACACTGATTTGCACTCACCAGATTATTTGATAATATTGAAGCATCCTAGCTAGAACTGATTCTTTCTGGCCAGTCAAACAGCAGTGCTCATGACACAGACAGAGCAGAAGGCTCACAGGACATTCATGCCATGACCACCATAATTGATATGACTACAATAGCACAACTCTTACTCTGCAGCAGAAAATACCTTTCTGGGATAACTTTTGAACATAAATTCTATTACCTCCTGAGTATTTTGAAGTTCATTTGAAATAGTTTCAAGTGAAAGTTTACATAGTAACCTAATAAACCCACCGCACAAATACCACCCTCCTAACTCCACATTACACACAATGGTAAAGACTTTAATTATGCAAAGTCTTAGACTCATCAAGAAAATCCCTGCTATAAGGCCTTTAGTACTTCCATCAGAAATCCCTCTAGTGGGCTCTAGGACAACCTATTTCTCAGTCACACTTTTTGTCTGGCTTTCTGCCCTCTGGCCATCGTAGTTGGCTTGCTGAATGCTTGGACCTCCCTACAAACCAGTCTCCTGAGGCAATTCTCTTTACAACAAAGGACACTGCACTGAAGAGTAACCGGTAATCTTTGAGAACTTATACTCCCTTTCATCTCACTGAATAAGGCCATAAGAAGATTCTTCTGATCTCCAGAATGGATGGTATTAACCTCCTGCCACGTATCAGCCTACATCCAAGAGGAACTGCTGCAATGCATCAGCCTGGATCCACATAAGGTCAAGGACTGCACTTGAGGAACGCTGCCTATCAAAAACATTAAAGGTGCTAAATGCTACCTGAAATTTCAGAATCCCAATTACACAAATGATGAGAACTTGTACAAAAATCTCAAACTACGTAATTAAGACTGGAAAAGAATTAGGTTCATCAGCTCATGGAGCAATAAATCCATTCATTCCACGATGAATCATAAAGCTACTGGGACCAATGTGAGAAAAAGAGAGGGAAATGAAACAGCCAATAGAAAGCCGTGTTCTGAAGTGATTTAAAAACCACAGTGGATCCAGCGTGAAGCAATCCAGTCATTCTATATTATGAGCTCCTGTAAACAGTCCAAGATGCAAGATTATTGAGAAAGGCCCTTTAAAGTTACATGAAATTTAAAGCCATCACCTACAGCCTCCAGATAGCTTTGTACAAAGGCATGCTTTGAACTCTACATATTAAAAGTTTATGAGCTCATAATGACTATGAAGATGTACCTTTAGATATACAACAGTTCCCAAGCAACTCCAACAGATTTTCTAGTTGACAGAAAGTGAAATTTCAGTGGAACAGTTTAAATGCACAAAAAACCTAAGACAAAAAAAAAAAAAAAAAAAGGATTTGTGTTGCAAAATGCTACAAAAGCATATTTTAATGAAAAGCCTGGTTTGAATCAAGAAAAGAACCAAACTTACTAAACCACACACGCAAAAGAAATATTAAATATGTTAAAGCTTGGAGAACATAGGGAAAGAAAGCACAGTAGACTTGAACTTCAAAGGTTTTTGGCTTTTCCCGCTGTCACAGCCTAAGAAAGATGAGAACAGCCTATTCTGAAGGCAGTTCAGGCAGCTCAACGTAACCACTGTAAACATATATTCCCACATGCCCCGCAGGATGCAGTTTGAACAGAACAAGTTGCATACTCTGGAAGTTAAACGCATTAACACATCTGCTTAGATGAGAACGAACACAAGAAATCTGCCTTCTCCACTGCCCGCGTGCCACCCATTAAGCTTTACAGTGATTCAGGAGGCCAGTACTAACTGAGCATCAACGCCTAAAATGAAAAGGCAAGTCAGGCATGGCACAATTAAAGAACAAAATAGGCTTGGGGTGGAGTGGCTGAAAGCTGCATGGAAGAAAAGAACCTGGATACATTTGTCAACAGCTGGTTGAATGCCAGCCAGCAGTATGGTCAGGTGGCCAAGACCAATGGCTTGTATCAGAAATAGTGTTGCCAGCAGGAGCAAATAAGTGATCATCTCTCTGTACTCAGCTCTGGGGAAGCCACACCTTGAGCGCTGTGTGTTCAGTACTGGGTGCCTCATTAAAAGAAAGACACTGAGGCCCTGGAGCATGTCCAGAGAAGGGCAACAAAGCAAAGCAGTCTGGAGCACAAGTCTTATGGGGAGCAGCTAAGGGAGCTGAGCTTGTTTAGTACGAAGGAAGCTCAGGGGCAACCTTACTGCTTTCAGCAACTGCCTCAAGGGAGGTTGTGGTGCAGTAGGGGTTGGCCCCTTCTCCCAGAGTAACTAATGATAGGACTAGAGGGAATGGCTTCAAATTGCACCAGAGAAGATTCACGTTGGACATCAGGAAAATTTTATTCTCAGAAAGAGTAGTAATGCATTGGGACAGGCTGCCCAGGGAGGCGGTGGAGTCACTGCCCTTGGAGGTGTTTGGTATCATGTGGACGAGGCACTGAGAGACACGGTTGGTGGGATGATAGGGATGGGTTGGTAGCTGACTAGATGACCCAACAGGTCTTTATCAACCTTAATGATTCTGTGAAGTTCATTACAAAGCACCTCAGAAACCACCACCAAGAGAGCTGCAACTTGTTAAAAGCAGCCCGTGTGATCGCACAGGGCCACAGCTTACCAGACGCAGTACTTTAGGGCTCGTTCTAATTTCACTACAAGTTCCGACTCCCGCAAGCACTTGATGAAAACCTCAAAGCTCAGGAAAGACACCTCGGGCCGTTAGCAGCGGAGCGGCGCACTGCCGCAGCGCGTCCGACCACTGGCGGGCGCCCACCCGGTGCCGGCCCGGGCAGGAGCAGCCCTCCTCACCCGCCCACAGCTCCGCGGGCCGCGCTCACCTCGGAGCCGCCTCTGGTATCGCTGCAGAGATTCCTCCAGGGCGGGCTGCCCACGAGGCGCCCGCATCGGGACGCCACCGACCGCCGAGAAGGGCGCGCACCGAACTTCCCGGCGCCACCCCGCGGCACTTCGACCCGCGCCGCCTCCCCAGCTCCCGGAGGAGCCGCTACGCCGCTACCTTCCGTTGCTACAACGCCAACTACCAGCCACAGCCGAGCGCCCGAGCTGTGCCACGCCCCCAGCTACACGGCGAGCGGGGAGACCGCGGCGCCAACCACAGCTCTCAGCAAACGGCGCACGGCGCAGAGCGCGCTGGGAGGTGTAGTCCCCTCCGCGCACTCAACTGGCAGCGGGAGGAGGATACGCACCGCTTCGCTTTTCCCCTTTGTTGTGGCTCGCAACGGCCTTCGCGCCTGCGTACTGTGCACGCCTTCCACCTACGTCCCCGCGCCCGCAGTGGCTGAGCACAGCGCAGGTCCCGGTACGGCCGAGGGGGCGGATCCACGTTTGCCTCCCACTACCGCGAGTCGCGGCGCGAGTGGAGCGCCCATCGCGCTATTGTCTGAAGTCGGCGCAAGCGCAGCTCCGACCCCGCGGCTCTGCCCTCTGCGCCTGCGCGGCGCCGTCCGCCCTCCCCCCCCCCCCCCGCGCGCGCCCGGGGGGGGCCCGGGCGGCGCCTGCGCAGCGCCGTGCCCGCTCTGCCCGTTAGCCGCTATGTGCAGGGAATAACGTTGCCGCGGTTGCCGGAGGAACGCGGAACGGAACGTCCCGCCCCGCCCCGCCCTGCGGGGCCGCCGGTTCAACGAGCACCCGGCGCCACTACTACTAGCAGCGGGTCGACCCCGCGGCGCGGAGAGCCTCCTTGGAGGGGTGAGTGGGGACTTGAAGGAGAAGTGGGGCTGGAGAAGCCCATTGTGTCAGCGGGCGTCGGGCGGGCTGTGCCCCGCAGCGCGGATCCGGTTGTAGCCGCGATCCCCGCGGGGCTCAGAGGCCGCCCCGCGCCCCCGCCTCCATCCGCCCTCGGCAGCGCGGCGGGAGGCGTGGGGCAGCGGTGGGGCGGGCTGCGGTGCCGCCCCTCTGGCCCGCGCCGCCGGCACACCCCTGAACCGCCGCTGCGCCTCCCTCGGGGTCCGAACGCGCCCCCGGCGGCGGTCATTTGACGGACGGCGTTGCCCGGCGAGACGGGGCGACTGATGGAGAACGGCCGCCTGCGCCCTCTTCCCATTGTGCGCGCCCGACGAGGAGTGTCCTCCGCTCCGCGCCGTCCTCCCGCGCCTCCTCACTTCTCCCTGCGGAGAAGCGCGGCATAGCCGCCCTTCGCTGTGTTTCTGTGCGGGCGGTTATGGCCCTAGCCGGGTGCGCTGCGCGACTGACAAAGCGTCGCGCAGCGCCGTGCTGCCCGTTACGGCGTCACGCGGGGAACGGGCTGTGGGTGCGATGCTGCCGAATGGGAGACAAAAAGAGCAGCCCCCTTGTGACGGGCTGGGGAACACAAATAGCATCCCCGACTCGACGGTTTGAAGGTGTTCTCTTCGTTGCGAATTTAAACATCTAAGGGGTTTGCGGGACGAAAGCGTGCTGCTGGCACCGTGGTGGGCACGGCCTTCCGAATGCCGCTCGAGGCTCTGACAGCGCTCCTGGCCCGGCGCTCGCCCGTGTGGGATGGGGCACCTTGTGCAAACTGAGCTGAGGCATGAGCACATATGCCGTGATTTCCTGTGATTGATTTCCTCTGGGAATGGCTGTCCAGATGCTGAGGAGCCCATCCTGAGCTGTCCTGAACTAAGCTGTCACCATGGGAGCTGCTCAACTTCAAATTTTATTTAACAAAATTTTTGTCTGAAAGGGGTCATGAAGCCTGACTGAACGGGGAGAAGGGTATGGCTGAAGATGCACAGAAATCTATCAAAAGCAAAGCCATGAGGTGTTATTGTGGGTTTTTTCTGCTCTCATTTCTCAACTACTTAGAAGTTATTTGTAAAGGATCAGATACAAATATTTTCTCACCTTTTAAGAGAAATACTGTGGCATATAAGTAGTTACCAAGCTTCCTTTCTCATGGTAGTGCAGGGATTTCTTTGACATCTGTTCGAGATGTTTTGCAGGTGCTGCCTGCTTCCCTTATCTGGTCATGCTGGGCTTTGCAAATCACAACAGTTTCTCGTTATCTTGTGCCTCCAGACTGTGAGAGACGTGGCAAAAAAAGATTTTAGCAGTTCTTTTGTAACATACAAGCTCGAAAAGAACCAAGTTATGAAAGTGAACTGCAGAAGTTGATGTACTCTTGGGGGTGAAAACTGGGAGCTTCCCTGAGTGACAAGAGCCTAACCTAAAACACGAGTAGCTGCACAAACTGATTTTGAAGTTCCATTTCTAGTTTTTTGCAAACACAGGCAGAAAGGGCTTAATGTGAATGGATACCACAATGTCTCCTTGGGTCCCTAAATAGAACTATTGCAGTGTCAGCACCGTTGGCTCTGCAGGCAGAATGACCCTGGAGTAAAATAGACTAGTTTTACTTAAACCAGAAGGCCAATAGAATCTGAAATTCTGCTTTCCCAGTAGAAGATGTTGGACAGGAGAGCCAGGCATTGAGTCTCTTTGGATAGATTCTATCTGCATCTAACGTCTGTGAGCTGTTCTCTGTAGGACACGCTCCTTGTTGTGGTAAATATTGGCATGGCTGGGACCAGGAAACTGCAGATGAGGGAAGAAAGTCCTTTGTCTCTAAGGGATGGAGCTTCTGTCTGCTGAAGTTAGGTGTGTGTCTGTTCTACAGTGTCCTGTGACTGTGCCAAGTGAGCCTGGGAGGTGTCTCTCGCTGCCTGCCAAGTTTATAATGCTCTTACAGAGCACCTGCGCTCCTTCTGGTCCTCTGTTTGTTGTTCTGTCTTGCACTGTCATGTTCCTTGAACATCTTCAATGGAGTGGTGTACAGATAGCAACTTCCTTCTATGTGCAGTGCTCATGCTCCTGTGTGTCAGAGTCTGTGCACTGTGCTGAATGAGGTGGTTGTCCTGGGAAAAATAGAGCATGATCACATGGCTTGAATGGTAAGGTATAATGTATGCAAACAAGGCTGAGAGGAAAGCACAAACTACTTAATTAATCAGCTCTGTGAATGTCTGTTTTGTAGACACAACAAAATATTAAAATTACAAATGTTTGGTTCACTTTTATAATTTAGCTTCTTCCACTGTCCTCTTAAAGCTGGGAGGCTGTTTTTATTTTAGAAATGCATTTATAGTTAGGGGCCTTAAGAAACTTTTATTTCAAATTTTGTTTGATCTTCAAAAAATATATATATTTTTTTAAAAAATTAATTTTTTTTTTTTTTTTTTTTTTTTTTAATCACACATTATGTCAGAAGCAGTTTGTCCTAGAAACTTCAAATGAAACCATCAAAGATGGTTTAGTGGATTGCCCATGATTCTGGATTGCTTTGTTCAGTCTCTTAGATGGTTGAGTCTTTTAAGATGAGGCAGAGTGGCACTTGCCCATCTCACAGTGGCTGTGAATGGAGCAGTCACACTCACCTCGTCCTCTTACACTGTGAAAAGTTGATTCACATGACTAATTCAGCCAGTTTCTTTTCTTTTTGTTCTGTTTGAGCTTTTTTTTTTTTTCTTTTTTTTCCCCTTGGGTTAGCAAATTGAATTATTTTGTGGTGTGGTCAGAGGAGTGCTGGAGCAAGTACACGGAGTGGGGACAGCAACATCAGGTCTGGAAGAAAATATTGCATTTTCTGATAGCAGAGATCCATTTGGACTGCTCAGCTGTGCTCTCTGACAGTCTCCTGCTTGCTGCAGAATACTGCAGACAGGAAGGGAAATGTATAAATATCCAAGAAAACCACCAGGAGACTGGTTTTAGTTTTATCATTGGTCTTTGCTGTTCTTTATCTGTGAAAGGTTCACATCCACAATGTTCAGAACATGAAACTGGGTGAAAAATAATGTTTCTTTGAGTGTAGGTATGCAAAGAGAATTGGAGTGAGATGGTGGTTCTGCTAAGTGATGTGGCCTTTGCATAAGAAAGTTGTGAAGAAGCATGTGGTTTTTCTTTTCTTCAAAATTGTATTAAAATGCTATATGTGAAGAATGTGCTTTTACTAATTCAAAACAGAAACATCTTTCATTTCATCCTCTGAATAGAATACTCAGTAAAATAGGGTGGCTTTTTTCCTATGTGCATCTGATATATCAACTTTGTTTCTGCTCATTTAGTCCCTGTAGAAATGGCTATTGAAAAACAGGCTTCCCATTAGCTAGGTGCTATTCAGAGCTCCATCCCCACCCACTGGTGGGCCTCACAAGCTGACTCACCGCCAACAGCTGCAGTCCTCTTACAAAGGTCTAGCTTCTTCAATTTGTTCTGCTGTATTTGTGGCAAGAATTGGTGTTCTTGTAACAGGTTCCTTTGTCTACTTCTTTCCAATCTTGTGAACTAAAATCTTATTTTCTGAACTTCTCCGTGAAACTAAGATGATTGATATAAGAAGAATCTGCTAAAGCCTATGTGATGAACTTTGCAGATTTGGTATTATTTCATATATCATTCCTGAGATTCTGGTTCTGTTCCTTTAAAGTTTCTTTCAGAAAGTACAGCAATTATTGATCTTTTCAGAGAAATAGAAAGAGAAGTGATACCACTCCCTGGTGTTTCCGTGATCATCTTTGTGCGCAGGGTATTTTGCTGGTCTTCAGCTGTGGTTCTGTATGAAGAAAGAACTGAACTTGCAATCAATCCATTAGCTAACCATTGTGGTCTGGAAGATGCAGTACAGTGAATGCATTAAATCAGATGTATTTAGAACTCATCCCTCAAAATGACACACTTACATAATTTTCTTAATGATCTTTCTGTTCAGCTGCAAATACTCGGCTATCTAACTAGGCATTCTCAGTAGGCCTTTTCAGCTATCTTTTATTTATTGTCTTGTTACATTTCAAGAATTGGAATAAAAATCCAAGAAGTCAACATGTCATATCTCTTCTGTTTTCCCATGAGCACACATTTTTCTTGCTTTCATTAATCTCATTTCTAACCCTCATCAACCACCAATGACATAACTGATAATTGAGCCTTAGGCCACTATCAGTGCAGGAATCTTGATGTCAGGAATTATTACACTTAATTTTTGTATTTTAGTTTAATAGGTGAAAGATATAGTGAATAGTATTGCTGTTTAGTTTAACTTATTTTTTTTATTTTGTAATTTTCCTAAGAACATAAGAATGTTGGGTCACAATAGAGGTCAATCTAATGAGGACTCCATGAAGAGCTGTAATCCAGTGCCTAGGGAGAGACAAGGAAGGTGTAGGCATGTATGATATCTTCTTCTAAAATGATGCTAGTCTCTATGCGTTTTCTACTTGAGACTTTAGAGCCAGGTGTTGTTTCTATTAACTGTTACCCTTTCTACTTGATCTGCTTTTCTTCAGCATTGTCTTTTCAGGCAACATGTTAGAATTGTCCCTTTTTGTTTTTCAGACCTTTATTTGTCATAAACATTCAGCCTTATACTAGCTTAATTTAATAACTAAAATCTTTCTTACCTCTTTGCATTATTGAAGATAGGCAAATGCATTTTTTTGAGGTTAATGAAGACTATGCTCACCCATCTCCTCTATATGTGATATATATATATATGCATTTATATATATTTAATCGTGCTTGGTTTCAAAAAAGAATAATCACATAATACAGGGGTCAAACACTTCCTATGAGAATTACTCTTTTGGATGATTGTCAAAGCACAGCTCAAATTTTAGCTTTTAAATTGGCTTTATAACTGACTGCTACAGATCTGTTTTGAATTGCAAGCAGAAAATGTTGAGAACCCAGATCTTCTTTGCTTGTTTAGCTTTTGGGTCCACAGAATCTTGAAAAACAAACAAACAAAAAAATCACACCAGAACTCGTTAATATAAGAATTATGGAATCACTTGAGAATTTTCTTGATGTAGATAATACCACCCTCTCTGATCCTTTTTTGTTTTGTTTTGTTTTTTTTGTTACTATTACAGTTCCTGCTGATAAACATAAGAAAACGCCTTTATTTTGGCTCAGTCTGCACCAACTTCAATCATTAGCAACTTCAGTAGAAGTTTGCTCAAAATCTGTCTGAATTTACACCTTCTCATTAAAATCAGTGTGCTGACTTTTAACCATTTACATCACAAATCCGGTAGCATGTTCCCATATTCAGTATTTGGGTGGGTTTTTTTAAACTTCCTTAGCCAAGGGAGAGTTGTTTGCCCACAGTCTTGGTGAAGTTGAAATGTCAGGAACTGTGTAAAAGACGGTCCTGCCATGTACAGAAAAGCAAGGCCCAGTATAATAAAGCTATTGCATTATATTACTTTGCTCATGTAGAAAATGTATTGCTTTGCATTTATGAATAGTGTCATCTTTTTTCCAAAAGAGAATATTTGTTTCCTCGGCATTTGCATCTTCTAAATTGCCACATTTAATTATCTTGCATATTATGTGTGCTATTTTCTTTTTAATACCTTTCCTTATGCAAACACCTTTGCTTTTACCTTTTTTGTGGCCTGATGGAATTTTCTTTACCACACTGCAGTATTAACTTCAACACTCAAAATTAAACATGCTGTTGGTGTGCTGTTGCTAAACCTGCAAATGGCAACGGTCGATGTCCTTCCCTATTGACTGACAGTCCAGAACCTGGTTTGCATTGTTCTCTTGCAGGCTTCTCATTGCAAGTGTATCTAAATGTTGCCTGGTTACTTGCTTTGAGGAGTTTGGTGTTTGCTGGAGAACTGAGGGCTGAGTTACTTAACAGCTTCAGTTCTGCATGACTGAATTACATTTTAGTATCCACTCTCCAAAGAAATGTTTTCAGCTTTTCAGGTTTTTGTTTGTCATTCTTTGAGCTCTATATTATTAAGAAGCAAGATTGGTTTTTCTACTACAGCTTCAGACATTGCTTTCATGATCTTCACTTCTATTTGCCTTCTTTATGCATCCTAAACAATGGGTTTTCGGTTGCTCCAGTTAATATTATTGGGTTGTTTATTTAAATCTCTGACAAGGTGAATTCATTTTTATTGTTGTTTTTCTTCTGGGCAGCATATAGCTTGTGGGGGAGTGTTGTAAAACATGACAGTTTCAAAAAAGGGTATCGAGACATAACAACGAACCAGGATGTCCTGAGTCATTCCTTGCCCAGTTGAGGCCAATTGAAGCCTTTGATCAATTAAAAATGACTAGATGATCTGTTATTTCAGTGCAATTCATAAATTAACTTTAAGCAGTAGTTTAGGAGAAGGCTTGCGTTAGTGGAATTGGATCCTTCAGTTGCCATGTGTTGTGGGTCTTTGTATTGGTGCAATTTCATTCCAAAACCAAGAAAAGCTTTAGGCAGAGCTGTTTTTATCTAGAGGGCTTTGAGGGTGGCAATGCTTCAGAGCGTCTATGGGTTGCTTTATTTGTATAGCTATTTCCCATGGGAATTCTTCCTTTCTTTCTTCTCAAGGTGTTTATTTGCACTTTGCAGCCTAATCTAATGCAGCCTTAGAAGAAAGACTGTTAGGTCATTGTGAGGTGGGAGACAGTAAAGATTTCATGACTGGATTGTGATGTTTTAAGCAACTGCTAGGGCAAGTGCAAAGAAAATAAAAATATGGACTAAATATTTTAAAAGTACGTGGTTTTCTTAATTGTTCATCACAGATTTTAAACCTGTCAGTGGAGATTATTTTAATATTTCTTATGGATATTATTTAAAGTAACCATATTTCTTTTTATATATGGAAGAAGTCAGGTGAGATGCAAGTGGGTTTGATGTAAGCAGCGCAGGCTCTCATAGCAGCGTAAGCAGAGCTGACAGCAGGCTGTCTTGGTCCTGCCTTTTTCTCCCAGCCCTGGCTGTACACCCCCATTCCTTTTGCTGTGGTGCTGGGGTTGTGTGCTCACTTCTGGGAACACTTCATCTGTTTGTGGGAGCTGAGGAGTGAGGAGGAGTTGGTTTGTCACCAGCTGAACACATTGCAGTAGCTCAGCTGCACGGCCACAGCCATCTTGCAGCCAAGGCAGAGGGAGCAGGCAGGGCTGGGGCGGGGTGGGAGGGCTGGGATCCTGACAGCAGCAAGCCTGGTTTGGGCTGATGCGGAACCACAGCGTCTTCAGTATATCATTAGTGTGATGAGAGTTACAATTGTTAATTTCCTATTGGTTGAATCTTCCTCACTAAGATTGAAAATAAATAGCAGAGTGAAGCTGTGGGCACAGAAAAAACTTATGGTAGGGGAAACTAAATATGAAGTGTGTTAGCTTCCCATTGTAACTTCTGCTGGGTTATTTGAGATTTGCTGCAGTGGAAGTATGGATGCATGCATGAGCAGCTAATGAGGAAGAGATGCCATGCTATAAATTTTATACCGTATACTGCTTTCTAGAAGACTTACTATAATCCTTAACTATGTAAGTGTAATTGAGCTGCTAAAAATAACTTCTCTGTTTCAGACAGTAAAATTTTGGGCACAGACTGCTCCAATCTCATGAAAAATTCTGAACATAGCACATACTTCAGAATTTTTAATCATTTCAGATATCAAAACTTGTGTAAGAGTTAAAATATATTTTCTCTAAGCCTGGGAAAACATTTGAACAAAAACCACTTTGACCTTTGGGAAGGAGGGAAGAAACTTGGTCTTTGGCACTATGTTGTTTATACTTTTTCTAGTATTTACAGTTACAGTATTAAAAGAGAATTGTTTTCCTGTGGTGGTTTGGTTACTTGTTTAATTTCAACTGCTTTTTTATCTGTGGAAGCCTGTAGATCAGTACTGACAGGTATGATCTAGAGCATCCATTTCTAACTATAGAGATTGACTTTTGTGAATGCTTTCAGTAGCATGGTGAAACCGCCTTCAGTTTGAGGCTTGTGTGTTTATACTTGCAATGCTGTGCACTCATTCTGTTAAATGTCTGTGTGCCCAGACTGATTGCTCACAACCAGTCTGTGTTGTGGACCAGAAAGAAGGGAACATTTCTGTTTCTTCCACTTGTGTCTTCCTCCCTCCAATTGTAAGCACATGGCAAGTACTTCCAGGATTGAAGGGAAAAAAAGCATTTCCGAATTTCTGGCAACACTGTGAAAGCTCTTTGCTTGTGATTCAAAGCAATCCTATTACAATAAGATGGAGAGAAAAAAATACGTTAGAAGCAGTGTCTACTTTTGTAGGGATGTGTCTTGTATCTCAAACTGTGCTGGACTTCAGTGTGAACGTGTGCTCTTCCTTGCCCACTTGGTTGAGAACCGTCACTGTTCTATGGAGGAGATAACCTGAATGGCAGATGCCCCCAAAGGCCGAGAAGAGAGAAGCCACCTAGGCATGGGGTGGCCAGCAGGCCGCAAGGAGCTGGTGTCTGTCAGTCCCATAGCAGTGATTCTGCCAGGGGGATGATGAACTTTTGATCAGTACTGAGTCCTCCATTCCACCAAAGCTGATAGTAGCCTTGCATCTTTGCAATCTCCAGCTCTTGAAAGCTTGCTGGCAGAAGTAATTGACAAAAAGACTGGCTGCTTAGGTCAGGTTTTTTCAGGCAGCTAATGATTTCGGTAAGATAATTAATAACTGTGGCAGAAGGAGAAGATGGTTAAAAAACATAAATCCTAGTTTGTTTTAAAAACATTCTTGCTTGAAGAGAGAAATATGCCGCTTAATATTTTTAGGGACAAATCAAAATGAAGGCTCCATCTGTGCTGTTTTTAGATTAAACATCAGAAAATAGTAGTCTTGCATATAAAAGATATGCTAAATAAGCATTTACCATCTCCTAAATGGGACATATAGAAGAGGTGAAGTCTGGGAAGAACCAAGGCAAAAGAAACAGAAATGCAACACTGATTTGCTTCAATATTTTAAATGTTGTAATGTATTCTGCTATCAGGAGTGTTGTTCTGTGGCTGCCAATGGTAATACTATGACTTTTACACCATGGAAACCTGGAGGAATTTAAACAGAGGATGTGATTTGTTCCAGCTTAAGAAAAGGGGAAGTGGGATGATCAGTCTTAATCAACTTTTGGTGCTTTTATCTGCTTTTAGTTTGATGATAAATGATTTAAAATATGTTTGGTAAACCAGAAGACTGTATCTCTATTGCAATAATGTGGTCATTGTTGAGTAATATACCTCTTTTTTTAATGCAGCTGAATGCAACCAAGTTCCCTGTTAATCTTTTTTTGTTCTTGTTGGAGACATAAAATGAGACTTTTGTAGTAACTGTGGATATTTAAAACAAAGAACCAAAACAGCACTGGAACTCTTCAGTGAGATACTGGTAGAAGGGATGACTCAATCCCTTTTTGTGGATGGGGTTAGAGTACTGCTTCCTCTTGGTTATGTGCCTGGGGTAGTCTGCGTAGTTCCAAGCTCTTCCCTTTTAGCCTTTTCTTTCACATCTCTTCCTTCCAGCCCTTTATTTTAAGGCAATAAAAGTGAAGTTGCCAATTATTGAACTTACAAAGGTAAATCTCTGTCAGTTTCCTTCTATAGAACTACTTCCATTCCAGATTTCTGTCTATTGAAAGACATGCTTGTGTTCATTTAATAGCTGTTACAATTATTTATTTTAGCATACTCATGAAAATATTTTCTAGAGGTCTCCAAAGGAGAGATGGCAGTGTGCCTGCTCAGTCAAGTCCTTGCATAGAAATGTCAAGCTGCATGTACTCACTGCATTTGTTTACAGTGAGAATTTCACATGTAATTGTTTGCTGTATTTAGTAAATAAGAGGCAGTATAAGAAAGAATTGAGATTTATGCTGTAGGCTAGTAGCTGTATTCCTGTTTGTTGGCTGCATACGACAAAGGAGTGAGCAGCCACTGCAAGCAAAATGTGGAATAGCTCCTCTCCAGGGAAGCCATTTCCTAGCTACTAATTACAGACTGCTTTAAAATCTGAAGTGTAATTTATGCTGCTTTAAAGTCTTTGTAATAGGTTATATTTATTATTAGGCCATCAGTGTTCTGTCTTACTCTATGGGTTTTGGGGGGGCAGTTGTTTCCACGTGTTTATACATTGAGAAGGTGTTTGTGTTGTATGTGTCACTTTAAAGTTTTAGTTTATGGGAAAGGAGAGAGGTGGGAAAGGTACATGCATTAAAGAAATGCTGTAACCCAAAATGCAAGGCTAGATTCTTTCTGCGCGCTGAGAT
This sequence comes from Lagopus leucura, assembly GCF_019238085.1. NCBI lineage: Eukaryota > Metazoa > Chordata > Aves > Galliformes > Phasianidae > Lagopus > Lagopus leucura. Next base: position 68,494,338 of record NW_024962252.1, on the reverse strand, counting down.
GTGACTAATGAACTTTAACAAATAGTTAAAATATATAAGACATTTTAACCCCTTTTCAGCTTTCTTTTTCCCATGAGTCTCCAGGAAGGGTACTACTCATCTGGAGATCCTAAACATTGAGTGTATAGCCTGGTTCTGTATTATTGTCTGAGACTGTAGTACATTGGATGGATGTGGAGATCAGTTACGTTGATGCCAATAGTTGTCCTCCATGACTCCTGTTTTCGTGTTCTGTGTGCTTTTGTATTGAGTCAGGAGGTAAAATGGAGCTGAAAAATGAAACGTAGATATTAAAATTACTTACTATGTTTGTTTTCATTTTGCTTTTTTATTCCCTTTGGAAAATATACTTATCTTCATACCCACAAAATAAATAATTTCCTGTATTATAGAAAAAGAAATTTGAATTCTTTTGAACGTAATTTAATCTTACTCGGTATCTTGGGACGTGGAATAAATTCCATATATTTCACAATTTTGGGGAAAGTGAAATCACCACCCTTGGGAGGTTAAAAAGTCCAATTTTCTTTGTAAAGTGGTATTTGTTTTCTCAGTACTGGTCAGGACTGCGGTCTGTACTTAGCCAATGCAAATAAAATCTCCTCTTTTTACACAGCATGCAAAACAACTTGGAGTATGCCATATGATGGAGGCAGTGAGAGTGGCAAATGGGGGAGGAAGACTTGACTACGTCTTAATTACGTTCTGCCTGAACTCAGTGTGCAATTATTTATTGTCTCGTTTGCTTATCTTGGCAATAATATAATCTGATAGTGTAGCCTGATTTGGGGGGTGGGCAGAAGGAGGGATTTCTGTAGCTTTTTTAGAAGAATCTTTCTTAAAGGCAATTTGGTTATGGCCAGCCTGATTCATTAGCATGATGGCTGTGCTGCTCTCTGTGTGGCTGGCCTCGTTTAGTCATGGTGATGTAAGAAAATTTCAGAATACTTCTGTGTGCATTTCCTTAACTGAAATGAGGATGATGGGCAAAACGTGAACATTTGATTGTTTTATTATAAACTAAGCTACTTTTAGAGGCAGTCTTTAATTTATGCTTTATTTTAACTATATTGGAAGCATCTTGTGAGAAGCATTGCATTTCAGTGTGGGAATGCTGCAAAGAAGAAAATTCATGAGATCTCATTTCTTACTTATGCCTGTAAGGATTAGAAATGCAAATTAGCCAGCAGTTGGCTTTAATAAATGCAAAATATTCTTATTATCCAGCTCAAAGGTTAGAATAAGATAGCTTTTTTGAAGTCTGAGACTGACTTTATCCTGGTGGCTAATGTCAAGTTTGCTTTTAACAATTTGAGATCTAATGTTTCAACAATACCTTCATATTCTACAATGTAAATATTTTTTTCCTTCAAGTACCCCCTGATTATTTTAACAGTATGCGTATGAGACTGACGTTGGTTGTGAAAGACCAACTATGTACAGTAGCAGCCTTGTGCAAAATTTTCTAAGTGGTCTTCTAAGAACATGTATGTTGACTGTATTATCAGGGAAGATTCCTGTTGTTTTTTTTTTGTTTGTTTGTTTGTTTTGTTTTGTTTTACAAGCTGCTAAATTCTTTATTTCAACTGCTGCCGTTACCTCTGTTTCATTAAATTGCTCTTAATAAAATTCTATCTCCTTGCATTACTAGGAATTGCTGTCATTTCAGTTTGGTTTTGCCCTTGATATCTTCTGAATCTCCCAGGCTTTCTTCCTTCTACTCCCCTGAAAAAGGGACTTCTCTAGCAGGAAAAGGCATGACTGTCTGCGTAGTTCCTCTACTATTTATCTTCCCTTTCTAGGGGTGCTTTACGTGGGAATGGAGATTAAGACTTCTTACAAAGTTTTAAAAATAATATTAGACTTTGTTACAAACATCCTGATTGTTTATTCATACAAATAATGTTATTTTACGTACTATGACATTCAAACGATTGATAGCTGTCAAATAGGCTTTCAGTAAAATTTTTACAGTACCTGTATGTTGGTAGAACAACAAAAGAGAAGATTTTGTTAGTTTTTTCTCTTTTTTTCTTTATCACATCAAAAACAGGATACAGTCTTCCAAGTCATTACCACGGAATCACCATGGTTGGAGAAGACCTCCAAGACCATGCAGTCCAACCCTCCTCATTCCACCAATATTTCCCTGCTAAGCCACGTTCCTTATTACCACTTATAGATGTTTCTTGAACACTTCCAGGGACAGTGACTCCACCACCTCCCTGGCAGCCCCTTCTAGCACTGGACTCCTTTTTCAAAGAAAAAAAAAATTCCAAATATCCAGCCTGAACTTCCACTGGTGCAACATACAGCCATTCCCTCTAGTCCTGTCGCTAGTTATGTGGGACGAGAGGCTGGCCCCATCTCCACACAGCCTCCTTTCAGGTATCTGTAGAGAGCAATAAAGTCACCCCTGGACCTTCGCTTCTCCAAACAAAACCATCCCAGCTCCATCTGCCACTCCCTATAGAACTTGTGCTCCAGACCCTTTACAGCTTTGTTGCTCTTTTCTGGATGTGTTCCAGGGCCTCAGTGTCTTTCTTGTAGAGAGAGGCCCAAAACTGAACACAGTACTTGAGCTGTGGCTTCTTTTTGTCCCTCAGATTTGTCTCTTGTCTCTCACTGTCTGTTGTCCTCAAAATCAAAAACCTGAGCAACTTCTAGTTCAGCCACACTGTCAGCAGAAAGACAAGCCTTATTTCAGTTGCTGTCCTGACAGCTATTTCTGTGTGTAACATCACTAAAATTGGTGTGTATAATTCTGATCTGTGTGGTAAGGAGAAGATGTTCATGCAGCCCCATGGCTGTAGCCACATCGCAAAACAGAAGTGTGCTTCTGTCAGGTGGCGAGACAGAGAAAGGGGAGGGTCTGACTGCCTTTGGTGGAGATCTCAAACTCTTTGAATGCAGGAGGAAAGTCTCAGTCTATCCTTAGTAGCATACGCAGCCAGAAGGCTTGTGTCTTTTTGTAATTAAAATATGAGGGAAGAAATGTTTCTTCCCACAAATGCTGCTGCGGAATTTCCTGTGATGATCTGGCTCTAGGGCACCAGCCTGGACCCTCCTGTGAGGCTGGGGTTTTATCACAGAAAGCACTTCATCACCACCAGCCAGAGACACATAAGAATGCAGCGCTGATGCTTTATTGATCTGGTGAAATGATAACTCTTGTTTTAGATAGACTTAGACAATGGGTAATCTATAATGTGCTGGGTGTGTTAATAGAAGTATATAAAAATAAAAGGGAAAGGGGGTGACTCTGACCTCCTGATGCTCTATAAATGCATACATTTGCTCAGATCTTAATTTCTGTTTTATTGTAAGTATTAAAAAAGAATTGTCCTTAAAATTATTTTTAGAAATACCTTCTTGTATATCAGATCTTGCAGATGTTACAAGTAAACGTCATCTGTACAAAAAAAAAAAAAAAAGGTTTTGTAGACTTGAATTCAAGGAGGCTTAGATAGGCTTAATTTGTTTTTTCTTCCCCTTTTCTACTGGGGGGATGGGGGGAGAAGAAGAAAAGAGGAGGGAGAAGGAGACAAAAAGAGGAAAAGAGCATTTTTGCAGGGTAGTGGCTAACAGGCATTCTTTACTCTTTGTGCTTCCCTTGCTGTGTAGAATTTAGTCTCAGTCACCTCTCTAGATGGATGCTGGCAGAGCTTTTAGGAAAAACAAGGCTTCGGTATGATTTTCTGTTCATTCTTCAGGGAATTATAGCCTTTTTCAGAGCTTTGAGCAAAGATGGGATGTGTTACTTCAAAAACAGAATGAAAACCTGAGGCTGTTATTCAGTTGTCTTATGTCTTAAATTTATTAAAGTTTATCTGGCAAGCCAACAGACTAAGGTCTGTGATTTATTCATTTATTTACTTATATTCAGTGAAGCATTACAGATAGGGGCAGTCATCCTGTACATAATCCTGTTCCCCATTTTAGCAGGGTAAGTAAACTGAATGGATGCTTCACTTATCTTCCCATGGGTTTCCTGTATTCTTCCACATTACTGATTTTCATGTTTGCCATCTAGTTCTACCCTGTTACATCAGTGTAACTCCACCATAATTGTGTAAAAACTTTAATGAAACTAAAGATCTTTTTAAACAAAGTAGTATCATTAGCTATGATCTTAAGAGCACTTTCCTGTTCAGGACTGTAGATACCATTTGAATGGCTCTGGAGGGATCTGTTCAGGTGAATTTTCCCATCAGCAGAATATTTGGTAATATAGCAATTGCAGCTTGTTGGACAGATGTTGAAAATCTGGAGTCCTTTTGGTCAGTTTTTTGGTTCGTAAGCATGTGAGCTCATCTTCACTGTGGGACATTGCAGAATGCAGTTGCAGCTTAGTTTTAAGCATAAGCTACTTTGTTTATACTTCCATCCAATTTGTTTGTTTTAAATTTTGTTACAGTCTTGTATAACTGTAGTTTCATTAAACTCTACAGATATTATCAAGACAGAGTGAAAAGCCTATTAACTTTATGCACTGGTCCAAGCATTACTTGGGCTGTGTCTTTTAATTGTGCTACACTTCTTTGGAAGTATCTTGTGCTGCTTGGCAAGCAAAAATCAAGGCTGAAAGTCTTATTTCCCCTTTTGAAGTATGCTGTCTGTGACCTCAGAAAGTCCACAGATGTTTTTTTTTTTTTTTTCTTCAATTTAACCTAAAATACTTTAATTTTAGATGGGCTTAACACTATTCAGGAGCAACTCTACAAAGTACTGTTATATATGGGATTGCTTTTTTTTTTCTTTATTAGTAAGTTTGCTTAATGGAATAACTGCAGAAATTAGAATAGTTTCAGCCAAGAGACTCTTTCTTGAGGAGCTCTCAGTCTCCCTTTCTGATGTGACAGAAATGTGAGTAATGAAAGCAGGTGATTACGAAAACATCAAGGATAACTTAATGACTACATACCCTACAGTATGAATTTTTATTTATAGTTCATGTGATGGGAGATAAGCTATTTACCTTTGGTTTGGGAAGGTGGTCTTAATTTTCTACAGGCCTACGCCTGTAGCCTTAAACCTTACTTTTAAAAGAATTGCTCAGTGTTACAAAGAAATCATTGAGGCTGTTTGAACACTGTAGTAGTGTGTCAAATTAGGTGTTTTAAGATGAAGTGCTGCTGGTTTTAGAACTCAGTCCAAAATTAAGATACTGTAGTGTTAAATGGGGAACAATAGAGACTGTCTTTTTATTATATACTCTTTGCACAGATGTTGTGCAGCTTTTGCCATAGGTGTTAATGAATTTCTCGTGCTGTGATGATGAGCATGGTAGATAAAGTCAATGGGAAGTTAATAATTCATGAAGGGTTTTAGTGATATGCAATAAATAAGACACAGTACAATCAAGTAATGAGAAGAGAGAGAAAAAACCGTCATAAACTGATTGTCAACTGATTGCTTTAACACAAATACAGTAGAGATCCTGGTTAAATTAATATGCGGTGATGTAGTTAAAGGTTATTTTCTAATAATGTATGTAAGTAGGTTAATTATGATAGTGCATCAAATGCCACTTGTGATCCTGTCCCACAGCAGTGTTTTACAGAGTCGGTTAAATATTATAGTCGTGTTCTCCACTCATCTTCCTAGAGTTCCATTGGTTACCTTTACAGGTTACTTTTTAATACCAATGATATTGATGCAGAAATTTTCTCGGGGTTGGAATTAGATTTACTTCTTTCTTTGTACAGCATGGATTTCACTGTTTCAGTCAAAAACAGAACTGTTGGCAGTAGCATTCTTAGTTCCCTCAGACAGTTGGTTCAGCAGCCATGGTGGGCACTTTCTGATGGGCATTGTTTGCCGACAGCATTTTTTTGTGAACTTGGAATCGACTTCAGTTTCAGGCCACTTCCAGTCGCTGCTGATGCTATCAGTGCTCTCTTAAGTCGGTTTTCTCTTTTGTCATGACTTGCATCCGATGTCTTTTTCCCTGGAGTCCTCACAGCAGTTTGCAAAGCTGTTCAGGTGTCTTATGTGGCATTCTCTTCCTCTGGCCCTACCACCAACAAGGGATGAACTGAGAGTAATGAGGAAGGGGTACTGGTTTTGGCTCTAACTGGCCTAGCAACATTACAAAGCAGTATTTAAGGCTCTGTGTAGGCAGATGACAAGAAAATTCATCTGTGTACTTGCTTAACTAACATACACATGAAAAGTTTTCAGAAGCCTTTTTCTTGCCTGCATTTGGGTAGATTTGCACGAGAGCAGTAGTGGAAGGTACGAACTGATACTGAGGCCTCATTCACATTTCAATTACCAATTTATGAGCATTACCAATTCATTTCAATTACCAATGTATGAAGTACTGCTTCTAATTATTATTTTTTTAATGCCAGTAAGATAGAATATTTTACCTTTTTTCAAAAACATTTGAGCCATTTTTTCCCTGAAACTTCCACATATATACTGTACTTTGCTTCTTTGTCAGTTATATGGCAAAGACTACTTAATATTAGCATAATTTTAGCAGCTGGAAGAGGAACTTAGAAGTTCAAATACTGGGCAGTGTAGGGATTGCAGTTCTGTCAATATTGTGTATCAGCTTGATGCAGAGGTTTTTGCGTGTTGTTTAAAAAGAATATGCACTGTACAGTAATAGGATAATTGTGTACTATTAAAGCTATATGATTTTCAGTTGTTCTGTGGAAGACTGTGATGCTTAAAGTCTGAATTTCATCATATATTAGCTTTAGTTTTAATTTTAAAAGCAGCTTTTGTTCTTCCGTAGGGCTGATGTCTCGCTTCTGGAAAAAACTGTTGGCTGTTCTCAGTGACATGCAAATACAAAAATGTAGCCTGTAGGTTGCTCAAATGAGAGATTATTAAGGATTTTTGCTGAATCAAAACTATAAGCTTGGCAATGTTTTTCTAGACATATTAAAATTGGTTACACCCATCTCTTGGCTACATAATATAGAGCTTTATTTGTTAGGACTGAATTATGTTTACAGTCTTATGCAGCCAATTTTCCTTTGCTGCTGCATCTGTTTCAAATGACTTATGACCTGTGTGTATTTCCTTACACGCTGACTATTGCTTTTTGAAATTGCTAGTCCTTGACCATAAAGTGCTATTTCTTCTGCAAATGAGGAAACATTTCACTGTTGCAATGGAAGTCTGATAAACAGACATTCATGGTACATAGAATGAAACACTGCTTTGGATGATCAAGTCTCAGTAATTATGTTTCCTGTGGTAAAGATTACAATCCAGTGCCACCCAGGTATCAAAGTCTGGGAAAGTGTTTAAAATTCATTCATCCTAATGAGTTTGGTAAGTACCTCGGCTAAAAGAGTTATCTGTCCTGTAGCAGTGCAGGTCCATCCAGGCCACAATCCTGTTCCCCATGAGCACAGGCTTCATGAGGAAAGGAGTGTGTTAGCTGTGGTGATATCAAGTGACAACTCCCTAGAGCCTTACTCCTGACTCAGGCAGCTCCTGAACCAGAAATGGGATCGTTGCATTTAAATGGCATAATTATTTTTCTCTTCCTTGAATGCTTATTGCATACTGACCCAGCATAACCTTTTAGTATCCATAATGTCTCATTGCAAGAATTATCGTGGCCTAAAATTGCCTTGAGTAAAGAGCTACTTCTGATAACCATTTTGCATCTGTCCTGTAGTAATTCAGTTTGGTGTCTCCCAGACAGTGAGCAATCATTCATCCCCTTATTGTTCAGAATCTTTCCACTACAGTCAGAATACTTAATACAGCAGTATATATAAAACATTAAGCTTTCATGAACTTTTCAGGCTTCAGTGTAATTGTCCATATATTGTCTATGTTGATTGCTCCAAAAGTAATGCCTCCTACAACACGTACAAGGAGCTCAGTAACACTACTGGATAGAGCAAATTCTCAGCTACGAAAGTATTTTTCAATATAGTCACCATCAATGAACAAGAACCTGCATGCTGCACTTTGGTCAGTGGAGGTGACCCACATTTGCTGTCTCCACTGCTGAAACGCATCATGCTCTGCCTCACTGTACTCCCTTCACTGTTTGGACTCCAGAAACATGCAGGAAGTGTTATTGAATGTCAGCGGGTGCCATTTTTCCCCTTTGCAGGGTGAAATTAAATCCCAAACCTTTGCTTCAGATGCCATTGTGCCAGACTACCCTATGCTGCCATCTATCACAGGGCAACAGTGTGTAATGGAATGTTGGCAGGGAGCTTCAACCTCTACTGCCGTAGCACCAGCATCCACCCCTGTTGTCGAGGCCGTCATACTAAAGTAGGAGGCATTGCTTTCAGAGCAGCTCTTGTAACTAATGAGAAGCACCGTTTCATATAAAAATTTCAGTGCACTTACTTTGCTCTGGTATTAATAAATAACTGTTGCTACTGTATCTTATAATTTCAGTCACTTTTGCCATGTGCAATTTCAGCCAAGCTTTTTTGATCAAAGGCGTTGGTTTATTCTAATGAATACTTGAAACTTAAATATGTATCTGGGTTGATGATTTGTCACAGTAGCAGCAAGCACTGTTGGAAAAGAACAGTATTAGCTTTGATAGAAATGGTGATGGACTTTTAACTACGAATGTGCTGCCAAGCTGTGTGGCAATGATTACTCTGTATAATTTCTTTTTTATTTACTTATTTTCAGATAGCTTAGTTTAATGTGCTTGTTGTCAAGCTTTGCCATTTGTCGGAGGTTTGAGGGGGCTTAGTAGCTGTTGACCTACTTGTCTGTTTTAAAAGTAAAAATAGTTCTTTTCTTGACAGTCTGTGTAAACAAATGTATAGTATGTGATTATGAACTTTTCAAAATAGCATATATGTTTGTACATATACACATACACATAAAGAGCATAATATTTGAGGTTTGGTATGAATTTGTGGTTAGTGTTTGATGACCTCATGGTGTAAATGGTATTTTAATAAACAGATGGGAGACTTAACGGGTAGTAAAATATGAACTAAATGAAGAGCTTTTATATTGACCAGTATGCTTGCTTTCAGATACCCATATAATTTGCTTGTTAAAAGTGGAAACTTGGGCTAGCAATCTTCATTACTTTTTTTTTCTACAAAAGAATGCAAGGATATAATTTAATTAAACTTTTTATTTTCTAGTTTTAAACTAGATTATATTAAAAATAAAAAGTTTAATTTCCTTGAGGGCTATTGAATACACTATTGTAATTATTAATATACTTACAAGGGATCTAGATGTATTTAAATACGCTGTGGGGATGTTATTCTTGTAGATGCAATTTGTTATTGAAAAGTACAGTGTAGATGGTTCACCGTTTCTTCCATTGAGCTGGAGAGCATGAATTAAGCATTGGCTTCATTTGAAGAATCTGTTGTAATACAGCTGTGAGAAGGTAATCCCACCTGATATTGTGTATATGAAAACACACTCCTGCAAATACCAGTGTATACTTTTAATGAAATAAATCTTTAATACATTCAATCCTCTAATTTCTTTCATTTGAATTCCATTTTTTTAATTGGTTTCACAGTTTTGCTGGTTCATTTCAGCACTTCTGTTGCAAGTTGTAGACTTAACTGAGGCCTGTTGTGTCGCTTTTAGATGCAGTTTTGACTTTTGTTGTTCTTCTTTATGTGCATTCATGATTTACAGTCTCACCTTGATGATAGTTTGCCTAATGGGGCAATGGTGGTGACTTATTCAGTGCTTACACATTAGCCTGGTTTTGAGAACCTTGAAGCATCCTTGTTAGAATGAAGATTATGCTGAAATCTGCTGTAAGTTTACATCTATTTGGAGTACTGTTGCTCAACTCAATTTCACTAAATGACACAAATGAAAGAACAGAAGTATCAGGTGTTTGGTACTGAGAAGGAATACAGACTGGTTGCTTTCTATATTCTTTACCTTCTCTTAACAAATAGGGAGCAATAATGAATGAATGGTATGATTATTTTGTGTTACTTTTTCTTAAAGAGAGATTTGGAACACTTAAAGTCTGTCCCAAGTTTCAACCATTGAATTACTCTAGAGAGCGCTTTTAATTGTGCTTTTGTTCAGCGTCAAGTTGGCCATATTATGTGAAGGACTTTTCCATAGACTAGTATATATTTATCAACTTTTCAATCTTTTGCTTCATCTTGTGTCTTTTATAGCTTTTTAAATGATTGTATTCTTATTTCTGTCTATCACTGTCTGTCATTTTGTCAGTTGGTGAGTTAAGCCAGAGCTCTATGCAGAAAAGACTGCACCACTGATGTTCATCAATACTTAGTAAACATTTCTGGAAACCAAATACTGTATGTGAGCACAGGGAGGTGCTGCTGCAGATTGTTACAAGCACAGCATGCAGGCTCTTGTTCATCACTGGTGAAAATGCACAGCTAGTGGTGGTGATTGTTGAAAAACAGTGTTTTGTTGCTGAGAGTTTGCTCTGTCAACTAGTGTTATTGTGCTCTCTGTATCGGTTGTAGTTTCCATGGAAGTAAATAGGAGGCATTACTTTTGGAGTGACTATGTATTATAGGAATGCTGCTTTCTGGTTTGTTGCTCACAATTAATTTCTTAATTGTTCATCTTGGTCCATATTGTTCACAATTGAAAATGTGTTCTGCTGAATTTCCAAGATAAAATTTTTTCCCAAGAACATCTAACAGTAAATAGGATGAAAAAATCAGGTGCTGTGCAGAGAAGTTAAGCTTAAAATAGAATAAATTTGAAGTAGTTCTTTTTCACTGGAAAATATGCACACCACACATGCACATTGCTGTCTCTTGTGAGTGTTTGCCATGCTGTTTATTGACTGTGATAGCAAACCATTTATGTAGCAATTATCTCAATAATAAGTGGTTAAATGTTAAAAGCTTTCTGACAGCTTGATGTATGACTGGCATTAGCCCTATGCTCATTTGTTTTGAAGAAGCTTACCTCTGATTGAGTTTGCCTCATTGCATGAAGCAGAGCATCAGGACTATGGAAGTCTGTAGCCTGTCGCTTCCTCCAGTTGCTGGCGTCAGTGCCCGCTACTGAGAGATGCTGTATTTTCAGAGGCTTTATGTATTCTGCTTGCAGTGTTTGCTGAGTAGGAACTGTAGCTAAAAATAATCAAAATGACTTTCTGTGTTCCTCTTTCTTTCTGTCTTGCTGCAGGATGACGTAGCTTTGCCAAGGATTTATCAGCTAAGCAGAAAATGAGCTTAACATCCTGGTTTTTGGTGAGCAGTGGAGGCACCCGCCATCGGCTGCCACGGGAAATGATTTTTGTTGGAAGAGATGACTGTGAGCTGATGTTACAGGTAATTGCATCAGCCTTCCATGTGCAGCTGCTCAAATCTTGAATGAGTTTAATGCTGTGCATGAAAATGAGATTTGCCAGATGTTGGGTGGGGTGATAGTTTTGATTTATCTGTTGTGTTCATACAGAAAGTTAGAGTATATTGCCATCAATCATACACTTACTGTTGAAGTGTAGAGGATCACATTTTCTTTATAGAAATTTCATACTGAATGCAAGAATAGAAGGCTGGAGAAATTTTGCAATATGATCAGTAAAAAATCAGCTGCACCCTTAATATGTGATAACGCTACGTGCACCGGATGCTTTTGAACAGAGCTTTCTTTTTTCTTGTAATCTAATTTAGTCACATGATTTGATGTAACTCTGTCTCCGTGTCCTGATCTCCTTGTACAAAGGCAATGAAATCAGTAGAAAAGCTATTTCCTGTATCTCTAAGGAATTTGAATGACTCAATCTCAGTAATGATTCCGGTTCAACTGTAAAAATACGAGTCTGTCAGTTGAATACTTCAGTAGCTTCCTCAACTTGTGAGTCACTGTGGGGAACTCTTAGAGATGTGTAACTGTATTGCTGTGCAGCCATACAGCAGGCACTCTGCTTTATCAGAGCTGTAGTCCTCTGAGCTGCTTTCCAGTGTATGTAGTTTTTAATGGTGAATGCTGTTATTTTGGGGAATCCTTGTCTTTGATTAATGTAGAACTCTTATGATGATTAAACTTTCATATTCTTAGTGATTCCTACCATTCAGTAACATATTTACTTTTGAATTCTTAGTTGTCAGGAATTGTATATGTAGCCATTAATAGCCAAGTTGGAATCCTGTTTGCAAATGAAGTGCCTAGAAACCTGTTTTTTATTTGTATTACTGAGAGTGTAATTTCAGTCCAAAGTCATGTCAACCTCAAAAGATATCCAAAGGGTTTGTTGGTGGTAGAAATGCTTTGTCTCTTATAAAGTTGAAAATACTCTCAATTTCTCTTACAAACAAAATAAGAACAGGCAGTATGAGGTCTTCGGGATTTGTGCATGAAGTATTTGTTTTCAGTAGGAAAAAAAATAAAGGAAAAAAAGCAAAAATAAGGTGGCAAAAATAAATAAAAATAAATAAAAATGAAAATTGCAACTGATTCCTACACAGGATGTTATAATTAAAAAAATATTCTGGTATAGGTCATGAAACTGAGAGCAAAGTTGGCTTTTTTGGGATGGGGAGTGAGATGGCATTTTTACACGTTATATAAGCTTTTTTTTTGTTGCTCACAAGTTGGAAAAATGTAAAAGTTTTAACAGTTTAAAGGTAGTGTATGGGAACTGCTGAGTCACGGCCTGAACCTCTGATTAATCACCTGAGGTGAGCCTTGAGTCAGCCAGAGGAGCACAGGTGAAGGCAATTCAGCTGTGCTGCCGGAAGGGGTGGAGCCAGGCTCCACCCCTCCTGGACCTATTTAAGAGCTGGCTACCAGAGGGGAAGGATCTCTTCTGGAGATCCTCCTCTTTTGGTATCTTCTAGTGAGCTCAACCCAAGGGTAAGCTCTTCTACTTATTCTCTTTTGCGATCCTTGTTTGCTTTTGCCTTACTCTTTTGATTATATTGCAATTATAACATCTTGGTTATACAGGTAGTAATATGCTACAAATAATTTATGTTAGTAAGGCAATTACGGAAACTGATTCTCATCTCCCCTTCCCAACAGTAAATATTATTTCCTGTTTAATCTATACAGTTTTTCTTGCCAGGTAAAATAACAGAGTTGCAATGAGAAAAGAATGTGACTGATTAGCTACAAACTTTGTATTAAAATACACGTGTGTGTTTTCAGTTGGGGCTAATTAAGTAAAATCATAATTTTTACAATAATTTTATGTTGATTGCAACTGGTAGTGTTAGTTTTATTTGAATGTAAAATTTTTGATCAGTCTGATGTTAGAGATGCAGATTTCATTCCTAGATGCTAGATGAAGTGGAGTGAATTTCTTAAAGACAGAGATTTCTCAGCACTTTGTCTCTTTATTAAATGCTTTTTCTTTAATTATCATTCCTAATACCACCATCTCTACTTCTGTGCCCTCTTCTATCATACCTTTTAGCCTTTTAATATTCACTTGGATTGGCTGACTGCAAGTCTCAGCAGTAGTAGGGCAGCTCAATCTCTCACTCAAAAAAGTGATTTGGAGATATGCTTTATATAATATATACTGCAGCAAATCATTTTATCCGAGTTCAAAAGACTAAAAATTCTCTGTTGGTAGAATGATGGAATGGTTTGGGTTGGAAGGAACCATGCAGATCATCTAGTTTTAGTCCCCCTGCTAAAAGGCAGGGACACCTCCCCTTAGACCAGGTTGCTCAAAGCCCCATCCTGTCTGGCCTTGGTTGCTTCCATGGAGGGGGCATTCACAATCTCTCTGGGCAACCTGGTCCAGTGTCTCTCACTTAAACAAACTTTACTTAACCTTCAGTTAAGTAAGCTTGAGTTCCTTGCTATCCATCATTTTCCTTAAATCTCTCCATAACTGGAGATTGTGTAATATATTTTCCTCATGCCACATATATATATATATATACACACATATATATACATATATACATATAATATATATATATGTAATATATATATAATTTCCTCATGCCACATATATATATATATATACATATGTGGCATGAGGAAAATATATAATAATATAAATATCATATATGTATACACAGACACACGCATATATAAGTGGTGTATTGTGGTTTTGCGGTTTTCTCATTAGTAAATAACGTACTTTAATGGTCCCTATCTGTAACTGAGCAGTCTTTAGAGTGAAGCTTATTGCCTGAGCATTTATTATTTTGTTACAAAACTTCAGTCATCAACACTTCCAAAAGCAGCTGCCTGCTGGGTGGATATTATGAACAGTCATTCATGGATGTTATTGTCTGTTGACTTTAGAGGTAGTTAAAAAGAATCAAGAGGCCTTGTGATTTCAAGAATATTCTGTGTAGCCTGCTGCTAGGTCTACATGCCAGCATGAATGTGATACCACATTGCTGAAGGGGGAGGAACCCACCAAAGGAGAAGCTCATAATGTGTTCTTGTTCTGTATGTATAGCTCTTTGTGCAGGACCTTCCATTCCACTTCTGACAGCTTGGTTGTTCTCTTACTGCAAAGCATGTGGACAATGCATGATAAAGAAAGTGGCTTTTAATGCTTTTATTCATAGTCTTGTCAGAAAGCGTGTTACAGTAGCCTTACTAGAGAGCATTTTCACTCTGTCATGTGTTTTATAGAATTAGACCTCAGGTCATGCCTACCCACTATTCGTGTGGTGGGGGTTTTATTCATGTCTGGGAATATAGATTTACTTCTCACAGTAAACTCCTATCTTCGTAATATGTTTTGTAAATATTCTAAAACAAACTTGAAGGGTGGCCCCGTGTGAGCCTCGTGAGGTTCAACATAGCAAAGTACAAGGTTTTGCACTTGGGTCAGACTAATCCCAGATAGGTGTACAGACTGGGAGAAGAACTCCTTGAGAGTAGTCCTGTGGAGAAGGACCTGGGCATCCTGGTGGATGAAAATCTGAACATGAGCCAACAGTGTGCTCTTGCAGCTCAGAAGGCCAATGGATCCTGGGCTCTATCAGAATAGGAGAGGTGTGGCCAGCAGGGAAAGGGAGGTGATTGTCCCTCTCTACTCTGCCATTGTGAGTACTGCATCCAGGAAAGATGTGGAGCTGTTGGAGGGGGTCCAGTGGGAAGCCATGAAGATGATCAGAGGGCTGGAGCACCTCCCCTGCAAAGTCTGAGGGAGCTGGGCTTGTTCAGCCTGGAAGAGAGAGGGCTGCGAGGAGACTTCACTGAAGCCTTTGAGTATTTAATAGGGGTTTATGTAAAGGAGGGGAATCAACTCTTTACAAGGATAGGCAGTGATAGGATAAGGGGGAATGGTTAAAAGCTCAAGGAGGGAAGGTTTAGATTGGAATCAGGGAAGTTCTTTACAGAGAGAGTGGTGAGGTGCTGGAACAGGCTGCCCAGAGAGGCCGTGGATGCTCCGTCCCTGGAGGTGTTCAAGGTTGGATGGGGCCCTGAGCAGCTTGGTCTCATATTAGATCTGGAGGTGGATGGCCCTGTCTGTAGCACTGGGATTGAAATTTGATGATCTTGCGGCCCCTTCTAACCCAAGCCATTCTATGATTCTGTGGTATGCAGTGACACATAAAGGTAATATAATAATTGTTTAATAAAGTAATATATAGTTGAATAAAGTAATTATTAAAAGTTCAGTGAAAGCATTTCCTCAGAAGCTATGATTGCATGGCCTGATGCCTTGATCTTGCTAATGCTTCTATGACCTGGGATCCTTAAAACTGGCAGACTGCAGGTGCTAGTACAGGAATGAGCCTAGAAGTCATTCTCAGTGCTATATAGGTCTGGGAATTTGGATCTTAGGGAGATGGTTTTCTCAGAGAAAATAGCAACAAGGTTTGTTCCTAATTTATTGTTCACATTTGGAAGCAAGTTTTATTTAAAAAAAAAAAAAAAGGAAGAATTGCTGAAATACTTATAGAAGGAAATGAAAAATTAAAGAAACAAATCAGAGACTGGGAATAGGAACTCAGGAACCACTTAGACATTTAGCGAAGAGGTTATAGATAATTTGTTCATAAAGTTAAGATCAAGTAGGAAAAAAATGAACGTTTGTATACTGCGGTAAGAATCCCAGACAACATAGTGAAGGGTTTAGAAATGCATGACAGGAAACTGCACATTTTAGAGAGAACAGCTATACCAGAGAACTATAATCATGTTTTGATATAAGCATGCAGTTAAAGGGAGAAAGAGCGAGAGAGAAATAAAGGTGAAATTGATGATGCAAGATTAAACATGAGTAATAGCATGGGGAAAAGAAAAAGAAATTTTTTTGATAAGATATGGCTGGATGTAACTTAGAGTCACATTTGAGGAAACATTAAAAAAAATTATTATGAATTTTATGATTCTGCTATGAGTACTCAGATTTCGATATGGTTAGAGATCAAGTTAGTGGGGGATTAATTATTTTATGCATAATTAGAAAGAATGCATGAAAATGACATAGTTATTTCTTAGAGTAATCCAATTTTATTCTCTTTTGATCTGTTTTTGAAATACTTTTTTATTCTTGTTATTTTAGTCACGAAGTGTGGACAAGCAACACGCTGTACTTAACTATGAACCTTCTACAGATGAACACTTAGTGAAGGATTTAGGTAGCTTGAATGGGGTAAGTTAACATTGGAAACTTTTCTTTTGAACAAATAGACAGTGAATTAACAAGCATTAATTAATATTTTCTTCATTCAAGTTTTAAAAAGAGGGAAATGTCTGAATAAAAAGAAGTTGTTTTGTGGAGCATCAATTACAGGACTGACATAAAGTCCTTTAGTGAAGAAGACTTGGCAATAGAAAAAAAAAATCTCAGAAGAATACAAAGATATATTTAACTCTTCTGTATTTCAGAAACGTAGAAACAAACACTCTTAAATTGATTATATACTTATTTTTTTTAAAGGCATTTTAATCCCTAAAATTTTTCTGTAAGAAATGGATTTCTATTTCACAGTATTCCTTACTATCCTTTTATCATACAGATAAGAATGTTACTGTACTCTGTATGTGAAAACAGATTTTAAGTATACAATAGCTGTGTTGCATGTAAGCTTACTTGTATTTTATATTGGCATATTCTTTCTCAATATCCTTGTGTCACTTTTTGAAGCTCTTTCAGTATTTCTTGGAGCTGTTTAGAGATGGTGGTTATGGTTGGTATTTTCTCTGTCTACGTCATGAATGTGTGTTGAATACACAGTATTGTGAGTTCATCTCTTTATCAGGAGCTTACTAAATATTGATTTCAGTAAATATTACCAAATGTTTAAAAAGATATGAGGAAGAAATGTCTCCTAACACTGATTTCCAACTTGGCATTTGGTCTTGAAGTGCTTTTCAAAATAAATTCTCAGACTGCCTTTATTAGTTTTTTGTATTTTAAGATACAGACCTTTAGATGTCTTCAGGTGCCTCAGCCTTCCAAAGAGTCAGAGCCTCAACTCCATCTGAAAGCAGTGTAACTTCTGAAGTGTTTGGATTTCCTTTGAATAGTTACATGCAGATGAGAACTTTGCTCCTTAAATATTTAATATACTTCTGTATTTTGAAAGTCAGTGCACTGTTTCAGGGAAGTGATCAAAATGAATTCAGCTCATAGTAATTTCTTGTCGTCACTTGATTTTATTCCCTAACTTTGTTACTCTTGTAATCAATAGGTATACTTCATTTTCATCATCTTCTCACAAAATTTGAGTTTAATTAAAAAAAAAAAAGTGTTTTCACCTCTCTTCACTTCTGATAAAGAACTTTCAGTTATTTGATTCACTTGATCTGATTCATTCTCATGTTTGAGCTGCCTGTTCCTATGTGGCTGTTTATCCAGAGACATCACAGAAACTCCTTCTTCCCATAGTTCTGGGAATATTAAATCTTAAAAATATAGTCCTTGCTCATTGTCTTCACAGTGCTTCCCTTACTATCTGTTTCTAGTTGTGCTTTGTCTTACATACCTCTGCTTGTTTGGTTTCAGATACAAAATGGTGTATTTCTTCTATACAGCAGAATACTTCAGCAAAGTGGTGTGGCAGAACAATATAGACAATGCCTCTGTATGCTACAATGAACTAATAACTAGGCAATAGGTCTTTTCATCCTGCTATACCATTTGCTCTGAACATTAGATAGCGATATGTGGCTTTGAATGATGTTCAAAATGACAAAGCATAAACTGGGGAGGAGAGTGTGTAGAGATGGAAGTTTAAAACAAGATCCCAAATTTCTAGCTGATACTTTCAGACCACTGATCTTTTGTTTTTGATTTTAACTTAACATTTTAGGTGGTTAGGTTTCTGTAACTGTACCTCATTGCATAATTCAGCCAACTTGTGTGTGCAAAGGCTGTTTTGAAGCCACCTTTGGAAAATAGTATCTGTTGTTGGGATCAGGGAGAGAGCTACTAAATCTAGTGGTATCTGTGATAAATTACTGAGAAAGCTTCCTTTTGCTGTTGCATTGAAGTTTGCCTTGTTTTGTCAGATTTAAGTGATGACAGTCTGTAGAAAATGAGAGCTGAATTCTATGAAGAGTTCTTCGTCTATATATAAGCCTTCTTGTTACTGTAACACAGATAAGACATTCCAAAATCTGACTTTTTTTCTTTTGCTAACTTTAATATTATTGTCTTTTTTTTTCTGAGAAATCCTTAGTAGAGTGACATTCTGCTTTTCAGGATGTTCTATTTTTATTTTTTTCTCCTCCTTTTTAATCATTCCAGGGTATATACATCCATTACTCTGCTCCCTTGCTTCATCTCCCCATCTTAACTTTTGTCAGGGATATATGTTCTTTAATCTTTGAAGAAATTTAAAATCAACTTTATGAGTATCTGTTTTTCTCCATTGTCACTGAATCTGCGCCATTGTGTTGTTCCTAAGTTTGACAGATAACTTTTTTTAGCATTGTAGCTAATGCTTTCAGCTGCCACCTTTGCTTACTTAAGAGTGCTCATTTCCTCACTACGCTGAGTGAAACAGCTGAAGTTCTCTCTGGCATTTGAGGATCCGGGTTCTTCAGACGCTTTTTATTTTACCCAGTCATTGTTCAGGAGTGGCAGCTTATTTTTGTGCTTCTAGTGAAGATCATAACAGATTGAGAGCCTATTCTGTGGTCAAATGTGCCAGCCTTGAACCTCTGTCTTACTCTTCAGCATCCTTGTGGAAGTTCTGGTTTTCTGTTTCCAGACCAGTACTGAAATTCAGGCTGTGTTGAGGATATTCTTTGCATGTCTGGGCTCTCGTAATGTTTAATTAGAATAAATATGCATTAAATACCGCTTTTAAGTTTCAGGCTTGCTAAACAGTAATTTTTAATTAATTCTTATTTCTTAGAGAAGTTACCTACATTGTAGAATATAGTCAGTTTTATGACCAAGGTGAGCATTAGTAGAGAAAAAAAAAAAAAAAAAAAAAAAAGAAAAAAGAAAAATTGCTATTTATTTAGAAAATTAAAATGAAACAGAAGAGCCCTGTATTATTTGGAGGAAGTAATCCTCTCTGTATTTAGAGACTTGATCTCATGCTGGATATCTCATACTGGATTTATTTAAATGAACAAAACAAGTGTTTAAAGATTCGGATACTTGACTTACTTATTAAATATTTATTTGTTGTGTGCACTCCTAACTTCAAAGTTTTGCTTTAGAAGTGGCAGACTTCAGCTGCTCCAGTTCTTAAAAATACATAGATATTGTTTAAATTTTTTCAAGTTTGAATTTGCAGTACCTGCAGCCTTCTGCAGGGTGCTGGTATTTTGAACACCTGAAAATGGCACAAAACAAAGTAAATACCTTTAATCTGGGTGCTCCACGTTCAATCTCCCATCTTCAGAATTTATGCTTAGTCATTCTAAAAAAATAAAAATGAGCAGGAAGCTGTAAAATTGATTTTTGTGTGAGGTACAGAAAATAATACAACTGCTAAATAATTCATAAAATATTGCAACAGACTCATATGAGCTAAGCCATAAATATTTTATTTGCCTTGAATTTGCCCCAAATTAAGACTTTTTAAGGATTTGGAAAGAGGATGAGGGAAGTAAATCTAAGGAATGAGAGACTGGTCATGAGTAAGTGATCAGTCATATTTCTTACAAGGAAGGTGCTACGCTGCTATAAGGCCAGATGTTACATCCTTTTTGAGTAAAAGGAGAAGGATGATTTCAAGAAGGCCAGAAGGGAACAAAAGAAGAATAACTGACTGTAAATTTTAGTTCCTCAGTGCTGATTTGAATTCAGTGTTGAGAAACAGTTTAAGGGAAGATGCTGTGCAGAAGGTTTTTGTCAGGTCATATGTTGGACAGATTCTTCAAGGGTCTGAGTGCAGAGTTAGTGTCTTCTTTTTTAATTGTAGCCCAATTGCTAGTTTGGTTGGTTGGTTGATTTTTTTTTTATTATTTTTTTTTCCCCTGGTGGAAAGATTTTTGTTTCTTTTTCTGTTTCTTTTTTTCTTTTTTTTTTTTTTCTTTTTTCCCCTGTTGTTACAAGAGCTATTGCCAATTTCAGAATGTTGTGGAGATAACTCAGAATCATAGAATGGCCTGGGTTAAAAGGACCACAGTGATCATCTACTTTCAATCCCCCTGCCGTGGGCAGGGTCACCAACCACTAGACCAAACATCCATCCTGGCCTTGAATGCCTCCAGGGATAATATAACTTTGACTAGTAACTTTCTAGAATTTTCTGTAGAGCTTGAGCAATGTAATTTCAAGCTGTGTTTATATTCCCTTTTTTTCTTCCCCCACAGAGATGAAATTGTTTGCCTAATCTTCCAGTTTCCCTTTCTGAGATTCGTTTTGACTTGAACGTGTGTTATTCCTCCTCCTTGCTGCTTCTTACTCCTCCTTGTTGTATCTCAGGTGTTCTCTTGAAGTTATACCAGGATATTTTTGTGAGTTTCTTGTTTTCAGCCACTAGGATTTCAGGTCCGAATTAATCTGTACTGCCTCTAACAGCCAGCTGCTATGGCTGGTGAAACTGGGCAGTCTTTCAGGTACATCAATCCTTCTTCAAACTGATGAAAGCTTGTCTGATTTCTCCAATTGTTTCCAACAGTGATTTGAAGGAGGGAGGATTAGTTATGGTACAACAAGTGAACTTTCAAAAGGTGTTGTCAAGACTATGGACTTCACCCTACTTTGCTGCTTGCTGGTGTAATGATGTTATTTTTGCTTGCAAATATTGTTACGCCTGCTGTTGTTCAGGTGTCACAGTACATGAGTTCTCTACCACTGCTTTTTGGAGATAATTTGGATGCAGTAACTTAGTCCATATTTGTTTTCCTTAAAGTCTTTTTACAACGTAGGTAACTTCCAAACTACCTCAGAACATGCATATCCGACATGAAATACTGAAAGAAAAGTGTTTCACAAAGATGATGATAAATCAATTCTGTTGTCTAATTGAGATTGAAAAAGCAAGCTACAAGAAAAATAATGATGATTAGTGCTAATTTGAGGGAATGTTCCCCAGTGAATCAACAGTGGAAAACTTGCAGTGCTGAAAACTTCTTTCTTATAAAGTTAGTTTAATGATTGATTGTTGGGTAGCTTGTTTTGTTTTGTTAGGTTGTTGGCTTTTTTTCAGTTTAAGAGTATCTCTTTCTGTCTTCATTTATTTCTGCAGACATTTGTAAACGATGTGAGGATTCCAGAACAGACATACATCACTCTGAAATTAGAAGATAAACTGAGATTTGGATATGATATCCTTGTCATAAGAGAATGCATGGTGTCCTGATGCACACTTCTCATGAGGAAAATGTAATTGCATTAAATTAAGGGTACTCATTGTATTTGAGAGCTTTAAGCATCTCTCTTTACAACAAAAATGCCCGTATCAGAGAAAATTGCTGAATACTGTACCATGATCAGAAATATTGATCAAGTACATCTCATTGTTTCTCACTAAAAGAGACCTTGATTTCCAATTACTGTTTCAAACCTTTACTTCAAATCCTCTTGTTATACCACTTTGGTGTGTCACTTTTGCGTTGCAGAAAAACAATACTTTGAGGAAAATACTCAAAGTATTGTACTGTATGAGGGAAGAAGAAAAAAGTGTAGTATTACAACATGAAATTTATCTATTCAATGATCTATTTGTAAGTAATAAGTAATTGTGTTGTGCATTTTCTTTTACAAGCACTACTGAATATTGTAGTCCTAACAGTGATAAATGTGTAGAACAGTTCTTATTGTTGGAATGGCAGAACACGCTGTTCTGCCAACGCAGAACTGTTGCCTTTGTAGAAAATCCTCTTGTGAGCAGTGTGTTTTCCTTAGCATTTCCCACATACTAATCTTTTTACTGTTGTCAGAGGAGAGATGAGAGTCCCTGAAGAAGCTCTTAAGGTAACAATGGCCTGTGCCTCAGTGGTGCTCTGTCATTACGGGTTATTGATAAAAGATTTTTTTTCATTCTTTGAAATTTATTAATTTACTTAATCTCATATAGCATGAAAAATTTACAAGCCAACTCCAGTTATCCCAGAAATCTTCAGAGGCAGAAGGGTCAAAGCAAACCATCTCCAAAAGCTCAGAGTCCAAAGAAACAGAGTCCACAGCTGAAGTACACCACAAGACTACTGAAGCACTAAAATCTGAAGAGAAATCCATAGGTAAGGTGCATTTTTGCTGCAGAAGCATGCAAGCTTGAAAGAGACATTTGTTTGCTTCACCAGGGTCTGTGAAATTACACACACGGATGTTTTGTTTTGTTTTTAAGTTGTGTTAAATTTTAGATATATTATAAGCATAGAATTTTAGAGTCTTTAAGGTTGGAAAAGACCTCTAAGATCACCTAGTCCATCTGCCAACACATCCCCACTGTGCCCACTAATCATGTTCATCACTGCCACATCTTCATGTCTTGAATACTTCCCTGGGCAACCTGTTCCAATGCATTTTCACCCTTTTGGAGAAGAAGTTAGAGTGAATGAGAGTAATTAATAACTTTCAAAATAGAATTTCTACCTTTATCATAGATCTACATGTTAAGAAAACACCTAAAACAATTTTTTAAGTAGCATTCCTTGTTTTTTGTATTTCTCTTCCTGACAATTAGAAAGCATTTTTGGCAATAAAGTGAAGGGGTTTTTTTGCAGTTGAGCTGAAGCAGTTTGTACTATTTTTCCACCACCATTCTGAATAGTTCTCCTTTTGTGTTTTTTTTTTTCTATTTTTTATTTCTTTGTTTTATAGATCATAGCATTCATCGTTAGATGTGTCAGGGTAGAACCTAACTGCTCTATTGTGGTATAAAAATGGTAGAGGATGTAGTATCAGATCTTGTTTTTACATCATCTTTTGTATTTATATATTGTGTCATGGTGGCTTTGCCCAGGCTGTCTTAAATTCATTGTGTGCTTGTGTTCATTTAGTAATTTTCTCATTATAATTCCTTGCTGTGTTACCTGTTATCACAGGTAATCACACAAATGAGAAAGGTATTGGAGGGTACTGTGCATTACATCTGAATCTGATTGGGTCCAATTCCTTTGTTCATGGCTGTTACTGTGCTGGTTAGGTGTAATCCATTCTGGAAAGCTTGCTTTATATAATTCTCTGCAAAACTGGTAGGAGGTATAACTAATTTTATCTAATCTAGCAACCTATTATGGATGCATAAAGCCTAACCAATACTTCAGTATTCTGATTTAATATTGTTTTTCAGCCTCTTAAATTTTCATTATGTAGCACAGTGGATTTTTTTTTTCTCCTCAACTTCCCTTTTCTCTTGACTTTCAAAAATAACAGTAAAAGTTAATGATTATATTTGACTACAGCTGATAAGCTTTTAGGGTATTTATTCTCTCACTGTTGTTGTATGTTTGCAAAGCTGTTCCCATCAAGTTTTTGAGAACAATTCAGTAGAAGTATAAGGCTGTTTTGAAACAAATGAATAAAATTATATCTACAAATCATGCTGAATTTTGGCGTGACTGTGAAATTTGTACCGAATGTAAGGAATTGCTTTGAATAAAGCCCTGAAGAAAAATGCAAAATAAACATTCATGACAGGCAAAGTAATAGGTAACTACCAAGCTACATTTAAGCAGGTCACACACTTTTATATAAAAGACTGTTTAAAGTAACCTCAGGACATCCATATGATACTAAAATCTCAGTATGGTGAATAAACTCTCAGGAGGGAAGGTCGGATCAAAATTAGTCCAATAAGTTATTGTGAAAACAGAAATTTTAATTAAATCAATACCTTTTTTTTTTTAAAAAAAAAAATTTGACCTCTGGATTTAAATGTGTTTAATCTTGTGTATGCATTCTGTATAATGTTCTTCCTTTATTGGACAGCAGTTTAACTACGGTTTGTTTTAAAAATAATTTTGCTCACTAGTCTTTTACGCTTGATAACTTTCAGCACTCTTAAGTCTGTCAGCAATTTGGAACCTTGGCAACACTGCAAAATTTTGGTCAGTTTTTCATGCACTGAGTTCAGATTTCAGTAAAAGGTCAATGTGGATAAAAGTGACAGTCTTCTCATAGGAATAGCAGTGAACAGCTTTTAGGAATGTACTGCTGTACTGACAACTTCAAGCTCAATGCAGAAAATAGTGTTTGCAGATATATCAGGGCAACAATAAGAGGTGTCAGCTGCCTTTGCAGAAGTGTTTGTGCCAAAAGTTTTGATCAGGTCATTAGTAAGCCTTTATATTTAGAACTCAGATCACTTATCCAGTCTCTAAATTGGTTTTGTATTTGGGCAAATGCGCGCAACCAATTCACTTCAGCTTCCAGGAGAAATGATCCCAATAAATCGCTCTTTTCTTGTTGCTTGAACCTAGGCAACTCAACTAAACACAAAAGCAATTTCCTCAGTTTTGCACTATTTTTATAGATCTTTCTACCATGCCTCGTGGTACACCTTTATATGGACAGCCAGCCTGGTGGGGTGAGGATGAAGCTGATGAAAAAGGTGGTTGTAAACCAGATAGCAAAGGTGAAGAAAAAATGCATGAGACGGCAGCTTCAGGTAAATCTCTTTTCTCTCTCTTTTCTAATTCTTTTGGGAGCTTTTGCTGTTCAGTAGAGTTTCATGTATTGTGAACTGGACATCTAAATAATGTTATTTTCGGAGGTTTGACAGATAGTTTGCACAGATGAAAGCTTAATAAAATTTACCTTAAAAATTATTCTGCAAGAACCTAGAAATTTCCAGAGAAGTGTTTCAGACGTGTGTCAGTTCTCTAGTATTCAGTACAGCTTTTGTCAGTAAATTTAGAAAATATTACCTGAAGTACTGTCTTTTATTTATCAGTTTAGTTAATCTGTCATTTCTCATGCTGAAAATTAGAGATTGCAGTGGGATGTCTTAAGGAAATCGCTTCTGAAAATGTGCTATTTTATTTTTGTGTTTGAGTCTTGGCTATATAAGGTGATTTGTGCTTTCTGTCCTGTAATGTAGTAATCTGCATTAGCAGGGATTGCGTCCTGTATTTCATGCAGTAAACATTTTTATAGTCTGAAGTTAAGCTGATAAAGTTTTATTTCCCCATAGTACCGATTTTTTTTTTTTTTTAATAGTCTGGTTGTCTGCTTGCAGCACGTGTTGCCAAAACAGATCTCAATGTCTATAATTAGACCCCTAAATCTATCATCAGGCTTATAAATAGAATAACTTTTTTCTAAAAAAGAGGAATTGAAATGAACTCTAAACATGATGAAATCAAACAAAACTAACATCACTTTAGTAAAATCAATTTCTCTATTGTTTTTTCACCATAGCTTTTAGTAAACTGTTTCTTATTAGTCTACAGTTCTCAAGATGCAGGCAGTAAGCTGTCTGTAAGTAAGCTTAAAATTTGGACTAATAGAGACGAAACTAGGTGAAATCATTTGTTGTAGTGATAGTTTTCTTGAAACAACTTTGTTGCATGTGGAACACGTGCATCATAATGCAGTACTGCAAACTTTGTGTGCATGCTTGTAAAAAGGTTTTCTCTACCATGGATGGTGTGAGGTGTTATTGTGTACTCCAGTGACAGAGGCTTTTTAAGTACGCTGACTCTGAGAGGTGTAGTAGAAATCTTGGGTAGGAAGGTGTTCTTCAAACACTCCCAAGCGTTCTTAGGGAATACAATTTTTTTCTTTTTCCACTGGCAATAATAATAATAATGAAATACTGTTAGATGGAAAAAAAAAAAAAAAAAAAAAAAGAGGGGCAGCGTGTTTGACAGCAGTTACTAAGAATAAGAATCAAGTCCTTGCCTTCAGTCTTGTCATTGATACATTGGCTATGAAACCTGTGCTCTCTGTATACCAAAACGGGGGTGGTTAAGTCTATGGTATTTATGATTTTGTTTCTTTGACCATGTATTTAGCAAACTAATATAAAAAAAAAAAAAAAAAAAACTATGATTAAATCACGAGGCTTCTTGTACGTGCATTTATCTACCAACATTTTAATACAAAATCATGCATGTTATTTACCCCTGTTAAATATGGGCTTATTAAAAAAATAGCATCCTGAAGTCTGTGGTTTTGGTGCAGTACCGTTAACAAGCTGTGACACAAGACTCCAGGTTCTATTTAGTAGCTATTTTTAGTTTTTTCCTTTTTTAAAGTTATTTTTTCATAGACATTATAGCATTAACTGTTTCACATTTTTAATATATTTATCAAGAGATTTTGCAAGGGGATTGCTGGTATTTACCTTCTCAGTCCCCAGCCAATAGTTGGATCACTACAGGAGTGTATAAAAAGTACTCTGAACATTTTGATACAATTGTAGAGTTAAGCTTTTCAGGCCTCTTTGGTCTACTTACATTCCACATAAATTCCATGCAACTTCCATCAAGTTAATTTCCAGCAAGCTAGTTTGTATTTTCTTCATGCACAGAAGTCTTACAACATAGGTGAACATAATCATTAGAAATTGATGTAAAGAAACACTGTAATGAAGGAAAGTAAGAAACTTCAAAGACCTTCATGTTTAGATTTTTTTTTTTTAACTAAACATCAAATTTTAATTTACTAGAAACTTTTCAAAATGGATATGTTTATTCATTTTCTTTATGGGCTTAAAGCACAAGTTTGGTTCACACTTCATATTATAAACTGCCTACGAGAATTCACTGAAGGTGAATTCACTTATGTGAATTTTGAAACTTTTTTCAGTATCTCAAATCTGTGAAGCCTGATACCATTTTAACAAATTAATCCTATGAATAATCTGCTTCATGCTTTAATGGTTTTTTACATGATTATTTCTTGAATAGAAAAGAAGGCATGAATTATAACAGATGGGGCAAGGTTTAATGAGGAGATTCAAATGGGAGATTTGTTTCTGCCAAGCCAACTACAGACAATTAGTCTCTACAGTCTCAAGTTAATAGGCTTATGTTGCCGTTACTGTCTTCCTACCTCAACGGAAGCTCACTAATGGAAGTTATTTGCAAACGTCAGGAAAGCCTGGAAATCTCAAGAAGTTAAAGCCTTTTTTTTTTTTTTTTCCCTCACACACTTGTTAATCTTATTTAATTATCTATGACCCTGCTAGCCCCACTTACAATCAATTGCTGCAAAGTTACCTACAGTACGACTATTTTATTTATGCTGCATCTGTTAAGGTTACATGCTAGCGCCAAGTTCCTGGGTAGGTAATTATTAATCTGTCCATTTGTTGTATTCTTATTTCTTGGAAAAGTGAAAAATACACTTCTGCTGATCTCAGTAGTAGTTGTAGAATTTACAACAATAATGCCTTTACTAGAAACATAAGAAATGATAGAAGTCATGAATTTTAAATGGGCTTTAGGAAACAGAAGTCAATTACAATTATACAGCTGTGAAGATTGCTATCTTAATTATTTGCTATCTTAATTATATAGTTGAGACTATCTTCTGTATCTATATTTGGTTTTATATGTAATTTCTTTCAGCTTGGCTGATGACTTATGAGTTCACTATAAAATGGCATCACTTTTGTAATATAAATCTGTAGGTACTTGCAATCATATTTTCAGTGAAAAATTCTGAAGGGTGATTTAGCTCAGGATTTCTGTTATTTTTTTGTTTCATCCTTGCTTCCAGTAGTATTATTGATTAGAATAAACAATACTTAACTCTATAAAATGTAAGTACTTTGGTCAGAAAACAGTGCTTTTAAATGATGAATATTAGCTTGTACTTGGAATATTTTTCATAAGATAAATTCTAAGATCTTTTTCTTATTTG
Source organism: Lagopus leucura (assembly GCF_019238085.1). Lineage (NCBI taxonomy): Eukaryota > Metazoa > Chordata > Aves > Galliformes > Phasianidae > Lagopus > Lagopus leucura. The sequence goes on along the minus strand of NW_024962252.1, from coordinate 68,466,251 downwards.
GAAATTGCTTGACGTTTGTAACCCAGTTTCTTAATTCTTTGGTTAGAGAGAAATATGTTGTCTAGTGTAGTATCTTTGTAAACAAGAATCTCATGAAATTCAGTGAGAAGTGCAAAATCCCGCACCTGGGGAGGAACAGAGCCAGGCACTGGTACATGCTGCGAACCACCCAGCTGGATGGCAGCTTGGTAGAAAAGGACCTGGGGATCCTGGTAGACAGTAAGTTGAATGTGAGTTAGCAACATGCCTTTGCTGGTAAAAAAAAAGATTGATAGTGTTCTTGGCTACAATAAAAAACATAGCAGCAGCAAGTAAAGAGAGATGATTCTTCCCCTCTTCTCAGCACAGATGAGCCCACACCTGCAGTACTGTGTCCACTTCTGGGGTCTCCCAGTACAAGAGAAATGTGGAGCTCCTGGAGCTGGTCCAATGAAGGGCTAATCAAATAAGATGATCAAGAGATTGGAGCACCTCTCCTGTGTGGAGAGGCTGAGAGCTGAGACTGTTCAGCCTGGAGAAGAGAAGACTTAAGGAGATGTTATCAATATGTAGAAATATCTAATGTGAAGGTGCAGTGAGCACAGAGCTAGGCTCTTTTCAGTATTGCTCAGTACCCTGGGCAAGAAAGAGGGGGGGTAAGCTGAAACACAAGAAGTTTTCTCTAAACATCAGGAAGCACTTCTTTGCTGTGCAGGTGACTGAGCACTACTATTGGCTAACTCGACAGTTTTTAGAGTCTGCCTCCCTGTAGACTTTATATTGCTTTATCTGCTTCATGCTTCCGTGTGGGGGGAGAAGGGGAAGGGCTGCCATTTCCCGGGATGTGGAGTAGTGAGGTGCTGTTGTAGGGCCTAAAAACTACCCTCCAGAGATGAGGTAACCCAGGGTGGATTAAGAACTGGCAGTGCAGGGACCTGTTTGGAAAGAACATGCATCACTAAAATGAGATAGCAAAGAATGTTCTCGGCTTGCAACAGCATGATGTAAAAAATATCTTTTGTGTTTGCAGTGGCTACTTTTAGACAAAATGAATTAATCATGTACCTTCACCAGAGTTACTTTTTCCTGTTGGTATCCAAGCATGGCAATGTATAAAGAATGAATAGAATTTACTATTTGTTATCCCTTAACAACATTCCCCCCGTTTTTATTTTTTTCCAGCTATTATATTATTCCCTATTCATTCTATTTCTCTCTATCAAGCTACTATCCTGTATTTCTTAGTTTTTAATATTTTCCTAAACCTTCATGAGAAGCATGTTGGTGAAGAACACAGATGTATTGTATTAAGCTGTCCTGCATATTTGACTCCTTAAACTCCCATTTGTAGTATGCATGTTTCCAGTTCTACCTTATTGCATAATAATTTCATACATAAATGTTTATTATGCCAGCTGATATACTCTGACTGTTTTTACCTCCAGAAATCTATTAGTTGCATTCTTATTTATCTTCTTGGCAACCCAAAGTGATTTCTTAAACTTCCTGATTCATGATAAATCACATAGGAGCTATTCAGTGTTCTTTGCTGGGATCTAACTAGCCATTACTGCTAACATCTCAAGCGTCTGTTGCTTGTTGCACATCTTTACACCTGATACTTTGGCTGGCTTACTGCTTAATGAACTGCAACCAGAAGATTTGTTTTCTTAAAAATACGTTTGTAGATTTTTTTAGCAACCACAAGAAGCTTTAACCTTCTTTCATGCTATACAGTGGAACTTCCCCATGCTTTTTCCATATTCTGCTTTCTTGACCCCGTTAGAGCATGGTTTCGTAACATTCTGCATGCTTCCAGCTATTGTTGCTTTTCCTGTTCTACAAACTGGAAACAAATAAAATAAGAGCAGATGATGATAGAGTTTAGCTTGATTCTTGGATTTTACCTTTTGTAGAAACATAAAAGGTGCTTGAATTCCAAAATGTTATCCAAGGCTTATTAGGGTTAAAATTTTCAAGTCAGTCTTAACGTTGATCTTGTGTTATTGTGTGAGTTGTTTTTCCAAGGATTTTTATCCAAATTATACTAGCTCTGCACGAAATGAGATAAAGCCAGATCACTAGCACTTGTTTTAGGGAGACCTTGATCTGATGTTTCTTTAAATAGATCGAAATTGCAGTAGCTATAATCTCAACAATTTCTATCATGTTTTTTGCCTGTTCCCCTGTTAGTAATAACTCGTGTGACTTTTACATCATCCAAACATTTTTGGAATGCAGACCTCCTTTGTCAAATTCGAAATGAGCTTTCTGCTGCTTTAAACTGCTTTACACTCCTTACAGCCAAAGCTTGTGCTGTATTTTCAGTAATGCTTTTCATATGTAATTCTGGAATTATTTTTCCAGAGCTGTGTTGCTCAATCTTCTCCGCAGTCTCACTGTTTAGTCCAAAGGCTACTCAAGTGGCCTTTACAGATATTCAGAAAATTCTTGAAGAACCTGTAGTTCCCAAGTATTGTGAAATCTATCTTTTATTTTTCTTAATAGGATGCAGCACAGATGCCAAGCAAGCTGAGGAGCAATCTGCAGCTGCAAGTGAAGAACTTCATCCTTTCTGTAGGGAGCCAAGTTATTTTGAAATTCCTACAAAAGAATTCCAGCAAACTTCACAGGTAGCAGAGAGCGCTATTCATGAAATTCCAACAAAAGACACCCAAAGTTCCCATGCAGCAAGCGCAGGACATGCTTCCTTTACCATTGAGTTTGATGACAACACACCAGGGAAAGTAACAATCAAAGATCACGTGACAAAATTCACGTCTGAGCAGCGCCACAAGTCAAAGAAGCCTTCTTCCTCCAGTGGTCAGGACCTGCCTGGGCTTCAGACTGTGATGATGGCCGCAGAGAGCAAGGTAGCAGATTGGCTAGCACAGAACAATCCTCCTAGAATGATCTGGGATCCAACAGAGGAGGATTCCAAAAGTATTAAGAGTGACGTTCCAGTCTACTTGAAGAGACTGAAAGGTAACGTGAATAATTCCAGCTTTGCTTATTTCTGAGGATAGCAATTCTTCACAAGCATCCAGTCAGTGGATCCCTGAGCCCTTGCAGAGTTCAATGGAAATTACTCTGAAGGAACACAAGAATTTGTGCTTGGGGAATCTTACTGCACCACTGAGTATTAAAAAGCTGATAGTAAACCAAATCATAAATCGTCTTATAGTAAGTATACTGGTTGGGGATATTCTCATACAGCTAAGTATGGTACAAAAGCAATCATCAGGTATTTAAATCATGATTTTGAAGAGAACAAGAAAAAACCCAAGCCTTTAGTTAAAGTTCATGCATCTCACTTTTTCCTGTGAATTGCATTAAGAAGCTGGATTGCTTGATAGAAGTACAAATTATTCAAGTACTCTGAGAAAATCACTTGGTGACAAAAAATATATCATACACTTATTCTGATGATATTAATCAATCACATTTGATGAAGTCAGGCTTGAGTCTGGAACCTGAAATTAACCAAGAATTTCCTTTTTTTTTTACTATGCTTTCAGAATTTTTATAGGAACGCTGCTTTTAGATGAAGTTCCAGTTGGCTTCATGTTCATTTACTTCAGACAATGACATTTCAAATAAAGTTAAATTAAACGTTAAGTGAAAAGCGTACTTTCTTTCAGATCCAACTTAGCAGAATAGAGTAGAAACAGTTTTTCATTTCCAGACAAAGGGGTTCCACTGAAATTCAGACTTTTAGAATAAAAGTTCTGAGGAAATTTTTCAAGTTATTCTCTGTCATTTTCTGTTTTTACTTTCAGAAGGTTAACTCTGCTACTCAAACTTTATTAATTCTGTAGTACTATTGTTTTTAACTCTTAAAGTAGCTGGGATTTTGTACAGTGAGTTTTCTCTTGTTGATCTAAAGGCTGTATATTAAGGCCAACTCTTCCAAAATACACTAAAAAATAGCATTTTCAAAACAGAATTGCATGAGTACAGTAACATTAAAATAATGGCATAAAAGTTCTTCTAGAGGGTGCCACAGAGCATTCTTTGATCGTCATGACATTGTTGGAACAATTTTGTTTATGAGGCCTTAGCCTTTTCCTGGCAGCAGAATCTCCTGCATGTTTGATTCTTTTTTTATTATTATTTTTTGCTTAGGAAAGTGTAAGTTACAGGTTGCATTTGGCCCTAACGCATATCTGAATTTTGGAATCTTTGGGGATCTGTTCATATTCTTACTCTTTACTTCTGCTTTGATCAAAAGGCTACAAAATGTATCTAGCTTTGAAAGTTTGTTTTTAAAAAGAAGTGGAAAATTCTTTCTCATTTTTCTCCTCAACTTTTTCCTGCAGTACCTCGTACTGAATTCACACTGCAAGAATTGCTATAAGACTTTCACAGTGATGTTGATATGTATTGTTACTATACTGATGTATTGTCCATTTTCTTAGTCGCTGTACAAATAAGTGACAAAGGGAGGTCTCTTGCCAAAGAAATGCAGTAAAGATTTCAGTTGTGTATTCAGTGCTGTTAACCTGCTACGTAAGGTTTCCCCACATACAGTTATCATTTAAAAGGACAGTAGCTGAGTGTTCTTATGATGCATGTGGGAAAATCTTCTAAAGCTATTCTTTTAAGAGGGGGGAAAAATAATCACTTGTACATTTTATGTATACATGAGTAAGTCTCAATCCAAAAGAATTTAAAGATAACAAAACTGTTTCTTTACAGGAATTGCAGTAAAACTTAAGGTGTAGGCTACTGCATTGTACATGAAATGAAGTTGTTGAAAGTTAAATGTGACATAATGTGTATGAGTACACAATCTTTCATACATTTTTCAGGCAATATTGCTAAATAGATTTAAATATGTGCGTATATATGATTTATGAAATGTGTTATTCACAGATCACAAAGTAGTTTGAGGAATGAATAATTAATAACAGCCATTTTGCATACACATGTCAGATGGTGTGCGGAATGAATGATAGAATAATTCACTGTTCTTCTTGGAAAGAGTAATAAAGAATTCAAATTTTCTGTAGATTTTTCTCATGATAAACTGTTATTGTAATTGTCTCAGGAAAAGACAATCTAACCACATAAATTATGATTTGACAGATATTCTCACCTACCAGAATGATTACCTTAGGTTTTTCTTTTTCCTTTTAACTCTCCCAAGAATGTTTCAATAATTCAATTGGCTGTGTAATAGAGTTAATATAATTGGGAAACACGCTGTTTCCTTACTGCCTTACAGCTAGTAAAATGCTACCTTTTGTAAATCATTGATAAGTATTTGCAGATTAAAATACTGATGAAAAGGATAATTTGAATGTACTGATATTATTGTTCAGCCTATGTATAAGCAGCAGCTGTATAAGATTTGCAGCTGCAGAGAAGCGTTTGATTCTACACAGAAAGTCAATTTGCAGTTCTTCCTTTGTTTACCAGTTTCTTTTGTATATGTTGAGGGGTTTTTTTTTGTTTGTTTGTTTGTTTGTATAGTTTCATACTACTATATCTTGTTTTGCTTTGGTTGTAGGGAATAAGCATGATGATGGTACACAAAGTGATTCAGAAAATGCTGGTGCCCACCGGCATTACAGTAAGCGGGCAGCACTTGAAGAACACTTGAGGCACCACCATGCAGAGTTGAAAAAGTCGCACCAGAAAGTCCATTCCACAGAAAAGCAGCAAGAGCAAGCTGGTGTGAATCAGACTGCTTTTATGATTGAGTTTTTTGATGAGGACCATCCTCGAAAGAGGCGTTCTTACTCTTTTTCTCAGAATGTGGGAGCTCTGTGCTCAGAATCCCCATCTCCAACACCTCACGTGCGAGCTGAAAGAGCAAAACCTACATCAGGAGAGAAAGCTGCCCCTTCATGTGTGCAAGGTAGTTCATCACATCATAGAGCAGCACACAGTGTTCATGCAAAACTTTTAAAACAAAGATCAGAAGATCCCTCTGCTGCTTTACCTGTCTTTCAAGCTGCGTTGTTAAGGAGTTCAGGAAGCCTTGGCCATAGGCCTAGTCAGAACCAGGAGATGGACAAAAAGTTGAAAAGCCAACATATTTCTGCTGCTACTGAGAAGGACAATGAGGATGACCAGAGTGACAAAGGTACTTACACTATTGAGTTGGAAAATCCCAATTCTGAAGAAATGGAAGCCCGTAAAATGATTGACAAGGTGAGAAACCTGAAGTGTGTAGGGATGATAAAGTGGTACATGTTGTGTGGGCAGCAGTCTACCTGTTCAATTCTACTTACTTAAAGCTACTGCAGTATTGTAAGTTTACCAGCTATTGTATAATGTTTGCATACAGAATATCTTAAAAGCGGAAGCAGACATTTGACTAAAAATTATTCCTATGTGATACTGTTGTTCTTTTAGTTTGCTAGTTTTAGTATGTTTTCAAAATGTTAAATATTGCCAAAATACTAAAGAACAATATTAAATGAGCTGGTATTTTTAAGAAGTGTTTGATTACAATTGTCCCATGTGGAAATACTCAATTGTTCTTAAAATCTGTTGTCTCTGCAGTTTTTGGCAGATAGGCTTAGGAGCCTTGTGGCAAAGAAATAACTTTTGCTTATAGGGAAAAATAAACATAAAAATAGAAGTAACTTTATTTGAATTCAAATGGAAGATATGAATAGGAGAATCCACATTTAATCATTAGTCTTAACTGACTCACGAGCAGATTTTTTTTTCCTTTTACTGTCATGTCTTCCTAAATAGCCCAATGTAATGGGATGCTGGCATCCAGTTTTGGCTTGTTTAACAGAAAATTCATTACTTATTATAGAGTTATTAAGAATTGTTTCTATGTTTCTATAATTTCTTTTTTCAGGGCTGAACAAATGCATTACTGCTTTTAGTTTTGGCTAAATTTTAAAAAGATTAGATTAAGTCACTGAATAGAGACACATTCACTTTCTGTTATAAATCTTCAATTGCTATTGCAAAACAAAAATTTGGAACTCCAGCTTCTAGTCAGTGAAGTTATACATCAGGATTTATTTGAAAAGTATAGGAAAAAGGAAAAAAACACTTGAAATTGATAATTTAAGTACAAGACAATATTGTAAATACTATCTGATGTTTAATAAGATTTCAAATAATTTTTGGTCTTTAGTATCTCTTTGTGATATATGTGGTCAGGTTTCTTTCTTTTTTTTTGAAATATCTGCAGTTACAGGTCAGATTCAGGGACAGGAGGTGAAGATAAACGTTAAGGATGATAATGAAGCATTAGTTTATATTTGTAGTATTGTATAAAAAGCTTTTGGATATCTTAAATACTTCTTAGTGCTAACCTAGAAAGCTACATCATTAGACATTAAAGATTTAGAATGAAGGAAAGCAGAGACATTTATTCCTTGAGGTGTCCTTTATCTTTTCACTTTTATTTAAGGCTCTGTTCACAGATACTGGATTTTGGATGTAAGCCTTCCTGAACAATTCTGTGCTTGGTAGTATAAAAGTAGCACGATGCTATTTTTATGCAGTGCAGAAAAACAGCCACTGCAGAAAATCAAAATCAAAGGGAGATCAAAATTTATCTACAGTTTCGCTCAGCTTTGCTTCCCTTCCATTTTTAAATTGCAAATGCTGAGGATTCTTATACTTTCCTAATAAAAGGTGGATAAGTGTGGAATAAAACAAGGACTTGTGCTAGTTTGTTGACTGCTGTGCTGCTCTCTTGACTATTTAAGTGAATAGTTGGTATGCATTTAATCAATGGTTCCATCTGAACCTCTCTTTCTGAGTTGAGGCTTCAGTCTTTTCTGAGCAGCCTGGTAGATTGACGATCTGTTTTTCTTTTTTCTTAAACACTTTAAAACCTGGCATATAAAAAGAGAATGTGAGAAAGATACAAAAGTAATCTTTCTACGTAGCATAATAGTAATAACATTAATAATAACATAAGTAAGCTTTCTACCTAACAAAGAAAAACTTTTCACTGAAATACTTTTCCCGAAGAGATGGGTAGAATCATTTATTTGCAATGATGACTGTCTTGGAGTGAATAGACTGCAGCTTGTCTAGAATAAATGGCTCAAGAAAATAAATATATTGAGGCATGGACCTTTTACGACTTGCGACACCATAGAAATTTGTGAAAATGAAGATTAGGCAAGACTTTAAGATCTGCCAGGCGAGGTCGCTGCAATGAAAGGAAAATGTGTAAATGTGTTCAAAGCCTGAAATGTGTGGGAAAAGAGAAATTTGTTAAAGTTTTTGCATATTAACAACTTCTTTTTTCAAGAGATTTGATTTTAGGACACACACAAAAAAAACCACAGAACTTAAGGTGATGAGTAACTAGATTTCAGATTTAAACATTTATATGTAAATATAATATCTCTGGATAAACTGTATATGCCTATTTAACTCGTATATATCAAGTATTTTCCATTTTTATATCAGCCATTGTAGGAACTGATGCAATTAGCTAATCTTCCAGGAATGCTATAATTATTTCTTCTGTGCTGTCATTTGAGCTTTCTCAGTGTGAATAAGCATCACTGATGTGTGGCCAGCTTTGAATGATTAGAAATAGTGTGTCAGTTCTCTCAAAACAAAAACCTTGAAGAGTAAGTTTAAAAAAATAGAGCAATGTTGAATTTTATACAGGTTAAGCTACGTTATTAAGAGGAAACAGAGAAACAGCCATAAGATTTCAGTTTTTTCTATTTTAGAATATAATGGGTCACTCATAATGTAAAGCCTTTTACTTATTTCCTTAGAAACTAACTGATACAAAGAGCACAGTAACACTGTTTCATAGAACAAACTCTCAGCTACAGAACACTAGTTTTCAACATAATCACCTCCATTAGCTGTGCATTTTCACCAGTGATGAACAAGAGTCTGCATGCTGTGCTTGTAAAAATAGGCAACAGTGCAAGTGATCTGTTGTCACCACTGCTGAAATGCACCACCACTGCCTCGCTGTGCTCACATCCATTGTCGATGAATGTCAGTGGGTGCACTATTTTCAGCATGGAGGAATTTCATCCCACACCTTTGCTTCATACATACTTCCATGTCAGATGTCATTCTTTCAGACTGCCCCTCTTGCCACCTGTCACACAGCAACAGCATGTAATGGAATATTGATGGGAAGGTTCAACTTCTACTGCCATGTGACCAATGTCTGCCTAGAGGGCCAACGTAATAGAACAGGTGGCACTACTTTCGTAGCAACTCTTATTTGCTCTGAATTGTAAACTATGTATGTTTTACAATTAAAAAAATGGAACGTGTCAGATAAGAAATGTTCGTGAACCATACAAAAGGTAAGTCAGTGGATGAAGGAATTAAGAATGAAGTTTCTGCAGTTTGTCTTCCTATTTGTTAATGGAATTATCAGGGCAGTGAGTTTCATGTTCTTAATAAATCAAAATATCAGTATTAAATTTTAATAAGTGAGAATGGATGTATTTGGAATATTAAGGATTTTCATGCAGAGCTGCCGTAAATGAGAAGTGGCTCAGTGAGTTGTGTGCAGGCTCTTAAAGGGTTTTTAGAGTATAAGAAGAGTATTTTTTTTATTTGTGTAGGTTTGGGTTTTCTAGGATTTAACTATAGCAGAGCATGCCTGGAGGAGAATGAATAGAATAAAGGTTATACGTCTGTTTTGAATCTCAACAGCTGTGCTAAACAGAGTATCTGGAATTCTTTAGCAAATTGTGCATATGGAGACATTGGCCTTGGATAAAATTTTTTTTGTTCTCACTGATTACTTCAGTTATTTTATATAGTTGATTATAAACCACAGGTAGAATATACATCAAATACTGTTCTGCTGACTCAGTCATTGGATCCTTTTTCTTCTGTATAAATCTGGAATAGCTGTGATGGTTTAGGAGATGACACAGAGCTGGTGTTGATAGTGACCCCAGGTTTTCCATTTTCATTTTCTACATCTTTCATCTTTCTGTTTATGATAAAACTTATGTTTCGGTTGTTTCTTTTTTTTCCCCCACTATACGTGTAAGTGGGCATTACAATAAATTGAATTTCCTTATTCATTTTGCTCTTGGGGTTTGTCTGCTCATACTCTGTTATGTTACTGGTTAAAGCTGCATTCTTCAAGGACTGCTCTGTATTTCTCCTTGCTGAGCTAGGACTTCTTAATGAGAGAGTCTTTATTGCTTTTGCATTGCAAGCAGTAATGAAACTGCTTAATATCAGATTATTTAACATGCAAGGCGACTTTGGAGGGCAGTCGTAGACAAATAGCCTGAGGTATCGTCGTCTGTAGTAACTTCTCAAAAAATATATTTTAAACAGCTTAATTTTTGACTGCATAATTTTCCATAGGTGTTTTTTCTTGTTGTGTCCTTTAAGTGTGCAAAAAGCTTGCTTGCTGGATCTTGTCTTGTCTGCTGTAGACTTTAAAGCTACAGAGATAATCTTGCGTATGCTGTGAAAGTACCTGCAATACCTCCATTGCGTTAGGCATGAAGTAACTGCTGAATGATGAATTGTGGACTGCAAGTTTCAGAGTAATGCCAATTGACCAAATCATAAGTAGGTGTTTCATTACATGGCTACATTTCCAATATACATCAATCCATCTCTTTGAGAATTATAGACTAATTTGGGTGTTTTTCATCATTTTTAAGTAGCATGCAATACACAGTGGGGATTGGTTCAAAACATGGATCTATATATAACTGAACATATATATTTGTAGGACCCTAAAGATACATTAAAAAAAGATATTTTCTGATCTGTATTAAAACCATGTAGTTCCAAAAACATGCATTTACGGGGTAAGCAGAGCAGGGAAGGGGGGAATATTTTGCATTGCAATATGCAATATCCACATGAGGATATGTATTTTTTTTTTTGCAATATGACAAACTATGTGAAAAGAATCAAAGAACAGGAAGTCAGGAGAAAAAAATAAATCTGAATGCTTTAAAGACTGCTAAGGAACCAAGACAGATGTATCTATTTTCAGAAAATAGCTTTCTGATATCTGCCTTTTCACATTCTGTGAATTCAATTGCTTTTATCACTGCTTCAGTGATTTTTTCCAGAAAGAATGCTGTTTAGCCCTACTCAGTGTCTTGGTTGTAGAGTGACTTTATTTCATGAATACAAGTTTTTAAAAAAATAGTTAAAAAAAAAAATCAAAAGGAAACCAACAGTAGAACAGTTGAAGCCCATCAAATCATCTGAGCATGTAAATTTTAGCAGGAATGCAGAATGTTTGGAACTTCCTTCCTTTCTACAGTGGGGGAGGACGAGGAGTCTTACAGTCCCTAAACTTAGCATTTCGTTTTGAATTTGAAATTCTGAAGAAAATGAATTTTTCATTAAAACAAGTACAAAATATGTAAATAGGTAACTGGCTATTGGTAAGAGGAAGTTATTAAGCTTAGCACACTGCTCTTCTTTATTTGCATATGTAGCTTTTTTTTAGTACCAGTGTGGTTTGTGTTCTAAGTCTTCAATATATAGTTAAAATGCCTTAAGCAGCTTCTGTGAAAATCACCAGGAATTCATGAGGAATGTCCCTGCACAGGACACAGTCTGGCTGCAATAGCTCAGCTAACTGCCAGGAGCAAACATAAACTATTAATCAGGCGTCTCAGAAGCAACTTGGTTAAATGCAGTTCACACAATAGCTGAAGGTGAAAATAAGCATTTTACTCTGGCTCATCAAATTTCAAGGGAGAAAGAAAATGTTTTCTCATTTGTCCTATTTTCTAATTATCAGAAATTTTGATTTCTAACAACCAACTTACTGCACATGGTGAATGTCCAGACTGACCTCTTTGGAAGAATATGAGGAGCTCAGTCTGAACACTCAGAGCTCAGCATTGCCAAGTTTATCTGCCGTGTGGATTCTGTGCCTCTTTCCCTTCTTTTTGAAACCTTCTCTTCTTATCACAGAATCACCCGGGTTGGAAGGGACCCCAAGGATCATGTAGTTCCAACCCCCCTGCCTGGCAGGGCCACCAAACATACACATTCAGATCAGGTTGCCCAGGACCCCGTCCAACCTGGCCTTAGACACGTCCAAGGACGGGGCATCCACAACCTCCCTGGGCAATCAGTCAAGCATACTCAGAGTGTTGGCTTATTCAGACTTTTTTGTTCTTTCATAGCCTAACCAAACAGTGTCTTAATCCAGCTTGCATTTTTCAATTAACATCTCTTCTCTCTCTTTTTTTTCCTTGATTGCATCAGTTCACAACTCAGTTTTTGAAATTTGCTTCTGTTTGACTGCTCTGACAGTCAAACATATTACAGTCTCCATTAACTGAAAATTGGTATCTTGAGATTAAAAAGCAAGTATAACGTCCTAACACTAGAAATTCTGGAATGTACTCAGTGGGACACAACTGGAAAGGTATCATATAAAAATGGGAAAAAGGAGATTCTTCCTCAAGTACTTAGAAATGTAGGTGAAGCACTTTGGGGAAAATGTAAAGTTCTTTTTTATTTAGCAACTGCATTGTCTGCCTTTTGATACAGAAGAGTGTTTCCTCCAACTTTCCTGTTTATTTTAACTTCTAGATGCTCACCTAACAGTAAAGAAATTTTAAAGAACAGTCACTTTTGTTCATTAAGCCTAAGCTCATTATTCTCACCTATAATGTAGTATCTATTGTGTACAACATGAACTCATCTACTGAGGGACACAGAGTGAAGATGACCAACAACTGACCGATAAAGCTAGTTTGTGTTAAAGCTCTGCTTCAGCTGTTGTGACAAGCAGGTGTGCTCTGAGTCATGAACTGCTTTCACAGCAAAATGCACACAGTCTGCCAGAGGAGATTGCTCTTTTCTCTAATATTGGCCCTCGTAGAATAGGGCAAAGCACGTGTTCAGAGTTGGTCCTGTAACTCAGGCTGTCCCCAGAAATGCACCAGTGCTTCCCAGAAGAACTGCGTCTCACTTATTTTGTGTTACACAAGTTTTGTTACTTTTTTTTTTTTAATTGGATTAAGGGGTGGGTTTGTTTGTTTGTTTGTTTGTTTTTAATCATTACTTTATGTAGCTAAAGTTCATCATAAGTGATGATATTGGAAAACTATTGCTGAGATAAATTTGAAGCATTTATTAACATCTACAACAAGGACCAATTACTTTGCCATCAGTTAATTTGCATGTCGTCTGTACTTATCACACTGAGTTTGTGCTCCAGCAAGACTGGGCAACCTTGCTTGGTGTTCTTGGGCTGAAAAAGCTTTTCCTTTATATGCCATCTGAATCTTCTTCTTTCAAATTATGCAAGTTATCCCTTGTCCTCCTGACAATGACAGCAAGACAGTTTCTTGAACTAGCATTCAGGTTATCCCATGGCTGTTTCTTTTGAGGGCATATTCTCATTATTTGGTAGACAGTAGAAGTGGATTGGTTAATCCTGAAGTACTCATTCTCTGGTGTGCCTGAGATGTTCCAAGTTCTGTCAAACGTTAAGCAAGAATTGTCTTACTTTCTGCATAGCTGTCAAATGTGAAGTCTTAAGTATCGATCAATGACTCATGGATTTAAAGGGATATTTTATATCACAGTTTTGAAATTTAGTCTTTGGGCTGGATCACTCTTCCCAAGAAGAGCTTTGAGGTGGCATAGCAGTGCAGCTTTGGTGCAGCTGCTTGTGCATGCAGGTGGTACTAGAAGTTAAATGTATATGAAAATTATTGATTTATTGAAGAATATGCTTTCCATTGATTTCTACATAATAATAATAAATAGATCGATAATAAATAGATCAATAATAAATAGATAAGTAATAGCAACGTTGCTAAATATTTGCTCTTTGGGACTTTGAAATCCCTAATATATTTGCAGAGGGAACGTTCAAAGTAGTATTCAGAAGTAAATCTGTTTCTTGGATCTTACTGTAGCAAGTATTGCCTTACACAGAAGGAAAAAAACAAATTTGCTTTTGAAGCAATTTCAGTAATGGAAGGAGAATAACAAAATTTACTTAAATAAAGCACCAAAACTAGAAGAGATAATGCTGAAATAAAGAAGGCTTTAGTGAGTATAAGTAAAGAAGTGTGGTACAAATAAAGAAATTTGACATAGTGAGTATGCCACCAGCTAGTAGTAAGAAATGTGCAGACTGCAATTTAATTGTGTAGTCCTCATTCCTCTAGCTGTGGAAGTGTGAGTTCATATTTTCCTTCAGATATCTGAAAAAATTTGCTTTTATTTAAAGGAGAGCGTAAAACTCTGGGCAATAGAAGTATAGTAAACAAGAAGAATGTGGCTGTAGAATAATGATATATTCAAAGAAAAGAGGCACCAAATAATTCAACCTTTAAAAATTGCCTCGTTACAAGACAAAAGTAGATCATTGAAGGGGAATCCTCTGTTCTGTTACACTTTTCCTAAGGAAATAAATTATAAAATTCTCCTAAGCAAGTCATATAAAAGAGTATCTGGACATGATTATATGTATTGCAAATCTAGGGAGCATTAGCAGAAGATGCTTTTCAAACGTTAACATTATGGTTTGTGGCCATCTAGTGGTGAATCTTTTTTACGTGTACTGTCATCATGCGGAATTTTGTTTAATTGAGCTCTTAACTTTACTGTCCAAAACTGAATTATTAAAAAAAAAAAAAAAAACCTAACTCCCCGTAGCTCTTTCTGCTTTGAACAAGCCATTTTATACAAGAGAATAATTTCCATTTTCTTCCTTTTCCTTCGTCTTCAAGATGAAGCAATTTTTGATGTTACAGATCCTTTCTGGCAGCTAGCTTTAATGTAAATTTTTTAAATGGTAGATTTTCAAGATGCAAAATATTCTGTAAAGTGTCTTTGAAGTATACATGAATTCTGAAAGCAGTGAATATTCCTTAATATCTTTGACTCACATGAAATTTGACAGACGGTATACTGCCTGTCCTGCTTAACTCCATCTCATGAAATTGCCTTGGTGAACGTTAAAGCATACCTAACGTACCTTTCTGTATTTTTCTCTATGAGCAATGGTTTTAAATGCTGTGGGGAAATTATTTCTCTGTAATGGTGGAATTGCTGTAAGCATCAGTAGGAAACAGTATAGCAGAACCACGGCAAGGCACATATTGAACGAGATTATTCTGCATGGTTTGTGAGATCTGTGATGTCTACTAATTTCCTAAGAAAATAAAAACTGAGATTTTTGTTTATATTCAGTAATGTAATGTGAGTGTTAGTGGCAAATGTAACTGTTTAGGTTTGTTTTGTCTAGCTCATGACAAAATTCTAAAAATGTAGTAGCTTTTGGTTATTGATTTTTCATTGACTGGGAAATGGATTCTGCAATAATTTTGGCTTCACCATTTGTTTCTTTCATCAGTGTCATTTTTCATTCGTGACCATTCCAGCTAGCAGTTCCCTAAATTTTCAGTGTTGACATACACTTCTGCTCTTTCTTTTTTTACAATGAGGTAAATATTTCTTCTGTTCAATCTGCAGATTTCACCAGGATGTCAGATAAGCATAATACAACAAAAATACATGAACTCACTATCCAGCATGCCACCATCCATCCATTAACATCAAACATAATATCAGGATGGTATTGAGTTAATGTGTGTAATGGTTTGTTTCATTTTCAGGTATTTGGAGTGGATGACAGCCAGGATTATAATAGGCCTGTTATCAACGAGAACCAGAAAGATTTAGTAAAAGATTGGGCTATAAATTCTACTACAGTAGTGCTGGAAGAAAAAAGACCACAGAGTACAACTGGATTTCTTGACACAGAGGTAGAATTTAATTTTTGATGGTCTTCTTTTTTCTTCCAATAAGACAGAGCACTAATACTTGACCAATAAGTATTAAACAGCAAACAAAGCTTTTCCTAGAAAATATTGGCTCAGATCTATAAGTTTATTTTTCTTCGTTCTTTACTGTATTATTGAAATTTCTATGTCCCAATTTCCCAAGTTAAATTGGGAAGGTATATTAAAATTCAGAAATATGTTATATGCATTCAGTGAAGGAGAGAAAGCCAGCTAGGAAAAAAATGATGGGTGAATAGAAAAATATGTTTCAATTTTATTTTGTTACAAAGCTGGAGGTTTTTGCATTCAAAGTTTCAGTTCTCAAGTGAGATGCAACTCCTGAGAAGTCGCATACGTTATTTGCCTCAGAGGCAGCATAATTTAATCAGTTGATGAAAGATGAGGTAAAGGAAAGTGTCTCTCCTTTTATATGACTCAGAATATACACATGAGCTACGTGTTAATCATGTTATATGAAATCCTGGGACACATTCTGATGTGTTGGTGAACGATAAACTGTAACCTGGAATGTGTTAGAACAGGCTCAAACTGGAACAGAATTGATCTGATAGTGAAACACACCACATTTATTCCACTGGCTGTAAGTGTAAATAAGAAAACCTTAAAAATAAGGAAACTTTCTGGACTGTATCAAGAACTTTTAGTATGAGTATCTCCCTGCCATGTAAATACACTTGTTTTGGTATCTTGTGCTTTCCACAGAAAAAGTGTACTTCGTAGTTTTTGTCTTTGAGGTACTGCACAACCCTGGGGCGCTGAATATGTGACTGTCTAGATTGGTTCATTTGAGTAGTTTTTCTAAGGTTACAGCTTCAAGGAAATTATAATCATACCAGGATGGTTGTGTTATGTAGAAAAATTTGACAAACTTCGCCTTTCACCGTGCTTCTTTGAGTTAATTTGTAAATTAAACCTTACTATCTTCTTTTTCACATCTTCCTGGTCCTTTAAGCCTACTGAGTTTTCAAGAGAATTAAAAGTACTGATTTGTTTCTATTTCTGTTGTAGTTTTGGGGAGTTTTTGGTTGTTGGTTTTTTGTTTTGTTTTTGTAAACAGCAGTAGAATATACGATTAATTTTATGACCATGATTGTGCTTTCCACATGTCATACTTTACACCTTGCAGGGATTGATTTGAGAGGACTTCTGCAATCATAGGACGAGTTTAAGAACTCTTGTGGCAATGACATACAAAAACTTGCTTTGAATTAGCTTGAAATTACAAAAATGGTCACTTTTTTTTGCTGAATAAATAAGCCTTCTTTATGTACTGGAGGAGGAGTTGGCTTTGTGTTGTCTTACTTTGCAGGATTATTATGAGACATCATAGGGAAAAAATGAAAATTGTTTTGTACGTAAAGTAGACCAAACCATGTAGATGTAGCACAAATTAGTGTAATAAGAGATGAGGACAAATGACAATTGGAGAAAAGCTTACCAGAGAAACAATAGAGTATGTCAGTGCATATATGGAAGAAAAAGAGAAGTTAATTCAGAAAAGTGGAGGTGCCTTTTGTAGTGTGATAACAGGGAAACATCAGGAGCTTAACTGTTGGTTCAGCTGGAGAAAAGACTGCAATATGTAAAGTCTTTTACCAAAACAGATTTTATTATTTTTGGGAAAAGGAGAGGCAAATGTGTTTGATTTGCAAAGTCCGTGAGCACCATATTCTCATCATAGATGAGCTTTTCTGCTTGTTCTTTTTGGAAAACGTACTGTGTTGCTGCAAGCTGCAGAACATAACTTACTGTTAGGAGCTGCAGATTATAAATGAATAAACCTTATTGAATGTCTTGACTAAACAGTCAGGTGACATTGGGGTAGCTCACTGTTCCAGGCTTGTTTTGTTTGCCCATCATGGTTGTACCTATAGATATTTAGAAGAAGCAGATGAAATCGGAAAATGTTTGACATAGAAAAAGAGATTTCAATTTTGGAAGTTGGAAATGATGTCTTGGGAAATTAATAATGTTTTATAAAAGCATTTAGGGGTTGAGAGATTGTTCTGAACTTAGATATGTTTACTTTACAGGGCAGGTTATAAATTGCTTGCTTCGAAGAGTGTCAGATTCTCTTCTCTTATAAAGAAGGTCTCACTTGTGATGTGACAGGCTTTGATATTTTAAAGTGGTGTATGTCAGGAGACTAGATAAAATGCAGAGTGAATGTCTTAACACAATTGCATTGAGCCTACATGCACTTGCCTTTTCAACGATTACAGATTAGACAGCAAAAACACTGAATCCATTAATCTAAAATATTTAAATGTTTTTATTTTCTATATTATGATCTGCCACTTGCCAACCCAGGTAAGTGAGATTTAAGAACAAAAGTTAAATGATAGAGAACAAAGAGAATAATTTTTGCTGTTGCTATATGTTCTGATTATATGAGCACATTGAATAAAAATACTGCAGTCTTTTGTGCTACGATATATTCACCCGGCTTCCATTTAATTTTCAGTGAGCAGTTACAGTATTGTAATCACTGTTCTTAAGTTGTGGACATGATTTGTCAGCATTATTTTTGATGTGCTTGTTAAGGATGTACTTTTTTATTTTTCTATATACAGTGTCATCAGTGCTATTTGGCTACGGTGTTCCTTGTTTTGAACACCCAATTCACGTCTTTGCCAGTGAAAATAAATAGTAGTGATGACATTGCGAACGCAAAATAACTTCATGTAAATACTTGCTGTATTGCTCCTTAAAGCTGGAGAACAGCCTTGTCTATTCAGAGGCTTTATGTCCTTTTGTTTGTCTATTCCAATTAATTACACTAATTTCATATCCTTCTGTAGAGAAACCTTTGATTATGGAGTTTGATATTGGCTTTTTGTTTGAAATTAGAAGCTATGATTAAACTTAGGATGATTATGTTAGCAGTGTCCTCTGGCTGTGAAAAGGCAAGCACCGGGCGAGGCATTAGCAGCAGAAATGGGAAATCTTGGCACCATGATGGGAGGTGGCAGTAAATCTCCAGAACACTGGCAAGAGATTTGTACCATTTTTGTTTAGGAAAGGAGAATTTAGATCTAGAGGAGCCAAAGAGATTTTCTCGCATTGTTAAGGGAATAGAGATGTACATTACAGGAACAGATTGATAAAATTCCTTTACTTCAGATACGTGGTAGCTCACATGGATGTGATTGCTGGAGTTTGCTATGTAAGTAGAGTTAATGCAACAGAAGGAAAAAAGAACTATTTGAGATGCGTGTCAATGTTGTTCCATGAAGAAATGTGAAAACATTGCCTATAAGTGAAGTATAGAAACTTGGGGGAAAAAAAAATCAGTGCTCATAGAAGAGTACGGTTCAGAAAAAGAAAGAGGGGAGAGGGACTAAAAGACTTTCAAGATGTCTCTTAAATGTATGAAAAGATGGCATAGTCAGATATTTGGAACTTGAGGTGACTGGAATATGTATCTTAAAAAAAACTAATTTGGGTTCTATTTACTGAAATTTTTTTTTGAACTTATTATAATGCTCTGAAATGCCAAGTAATGGGATGCTTCTAGGCGTCATATGCGTGTGCTGTGTCTTTTTTCAGATACACAGATGGAAGCTCTGAATCTTCAGGCTGAATAATACATCTTCATAAATCCATGGGTATTCTTCCTGTGGATGTATAACTCAGATTTAGTTTGAATATGTAGTAAGGGAAAGCAGATTCAACACAAAGTTATAATGCTGGGTCCTCTGATGTCAGCCTGGCTTTTCTGAAAGGCTGGGAAATTCCTCTTGGTCTGCAGGGGAAGACTTAAAGGACTGCTTGTTGAAAGCCTCTAAGATTCATGGATTATATGGAGAAAATTTGGATAACTGGATGTGAATTTTCAATGCTATATGAACCTTTCACATCTGGATGTGTTGGATTCTATTACTGAGCAACATTTTGCTTTTAATAAGAACCTTTTAGTTAAGGATTAAAATATCCATTTTTTTAACTACTGGTAAAAGGAACTTCATAGCTTTGTTGTGTATGCTTGTTTATATAGAAAATTGAAAAACAATGCATTTGCACCCACTCCTTTTTAAGAATTTTTTTTAACAGTGTAATTACCATTAATGTGCAGAATCTTCATCCTTTATTACGAAGTGATTATTTATTGGAAATCGTATCAGTGGAATTGCTTAGGTGATACACAAACAATTAGGGTTTTCTGTAGCAAAGATAAGTAGAACTACCATCATATCTGATTTAGGCTGTAATTAATTGCTTTGGTAGGGACAGAAAAACAAAGCAAAAAAAAAAAAGTATCAGGAGTAGGAATGTTTTTTGTTGTCAGTGCCTAAATGCTGCTTGTTTTTGCATGTTTTTTGTTAAATTATTCTTTCTGGCACTCTTCTTACATCGTGTTCAGAAATGCCCATAAATAACTGGAACACTGAATTGCATTACTTCAGTGTTGTTAGATTTGAATTCTGTAACATTTTGATTCTAAGAAATGAATTGAGAATGTGGACATTTCTGTAGTAGTTTATAGAAGTGATGTGATGCATCTCTGGCATAATACATTCATAACAATCTGAAATAGATTCACGATGCTTTTGTTTGCATTAATTGGAGTCATCCATATGATTTAGAGACATTCAGGAATATAAATTCAAATCTTCTTAATTAGCTAAGTAACTTTCAGTTTAAAAGAGGTTCTTGTACATTAGATGACACCTTTTCAGCTTTCCATTTTTGCTGAATAAATTTCATAAAATCAATACTGTTAATTCCTGATCAAAGGTTAGAATCCTGGGGTGCCCAATAAATTAAACAGAAATCTACATTTTTAATGTTAGTGCCAAGCAGAGCTTCAGGTAACCTCTGAAATAGTTGCTTCACATTCTCTTTAGAAGCAAGGTATGCATATCTTCGTGTCTTTCCCATCTCTTCTGTTGATCTTGAATTGCAATTTCTGATTTTACTTGCCTATACTTATGTAACACCCTTAGTGCTGCAGCCAGTGACTTTTTTCATTTGCAGCAATTTGGCTTTTGAGTCCCATAGATTAGACTATCTAAACTAGAAAATGTATCAAGTCTTCGATAGCATTCTGCCATGGATGCACGTATACATCTGTCCACAGTTGTCTGCTGTCTTTGGAGGAGCACGATAAAGTCTGCTATAGAGGGTAAAACAATAATCTTGTGTTATATCTAGAAATCTGTTTTTGGAAAATAAATGCTTATCATACTGTAAGAATACAGAGTAGGAAGGTGCTATGAGTTTTATTTTTACTTTTATTCATTTAAAAACTTGTCAAAAGGCTTTCCTATTGGGAAAGCAAGTCCATTTTCTTTTCAGGTCAGCTGAAAAAAATAAATAAATCAGATAGTGAGTGCACTGACTACCCTGCTAGCCTATACAGTGGTATAAAACAATCTTTCCTTCTTTTGTCATTTAGACTGGACAAATTATTTATCTTGCTCTTCTTTCTATCACAGGTTTTTCATTCCTTCAGTTCTTAAGGCATTCTTTCCATAATGAACTAAATACAATGTATCTGGACAAGAGATCTTTTAAACTGGTAAAATGTATCCTGAGCATCTTCTTGAAGCTTATTCTTAATGCTTGCCCACAGCCCTACCTGCAGTGTTTCTTCCCCACTCTTGTGTTTTGAATCAGGCACACGCTCTAATATATTTTCTAAAGATTCTGATTTTTAAAATTTCATAGCATGAAGAGATGTTCTTTATTCTATACTGATTTTGCAGCTGTATGTGGAGTTATTTAAGTTGCTGTTCTAGAAACAGTAAATCTAAAATATATTCAAGTAAACTCCTTTTTCAGTTTCCTCCAGGTAGATAGTGTCTGACATTTCTATTCCAGGAAAACTTGGAATGAGAACATGATTTTATCAAACAGTTGTCATTTTCTTCTACTGTTTTTCTTCCTTAGGAAGGTTCTACTGCACCTGGAAGTAAACGTTGGGTATCACAGTGGGCTAGTTTGGCTGCCAATCACACACGTCATGACCCAGATGATATCAGATTGGAGTCACCTGTTCCTGCTGCTTTAGAGAACGGTAATAAATCAGTTCTTGTTGACATAATTTCTGATGAAGAAACCTCTGAAAGGGGGAGAAGAATGATCATGTACATAAATAAGCAACTTTCATACTGTTAAGACCTGGTCTTCATTTGAAATTCTTACGTGTCTTTGAGAAGACGCAGTGTAAAAACTAGCTCTGTGGTAGTTTTCTGACACAGAAGAAGGATGCCAAAATTAAACAATGATACTAAAGCAAATTAAAAAGTGTAACATAAAAGAAACTTTCACTTTAATGCAGTTTGGGTTCATCTGCCTAATATGTTTCTGGTATACTGGGGATTGACTGTTAAACCATCTGACCTGAAGTTTGTTATTCAGCTGTTCTTCAGCTGAAAAGTAGCCGTATTTCTGACACTGGAAACAAAGAAGACTTACTTTATCTCCAGTGATGAACAATTGTCTGTCCTTAACTAAACTATTCACATCTGTGTTTTTAAGTAGTTTGTTCACTAAGGTCTACACTCTTGACTATGAAGGAGTTGCTTACCTTACCTATCCTCAGTTGTTTTCTTCCTCTCAGTTTCAACCTAGAGACGTTGATGCAACAGAACAATCTAGTGCATTTCTAATGCTGATTTTTACATGCTGAGGTAGAAGTTACTATATCTAGCAAAGTAGTTCCATAGTTGTCTTCTGTAAATCATGAGTTAATATAGCTCTTTGTTACCAAATTGATTACACAAGGATGTCATTTCCATGCTTTCCACATCCTGAATGTGATATGCTGTTTAGAAATCGAGAAGTAACCGACTGTCAGCCTACTGCTAGTTATGTTTCTGTCCTGCAATTCCAGCATTTCCTCTTATTCCAGTTGACTTTGAAATTCACAACAAAGTTTAAAAGATTTTTTAAAATGGGAAAAAATGTGTGTTTAAAGTAGAAATGCCTTTCTGTGTACATCACTTCAGAAGACACACTACTACCTACAGAGCTTGTCCAATAACCTCTTGTTAGATATTGGTGAGTAAAATTAATTACTTGTCTTTCTAATAACTTTTTTTTTCCATGAAGTTACATTCAGAACAGTAATTTGTGTTCTCTACTTTTTTTGTTATAGCTGCTGATTTTCTTCAGATTCTCAAGATTCCATATGTCTATTACAGTAAATTCAGAGCAAGCTACATCTTTGAACTTTAAGTTAGTCTCTCAGAAGAATGCATTTTCAAAATGATAAAACTAAGTCTTCACTGCTTTCAGAATGGAATCCTGTAATTCTCCCCTTGCTAAGTCTGGAAACTTGGTCTCAGCACTCTGCCCAGCAGGCAGGCCTTCCGCAGAGCAAGCTTAAGCTTGCCTATTCCTCAGTTTCCTGGGATTTTTGGTTGTTGAGGTTTTTTTGGGGGGAAGGCGGGAGCAGGGGGAGGTGGACAGTTTGGTTGGTTTGTTCCTCGCTGTGCACACTCCTTCTTGAGTCCCCAGACAAGTGTAAAAGCATAGCAGCAGAGATTTTTCCAAAATAGTTATCAAGTTTGCATTACAAATGTAGTAAATAATAACTTCTTTAAAAGGAAAAAACAAGAACAAAACAATGCCATATCCATATTTTACTACACAAATAATAGGTTTCTTGATACCAGGCCTGCGTTATGTGAACTGAACCATTGTTTGAGTTGCTTGATCTTGAATCCCATAGTGATTTTTTTCTTTGAAATTCTTTGTCCTGGGACATCTCAATTTAGTTGTAACTTATGTATATTTTTCTTAAGTGGGTTTGTTGCAGATGTATTTTGCTGCTCTCAGATTTAAGGTAACACTGATAAATGTATTTGCATACTTTGTGTTTATAGAGACCTTATCCGTACCGTTTATTCTGTATTAGAAAAAAGCTAGTTAGTGTCATCACAAAAGAGTTAGCTTTTCATTCCGTGTATTGTTCTAACACAAAGAATGGAAGACAAAGGAAGTGAATTTTAATCCTAAAGTTGGATTAATATCTCTAATATTTTATTTAAAATTTTAAAAAGTGAAACTGAAATATTATTGAGAATTACAACAAAACTAAGCAGCTATTCTGTATTTTATAGTTTATAGTTTATATATATTATATATAGTTATATATATTCTGTATTTTATAGTATATAGTTTACTAACTGAAGCTCTATTCAGGCTTATGTTCAGCAGATGATAGTGTATATGTAAGTATGTTTAAATGAATTTTAATTTAATCGATTGTCGTTATTTTTCTTATTAATTTTTTTAAGTCAATTGCATGGTTTTAAAATATAACAGATGAGGCCATATATTAAAGTAAGCAATAAAAGAACTTCCAATTTCAGAGCCTCATTGTATTGTTTTCAAAGAAATTTTGCCTTTAATGTTGTGTAGTTTAAATGTCTGTGTCAATGCATGAAAGAATTCTTACCAGTGACTACTGCTTTTCTAGGAGTTTTTGCACCCCTCATAGAGTTTGAACTTTGAATATGTTGTTCTTTAGGATATCAAATATGTAAGGAGATGGAAAGGGGGAAGTTAAATAATTTGATGTATCATGTATGCAGAATAATGGGTATTGAGTAAATTCTATACTACTTGGAAGCATCAGAGTGAGATATATTATATATAAGTACTTAAAACAATAGCCCATGATGTGATGAGACTGATCCTTTGGATGGTTAACTTGCAAACTGGGGGGTATGATGTGGTTTTTGGATTCATTTAAATTCTGTGTTTTAGATGGAACACTAACCAGAATCTTTGAAGGGATGAACACATATTTTGCCAGCATAAGAACTTTGATTTAAGTGAACTAACAACTGTGTAATATGCCCCTATATTGCAAGAATTCTAAAATGCTTAATATCCAAAAAGCACACAAAAACCTAACTTGTGATGAAAGTTGTATGTAATATGTATGTCCATAGAAGAATTCACAAAGTCTGCTTTGTTGGCTTAGGTGCCTACACTTTCTTCAGAAATGTTGGTAGTTAAATTTCCAAAGGTGTGTACATTGCCGTCAGCAATGCTGAGTCATGCTACACCTCTACTACTAACGACTTTTAAATGCCTAGATATCTGAAAAAATGAACAGGTAACAAACAAGTTGAGCTTGTAGGTATGTCTGAGAGAAGCCTGTCTTCACAAATATCAGTTATGCTGATTTCTGTTCAATATATATTTATATATATATATTTTTTATATATATATATATTATATATTTTTTTTAATTTACAAAAGTATCAATTCCCAAGAAGAAATATCCAGAAATGTTTAGATTTCAGTGATATCTCCTGCTTTTCTAAATGAGTGTCCTAACACAGGTGATACAAGAAAAATGTGCAAGTTGTTTTGCCACCTTCATCAAAGATGTGACAATGTGCAAAGCAAAAATAAAAATTAAGAATGCAGAAGATAAGTATTTGATTTATTGTAGTGGTTTTATACATACAACTGCACACATACAGTGTAACTGATAATATTCAATTAAGGGATTAGAGAGTTCTTGCCATGAGGGACACCTTATTCTCCTGGAACAACCAATGTATGTTTATATATATTTTTCAACATAGATGCCACTACTACCTCTGCATTTTCACCAGTGATGAACAAGACTGTGCACGTCATGCTCATAAAAATCTTCACCAGCAGAGTTGAACTGCTGTCGCCTCTGCTGAAATGCACACCCACCACCTCCCTGTGCTCTCATCCACTGTTTAGTCTCCAGAAGTGTTCAGCAAGCATCAATAAATGTCAGTGGGTCATTTTTTCCTGCATGGAGGAGCTCAGTTCCACACTTTGGCTTCATCCACTTCCATGTCAGATGCCTTTGTATCAGACTGCCCCTCTGTTGCCAACTGTTAGACAACAGTAAACAACAAAATATAATGGGATATTGGCAGAAAGGTTCACCCTCTACTGCCACACCACCATCATCTGCCTGTGACATCATGGGCCAACATAATAAAGCAGGAGGCATTACTTTCAGAGCTGCCCTCCGATGTTCCAGTGACGTTTCAGTTTTATGTTGTTTAATTAGTATTATGCTGTCTTAATTTAATGTTTGTTTTTAGCTTGCTACTGAATTACTTCTTAGCTTTGCTTTCTTTTTCATTTTTAGACACAGATATCAGTGAGTCTGGTATTTCCATCAGAAGTACCGGTTCAGCTACTTCTGTGACCAGCCAAGGTGAGCGGAAGAGAAGGACGCTTCCACAACTTCCCAAGGAGGAGAAAATGAGTGAAAGCTCCAGAACAAAAACTGCATCTCATCAGAGGTCAGAAATAGGTGAAAAGCAGGACACTGAACTTCAAGAGAAAGAAACTCCAGCTCGTGCCTCAGATACTGACAGCAGAAGTATAGCTAAGTCAAGCAGAACTGTGAATGGTCTTTCACCCAAAGCAACGGGAGAAAAGGTTTTCTCTTTCCCTAGTTCTTCCAGTAAAGAGAGAGCTGAAACTGGCAGAGAAACTTCTGTGGTGAAACAAGCTCTAGCGAAAATTCAACAAGAACGAAAGGAGCAAGGACACTGGACACCCACAAAATCTGCTACAAACCTAGTTGAGAAAGATAAGGAGGAGATTGCTGTGTCACGCAAAACTTTGGATAATCAGGACAAAGCTCCTGGACATGATAAAGCAGCAATGAAGTTAGCACAAAGTGAGGGAAAAAGAAGAAGAAATGAGGAAAGTATTAAAGGACAAAGTCCTAAAGCATCAGGAGAAAAAAAGGAATCTTCAAAACCTTTGGTGAGGCAAGGCAGCTTTACTATAGATAAGCCTAGCACAAATATACCAATAGAGCTTATTCCTCACATTAATAAGCAAAGTGGATCTGCTGCTCCCTTAGCATCTGCAAACAGAATACGTGACAGAAGTGATTCAATGGACACTGATTCCAGTCTAGATACGACACTCATTTTAAAAGACACTGAAGCTGTAATGGCTTTCCTTGAAGCTAAACTGCGTGAGGAAAATAAAACTGATGAAGGTCCTGAGACTCCTAGCTATAACAGAGATAATTCCATATCACCAGAATCAGATGTAGATACAGCCAGCACAATCAGTCTTGTTACTGGTGACAGTGAAAGGAAATCCACACAAAAACGAAAGAGCTTTACAACCTTATATAAAGACAGATGTTCCTCTGGTTCCCCTTCTAAGGATGTTGTAAAATCCTCTGCAGCAAGTGCCAGAGAAAAGATGGAAAAGAAAACTAAAAGTCGATCTTCAGATGGTGGATCTAGAGCTGATGCTCGCAAATCTGTGCAATCCAGTGGAAGAATGAGACAACCATCAGTAGACTTGACAGATGATGACCAAACATCTAGTGTACCTCATTCTGCCATTTCCGATATCTTATCATCTGACCAGGAAACCTACTCTGGCAAATCACATGGAAGAGTTCCTTTTGCCTCAGCAGATGAACTTTTGCATTCTAAAATGGAAGGAAAGTCAGCTAAATCAAAAAGCTCTCCTGTCGTACTTGGACAATCTAGTAAATCTACCACTCTTCCAAGACCTCGTCCTACAAGGACTTCTCTCCTGCGCAGAGCACGACTTGGTGAAGCCTCAGACAGCGAGCTTGCTGATGCCGATAAAGCTTCAGTCGCTTCTGAAGTGTCCACTACAAGTTCTACGTCAAAACCTCCATCAGGGAGGAGGAGTATTTCCAGAATAGACTTACTTGCTCAACCCCGCAGAACTCGACTTGGCTCTTTATCAGCGCGTAGTGACTCTGAAGCGACAATAACCAGAAGCACTGCTTCATCTCGTACTCCAGAAGCTATTATCAGAAGTGCAAGGCTGACATTAGCAGGAGAAAGTAAAGTTTCTGCTAGAACTCGAGCCAATAGCATTTCTCGACTTTCAGATTCAAAATCCAAATCTTTGGCTTCAGCTCATAATTCTCCCTCAGGTATGTCTGATTATTTGAACTATTTTTCTACAATACCACATATATATATATAATTTATTTACGTATTTTTAAGGTACTGTTCTTACCAAACAGTTCACTGAGTTTTAGTTGACTTGATCTTTTTCTTTCAAGTAGGAGGCTTTCGTGGTGATGCTTGTGGACATTTCTCACTTAAAGTCACAAAGACAAGAAATTTTAATCTTTTAACTTCTTGGATGGAGATATGCATGTGTGTGTATATGTATATAAAATTATGTTCGTCTAACTGGAAGTCAGTATCGAAGAATTACACTGAGGTATTCAAGTGTGGCAGCACTGATTTGCACGAGAGTGAAATCTCTCAGCTCAAGCCGTAGTAGTGAATGTTTAGAAGGTCAGCAACATTTTTACTGCATAGAATATACAGCATTAGTTTGTTAAGTATATTTGCCAGCCTGGCATACAGTAAGTGCTCCCTAAGGGAACACCCTGCGAAGTTTAAGGATATTCTTATTCATAATTTAAGATCAGCTTCTAAAACCACAAAAGTGAGATTTGTTTAGTATGGATAATAACAAAGAAAGAAAGGAAAAAATTAAAACACAAACAATACCTGACTAAGCACGCTAAAGTTAAGCAGTTCATGTTATATTTGCCTTGCCTTAGAGTAGTTTCTATTCTCATATCTAAGTCATGACAATTTCTGGTTTTGTCATGATTTCCAAATGGTGTTTCTTTTGAAAGGTAGCTTGTTTACTGTAATTTATCTTAGATGTGGATGAAAAAAAATCCACAGAGTTGATTAATTTTAACCTGCTATTCAGTTAGAAGCTAACACACTGCCTTAGATACAAGCAGAGTGAAAGGTTGCTAGATTTTTTTCCAACAGAAATATTAAATCAATCAAAGTTGAAATGTGGTGATTCTAAATGTTATCTACCATATGAAATGAATATTTATAATTGGTGACTTCTTGCTTTTTGAGTTGCCTGTAATGACTGTATTTCAAGCCAATGAACAGTCTAAGAAAAAAATAAATCACAATAGCTTGCTTAATTCCAGTGCTGAGGTATTTCCACTGAGATTATATTTTTAATACGCCATCTCGTATTTAGAATACATTTATTTATAAATTTGTTTAGGTATATTTCCTGCTAGCCTTCTGTTGCTTGTGTATCATGAATGTACCACTAGAATTCTTAGCAGTTGAGCAGTTTCTCCTACACTGCTGTGTTTTTGTTGTGTTGTTTATTAGCTAGATAGAAGTTTCAGAAGAGATACAAATAAAGTAGAAGACAAAGAAGGTGATTCTGTTATAATATGATCTCTATAAGGATACAAAAAAAAATAAAATTAAACCTTTGATAAAAATGGAATATTTCCCTCTAAGATGTCATTGGAAAAATAACATACTTTCACTTTTAATCAGTTTTGACTGCACTCATGCAGCTTGAAAGCTGGCAGCTTTAATCCAAAGTGTCCGTTAATACTGCTTGTACTTTTAATAACCAACACTAATTCTCATCCCGCTACCACTGATTTTTTTAAAAGGCAAACCACAGATGCTACTTATCACTTTGCTTCCCTCTGCCCCCTCTTCCTCCCCAAAACTGTATATGGATGTTGAGGTTTGTGTACATTTGTAAGGCTCTATGCTTTCTAAACTTGTCCCAGATTGCTGCATTGAAGTGATTTGTCAATTCTGTTCAGTGGAGTCCTTTCAGCTTTCATTTCCCAGTCTATTAGTCTGTCCTGGCTGTCTGTCCTTAACGTTCATGTCAGTCACCTGCATTATACAGCTAACTCTACCTTGTATAAAATGTACTGCTTTCCAAAGGGAAAAGATGCCATCTTCTCATGAGCTACCCAACTTATATAACAAGCTAGCTATTAAAAACCTCTACTGTTTTAAAATATTTGCAGTAGAACTAGCTTATGCCATTAAAACAAAAGTATCAATGTACGTACCCAAATCAGGAGTAGCATGTAAGCCATTTAGAATTTACTTCAGGTATATTGGAATTGCTGTAAAACTGGTGTAAAATTTACTGCTGCAGGCCACTTACACACACCACTACTCAATGCATCTCCATTTTCTCACTGGCATTTTTAAAATGATGATAACATCTCAAGTTATTAATAACACTATCATTTTCCCCATTTTACACATATTTAAAATGTTTGATTTGAATGTATTATTTGCATGCAATATATAAAATGTAAAGCAGCGGCATGTTTTAGATTTAAAGAATATAATTTTGTTTCTAGAAATGTCAACAATTCATTTAAATGTTTTGTTGTGCTCTTAAAAACTTACTGATGAAATGCCTGAAGTACGTCAAAGTGTTTGTATGTATTTGCCTTCAGGCAGATTTAATTCAAGCATAATTATTGCTTATTTTCTTGTCTATCTGGACCTAGAAAGACTGGAAAATGCATAATGTTTACCAGGAAGTTAGTTGTTTTTTACTTATTGTACTTGTTTTCACTAGTGCATTAGTTGTGATTGAAGTGTTAAGACTGTTCCATGGGCCTTCTCTTCAGAGCAGTTAACATTACAGCATTGTAGGTCATGAAAATATTGGCATTGGAATCATGCTGCTTAGATTCAGTCTATGGAAGAGAAAATTATTTTCACATTTTGCAAATCTCTTTGACTGTTCAGACATACATGCCCACAAAAGTGGGGAGGAAAGGACTGCATTGATTGAATTTTTTAATTAGTGTGTATTTATGTGGATTGATTGCAACATAACAGCATTAAAATTGCCAGAGCTGTGAGCAAGTCCATAGTTTCCAGAAACCTTTTTAAGCCTTCGTGCAGATAAGTATTGCTTGTTTTTAAATGAAAGGGCAAGCAGCTAAATGGAATGTTTTGGATGAGAATTATCAGTATTGAAGTATTTGCCAGGGTGTTCCCATGGCAGGAGGCATGATAACTGAGAGCACTGGGAAAAACCAAAGCAAATTAGTCATTCTGTGTATCGCACAAGCAATGAAAGATTTAATCGAGGCACTAAATAATCAAAAAATAGGGTGATCAATAAGAACAGAGAAGACAGAATTTTGGAGGAAAATTGCAGATGATGTTATGAGAAGAACCACATGTTGCAGAGAAAAAGCTGCAAGGACAGACTTAGCACAAGAGTGCCAACTGCAACTGTAAAATTCTGCATTATTTTAAAGCAGAGAGACCTTGGTGAGTGACTGGTGGTGGCAGCACTGCCAACTTGCTGACCGAGCTTCATTGCAAATAATCATTTGCAAATCATTGCAAATCAAATCATTGCAAATAATTAGCAGCCAAGTTCACCAAAGCTGCTGAGGTATCCCTGTAAGAAAAAGCAAAGGGTTCAAGCATAGAAAACAACCTTTATCTGACCTTTAGCCTTTTTGCAGTGCTGAGCACCAGATGTGAGGATTTTTGAAACAGGCAATCTCTGAGATGGCAGTGCATCAATGAGGATATTTTGTAAGGGATACATTGAGTAAATCTGCTCCCAAATTTTAAAAGATCATGGTGTCATTTGCTAAATTAAGGTGTTGTCAACATACTGTGCTTTCACACAGCAGCCACCGGTAAGATTTGTCAACTGTTAAGTATGCAGTAACATTTTTCCCACATTAAAACGATCATAATAATGAATTTTCACAATTGGTTTTGTGGTGCTATGTAGCCAGTTGCTATTGATGTTATTTCAATTGCATAGTATCTCTGGAATGTTGAAGCTTTTGCAAAGTTCTTTATTTTTGATTTAATGTATAATTTAAGAATTTTTTTCTAAAAAGTATGAGTCAATGCTGTGTGGAAAAAGAGGAATTAATACTGATCTCATCAATAGATTTTATTTAAGCAAATGATTCTTATCTGAATGTTTTAATGCAAATTAACATGATAAAACACTATTTTGTACACAGAGAAACCCAAGCTTCTCCCAGACCCAGATCCTGATGTTGAAACTTACAGTGGTAGAGTACTAGAAATCAAATCTGTTTCTGATATTTCACTTCTCATTCAATCTTTAGTTTTTAAATATATGACTACATATGCTCATTGTACAGTGCTGAGTTACTGGACTAGCTCACTTGAGAGATTTTATGATCAATTTTGTATTTATTTTGATGCATTTCATTTGAACTCGGACAAAATATGTAAACAAAAATTGATAATGAAATGTGGGCCCAACTCATAAATCTCTTTGGACTTCAGTCACAAGTTGCTTGCATGCTATTGGTGGGGAAATGTGCTTTTTCTGCTTATGTTCTATTTCCCTAATCAAAACAAACTTAAACCTCTAAAAAGAATGCAGTAAGTAACTGGAAAGATCTTTTTCTTTCCTTCAATAAAGTTAGAATAGTGATAAGTTAAAAAAAAATTAAAAATTAGTAGAGCTGGACACAATTTGAAGCCTACATTTAAACCTGAAAAAATTGTGCAAGAATGTTTGTGTTTTTAGCAATTAAAAATGGATTTTTTTACATGAGGGAAGGGGTGTAAGCTTATGACATCAGTGTCATATTATAAGCATTATAATCATTTGAGGCACTGCACAGATCATTTTGCAATTAAAAATGACTTTCAACACTTATTACCTGAATTCATACTGATACATTATTTCTAATGTATTGGCTCTTTTAATGATTTGAGAGTGGTCATTTTTACAAGTTGCATTTTTCTTTTTCCTATCCTAAAGCCACTATGAATAAATTGAATACTTTACATTACCAAGATATGATCACACACTTTACAAAATGTCTGTGGTTATTATAGAGCCTCATGAATGTCAGTGAGTTTAGGGGATTAAATCCCCTGCAAGACTTCAGCAGGTCACAGTGATGAGCACTCCTTTACACTCGGGTGATGTCTCTTCCTGCTGGGAATGTTTGAGGACAGAATGTCTGAAACAGGACTTGACTAATTCCTAGGGGGAAGAAAGCTTCCTACTTAATTCCAGTTCTCTTCTACTTCAGTCTGTCCACAGCAACATGGCCATATATACTTTGTGCTACGTGTGAAAAAACATGCATTTTGCTCCAAGGTTTCTGGAGATCTGCTGCTGATTTTTATGGCACAGTATTAGAAATATTTTTTTCTATGCTAAATTGTATCTTCCTGGCTTTGAATGCTTTCCTTATGTAAGCATGCATTCTAGGCTTGCTGCCAGCTCAGTCCTTCCTTCATGTCCTTTCATTTTTTTATATTTTTTTGTGTGTGCTACTTAAACCTTAAATGAAACTTACGGGAAAAAAAATCTGCAGAAAAAGTGCAAGCTGATTATATACTTAAATGTTAATGAATTGGGCCCCTGATTTTTAATACAGTTTGCTTGAGCTCATATACAGTTACTGGCTTTTACATCTTATTTCACTCATCATTATACAAAGAGCATCCAATTTATGTTTTATTAATATTATTTAACACAACTTCTGTAGCTTTCTTTTTAAGATGTAGTAAAAAAGCTTTTTGTAAGGTATCTGGGGATTGGCAATTAATAGTTGTGTACTTTTATGATAATGCTGAAATAACTTTGGTTTTTTTTCCTTATAAAAGATACAATAATAATTCTTTTTTAATGATTAAACTAATTTAGTAAGTGCAAGATGGAGGCGCTTTCCTACAGATTATGCTTCCACCTCAGAAGATGAATTTGGATCAAACCGTAATTCTCCTAAACATACCCGTCTACGTACCTCTCCAGCCCTGAAAACCACACGACTGCAGAGCACGGGGACAGCAACTCAAAGTAGCAATGCTTTCAAGCACAGAATAAAAGAACAGGAAGATTACATACGTGATTGGACTGCTCACCGAGAAGAAATAGCAAGGTTGGTTTCAAAGCAGCACCACCAAAATAACAAGGATTTGTACCTGGACTGTTGTATGGTGCATAAATAGGCGAAAGTAAGCTGGTAGATTATCTGTATCGCTCTGCATAGTTTTCATTTGCTAACTGAAAGGGTGATTTTGAATTCCTCTTGTGAGACATTGGCAGAACACCTGTGTTGCCTGCACGTATTCTAACGGATTATGATGATCATTGCTGAGTTATGATAGCTAGATCCCAGAGTGCAACTTCTGGTTGCGTTAGTAGGACTTGCAGAGGAACTTTGTGTGGAACTGTTGGTTGCTACTGGTATATTTCTTGAGCTGTATTTGAATTATATCTGATTTTGTACTACATTTGCATTGATAGTGAGGTAGAATTTCAGATGAGGGGCGTACGTGTCAGAGAGGAAGTAAGTTCTGAGAGACTAGTAGGTCATGTTAGACATCATGTGATCTAAAATCACATGTATTCATCAAAAAGTAATTTCTTGTGAGTCCCTGAGACTAGTGTCGCAATTTCTACATTATTGCTATTAGCACTGTGCTTCAAGTGAGCCATGGAAAAGGCGGTCACTTCTACACTCTACTAACTAATTATTCCCATATCATGCAGTACCCAGGCAATGAAAGCAGCTTGTTCAAAGTAAATTAAACTGCGTAAGTATTTAAATCCTATCTAAAACTTAGGTGTGAGTGTTCAAGTTTTGAACATTTTCACAGAACCTAGTTTGGAAGCCTGAAAAAGAAAAGTGTTGTTTGTTTAAGTTATCTTATGCCGTGGTCTCACAGCTGGGAAGCACTGTTGCTTAGTTTAAGTAATTTCTTTTTTTCCCATCTTCTTGATAGTATTTTTCAACGTTTTCTTCTAGTGTAGTCTGTGCCAAGGAAAAATACTTAAGGCAGCCTTGGTAAGTTGTGAGAAGCACCTTCAACTAACAGGTTATGAATTTAATTATCATTTAATAGCAAGAATATGAAGAAGGTATGATTAAAATCAGAGAGGTATAAGGCTTAGAAACTTCAAAGGTGTAATTTCCATATTGTAGATTAGATGATACTGTGTCCTCCTGAACACAGATGAAGACAAGTGCTTTAACATCAGTAATGTTGTATATTTATATATTTGTGCATATATGTGTATTTATACACACATGCACATCTATGGAAATATTCAACTCTTACAGAATTCTGTGAGTTAAGATTTATTTATTTCTAGTTGAATTTGCATCCACTCTACTAAAATAGGTCGCTTTTAAGTGTGGAAGTGAATGGGTGACCAGGGTAATTGGTGCATTATGGGAGAATGCGTACAAGTCCGTCAACTGAAGACAAGTGGAATAGTTCACTAATTTTGTTAGCTTCCTTCACTTCTGCGGTTGCATTATTATTATTTTTATTTATTTTTATTCCTTATTTATGCTTGCCAGTCATCGGTTATACGTTTAACAATGTCTTTGCGAAAGATTTGAGAGGGCAGGAGAGAGAGGGTTGATTTTTGTTAAGATCAATTGAATGACTGATCAGATTAGGGAGGTTTTAACTTAAAAGTTGAGACTATATGACAAGCGTTTTGTTTCTCCCATGTTACCATCGTGTTCTTTAAACTGGTCTTCAAAGAATGATCCAGCTTACACTTTTCACAGACTCTGCAATTAACAAATGTTAATAAACTTGGAAAATATATTTTAAAAAATGTCTTTTGGAGCCTCCTGGGGAAAGAGAGATGCAAGAAAGGCTAGGGAAGCTCCATATGATTCCATTCTGCTGAGCAAAATGCAGAGCAGAGCTGTGTTGTGATGTGGTAGAAAGACAAAGGCAGTGCAGAGAGAGACAGCAGTAGTTCAGAGCTCTTCAGATAGCAATTAGTCAAAAGAATTTTCAGCTGAGGAGTTGAATGTATTTCTATAATGCCATCATACATTAGTTTTTCCAAATGGCAAGCATTTCTTGTTTGAATTCGGGGATTTGAGGTATTGATCATGAATTTTAAACACGTAAGCAGTTCAATCTGAGCAAGCTGCAAGGCTGCTTTATAATAAGAGGTCTTGCAGAAGTTCTCTGCAAGTAGATAAGCTGAAATACAAATCAAAGGTGTCTTCATGGGACATCTGTGCAGTATTTTCACAGTATTTCCAGTGTATCCTACATTGAACTTGATTGTGTTGCACACTTCTGCCTGGGAATCCTAGGAAGAAAACAAGGATACTCTCTTGAAATTTCTACCATCTTCTTCTATAGGGGCATATTATTAAGAGCTTCAGTTAAGAATTTCCTGTTGTTTTTCTATGCGTACACTTTCTGTTCTGAAAAGCATACTCCTCCTCATAACTCAGCTACCATCAAAAACTGGAACACCATCTGAAAGGCTGCAGGCTGGGCTCTACTGCTCTGTTTGTATTTGTAGACAAGAGTGTAACGCTGTCTTTGTTACTAGGATCAGTCAAGATCTGGCTCTCATCGCACGGGAAATCAACGATGTAGCAGGAGAAATAGATTCAGTGACTTCATCAGGCACTGCCCCCAGTACCACAGTAAGCACTGCTGCCACCACCCCTGGCTCTGCCATAGACACTAGAGAAGAGGTAGGAGATCTTCATGGAGAAATGCATAAGGTTCTTTCTTTTCTTTATTTCTTTTGCTTTTAGCATTTTGCATAGCCTTTTTTAGTTATTTCCACCCAACCTGTATGCATAATCTCTACCTTCATTTTTAATTTAAAGTTCTTTTATGTTCTGATAAACTTCCCAGAAATGGTAAAAAAAAAAAAAAAAAAAAAAATACCACACAAATGCATACTGTCTGTCTGTCTCTTTTTTTCCACAAAGCATAGGACAGGATGATTATTTGTTTCCTTCTTGTCCTTAGCCTTAGATACTGTTGGGTAGTATCTAAGTGCATTGAAAAGTACTAGTGACATATGCAGGAATATATACTCTTTTCACAGGTAATATTGAGGTTTCTTTTTCTGGAAACTGAAATGCTTAGGCACCATCAGCTAACAATAACTTCACATTTTCTTTCCTAATAATGTCGTAAAAACTGCCTTAAAAGAAGTTTGTATTGTGCTTGTATTAATTCTTATTTTCTTTGACTATATCCGGTGTGCTTGAATATATTGACTAACTTCTTTTAGTAACCATCACAGTTCTAATGCTGGTATACATGTTAATCTGAACTTAAATCATCACTGTCTTCCATATTACAATTCACCCTAATGTTTACTGCATTTTAAAATTCATATTAGTCCTTTCAAAATGTGTTTATTCATTTTTTGTGTACGTAAAGTTTGGTTAATAATTACTTGACCATGTTTAGTATAATACTGTCTTTTTCTGTGGAAAAAAAGATATAAACAGTGACAAGAAACTTGTGAGTTGTGTACTCAGAAAAAAATACAACTACATTCACACAGCCTTTATCTTTAATTCTTATAGCTTGATAGCTAAACTTCAGCAATAGTGCTCATTTTCTCAGGTGTAGTCAGATTGCTGTGATTTTTATACTACAATTTATTTTCTTTAAAAAATGCTGTGCAGTTGTACATGCTACTGCAGGTGGCAGTCTTTCCTTTAAGTAGGCATAGGTGTTTCTGTAACTCTGTGACTGATTGGGAAAAATCTCAATTTGATTGCACTGTACCTAATCTCACACATATATGTTCCTTTAATTAAAGGAATAAATTTCCAGTGCCAATTTGTAGGTAATTAGCCATGTTACTTGTATGTAAGCGAAATTTCTATGGGATGACCTTATTTCCATTGCCCTGTAGATGCATCTGCTGTTTGGAAAAAAAAAATAAATAAATAAATAAAAGACATTTAAACAAAGTATTGCTATATTTGAATGTGGCATCACACTATACTATGGAAGTCAACAGAGTGACTTTTATTTGATAAGCTTCTTCAAAGCTGCCTGAAAAGGAGAAAAGATTACACATATCCAGTTGGTTTAATAAACTGCATTTTTCTTTTACTCTCCAGTTGGTTGACCGAGTATTTGATGAAAGTCTCAATTTTAGAAAAATCCCTCCACTAGTGCACACCAAACCACCAGAGGGGAACGGTCAGCCTAATGATGCCAGACCTCAGCTGCCAGATGCCATGGATCCCCCAACAATTACCCGAAGAAGGACTTGGAGCAGAGATGAAGTAAGTACAAAAGAAATTTCTCTGTGGCAGTGGTTATGTTTCAGGTCTTCATAATCATCTCTCTGCTTAGCATTCTACACTATCCTTTCATTCCTACCTGTACCAGGTAGCATAAATACTGGAAAAAATTATTTGTTACTTAAT
Organism: Lagopus leucura; assembly: GCF_019238085.1. Lineage (NCBI taxonomy): Eukaryota > Metazoa > Chordata > Aves > Galliformes > Phasianidae > Lagopus > Lagopus leucura. The sequence goes on along the minus strand of NW_024962252.1, from coordinate 68,428,532 downwards.
TTGCAAAATGTTTTAGTATGATCGTTTGTGTAGAATACTAATTAGAACACAAGTAATATTTTTTAAGGTTAAAAAAATGGGAAATGTATGGAATTGTTTATGTTTAATTCTATTTAAAACTTATTCCAGGTTATGGGGGATAGTTTGCTGTTGTCCTCAGTCTTCCAGTTTTCTCGCAAAATAAGACAATCCATAGACAAAACAGCTGGCAAAATCAGGTGGGTTTTCTTTTTAAAGTTATTGTTATTTTGGAAAATATTCTGCTCACATTGACATTCATGCTAGTAGGAGATGTATGTAATTCAAATAGAGCAAATGCATTTAGTAGCAGCTTGTGTTTTGAAAAAACAACATCGGTTATGGTGAGTTTATATTTATTTTGGTTTTTTTTTACTATTAAGGAGATTTCAAATTAATTGTTTTTCTGTTATTATTTGTATGTGTTTCCTATTGTATGAAGATAAATATCAGCAAAATTTGCATGGACAGGATAATATTCAACATATTTCCAGCAGAAGAGCTGTTCCAAAGCATGGAAATGCTGTACAAAATCTGCATTACTTCTGCACAAACATCATAAAACTCCCTTAATTTAAAAATAAGGTTAAAACGTTGCTAAATTGTGTATTTGCCAAGCTGATGTAGAGATCAACCATTTTAGGAAGAAAAACAGTTGGAGAGAGAACGGTTTCATTAAATCCTTCTGAAAAAGAGACAATAACTAAAATAACAGATGATGACATCTGTTGTTTTTAATTACAAAGTCCTGCTTAGATAGCTAGATTCCTGGCACAAATGTCATAGTAGCTAACAGGAAGTCCAGACCTATCAAAAATGGTAACTTGTTTCTCTATCAACAGCTGCATTTAACTTCAGTAACATTTGGTGACCATTTTAGTTGACAAGAGGAAATGAAAATTCTAAATGCAAAGTTCAGTGTTGTTTAATTCACATGTCCTTCCTTCGTGTCTTATTGTAGCTAATAATTTAAATATAGTGTATATTAAAAAGAAAAGACACTTGGCTGAACTTAACGCCATGGGTTTTTTTTTAAGTGTGAGATCATAGTAGGTCTGTAATTGATCAGTTTGGCTAGGAAGTGCCATGTATTGAAATCTTGGATATTTGTAAGTCTGTTCTATTTTTACCAGTGGTTACCAGTAACATTTGTGGGCATGGTATTTCCACTATCTCAGTATGTGTTTCCAGACTGACATGCATCTTGCTCGTCTTTCCACGTTTCCCTTTTGAGGCTGCAGGATTATAATACTGGAAAACACTTCTTGGTTTTCTCAAGACATATAACTTTATGTATGATGTTATTTGTTTAGATATCTTTAAGGAAAGTACATAAATGTCTTTTACTCTGTCAATTTCATTTGTAAATGAATTTTTGAAACATAGGTTTAAAATATAGTTGCTCTCAGAAACTCTGTATCCTGGTTCTGTCCCCTCCCAGGTTCTCATGTAGCCCTAGTTCTCTCACTGACGGGATAGTGCAAGAAGCTGGTATTCTCCTGGTTTCAGCTGGCACAAAATTGATTTTCTTCATAGTTTCTGCTATGATGCTACATATTAGCTTTAGGAGAAAAACAATGGTGATAAGACATCAATGTTGTTGCTGAGCAGTGCTGTGCAGATTTAAGGCTGTTTCAGCTTCCCGTGTTGTCTTGCTAGTGACAGGACTGGGGGAGATGTGCACAAGAAGCAGGGAGGAGACGGAACCAGGACAGCTGACCAAACTGATACTCTGTACCATATGACAGCATGTGGAACAATGAAACAGAGGGTGGGTGGAGTTGGCTGAGGGGAGATGCCACTGCTTGGAGACTGGCTGGTCATTGATCAGCAGGCAGTGAGCAATTGTTGTGTATCTCTTGTTTTGTAAACATGTATATTATATATATATCATTGTCATTGCTATTATTTCTCTTTTCCTATTTTTGTCTTGGAAAATAGTTTTTAGCTCAACCTGAGATTTGATATTTAAAAAAATGTATAATATGTTCTACTTTTCCCCTCCATCCCCCCCCAGTTCTCTTCCTCATCGCACTGGGAGTGGGGAGTGATGGAATGGCTGTGTGGCTGAGCCGCCTGCCTGGATAAACCCAGAGCACTGTGTCAAATTAAGAATTTGACTTTAATGTGCAGAACTTAATATAAATTACATAGAAATTCACAACTTATTCAATACTAATCTACCTTTGAGTTCACTGTAGCATTTACTTGAATAGCTCATCTCAAAAAATGAGCAAATAAACTCTTGCAAAGAAGTAGCTTAGTGTGATCGTTATTTGGAATTTTTTCTAAAAGACATTAAACATACTGTAAATAGAAGCATTACAAAAATATTACATAAATTTTTGTCTTCAGTGTAATTGTTTGGGAAAATTCAGTGACAACCATGAGGAGCCCTGCTTACCAGTATATTTTTTTTTCCTTTTAAAGCTGCATCACAGGAACAAGAATCTTACTTATTGATTGACTTTTTTATGGTAGGCTTGTGGGATGATATGTATCTTAAAATGCTGTAAAAGCAGTAGATAATAGATGCTCTACTCTTTTTTGTAGATTTTTCTTGATGCTTAGAAGTTCTATAAATATTTTGCCAGCACAGTTGTAGTTTATTTAACACAAAAATCTGAGAGTACCGTATAACGAACTTAAACAAATCTACATATGCAAATGCATTCTGAGAAACAGTAATATCTTATATTTTTTGCTAAACTTTCTGAGCTTAATGGCTATGTAATACTACATTGTAATTAATGCAATAAAGCTATGATTATTTACGAAAAGATACATATGAGGATATGGATAAACATTATGTGTACATTTAAAGAGAACAGCATTACGTGTTTCCGTAAAAATATGTTCATTGGAGAATTTCTTTAGCATATTCCTCAGATCTGTGATCAAGACTTCCTCTACCGGCTACTCAGAATGGATTTGAATAATATGACATTTTTCATAATGTCATTGGTGTTTCGAATTAGAAAAACACAATAGTTGTAGAATTGTTTTTTTAGTGAGCGTGTAAGGGAGCAGTGAGTTATGTACATCAAAACAAAGCTAAGATAAATTCTGTAGTAAGATCAGTAGACTGCTATGCTTCTATTTATTTCCCTGGAGCTAAGCTGTTTAACATTTCTGCCTGGAATAGATATGATGAGAATCAATCAGGATTTGTCAAGCTAACATTTGTGTACAATTCCAGAGTATTTGACCATGAAAGGAGATGAGGAAGTTTTAGAGATGCCAGTGTGCCTGACTGTGTTGTTGAAGTTCTCCCTCAAGTTGCTTTGTTCACCAATATAACCTCATCTCACAAGAGTAGAGACAGTATGGGACGGTTACAGCAATTACGGATTCCACCATATATACTGAAAAATGACATCCATCCTCTCTGACTCCAAATGGACAAATGAATGTTCTCTGTAAATGTGAACGCTTCTTTTTGTAATATTTTAGTTGCAGTAGCCAGTTTTACTGAAAATACCAGTTTTGCTTTGGCTAGAGTATTAAGAAGATAAATATTTTCAGTCTTGACAAGATGTGTCAGAAATTATAATGAGCAGAACTCAGTCATGAAAATAAATGTGCGTGAGGAAAAGAAGGGGAAATACATGTCTTTCTGCTTGACTGATTTCTTCCCCATTTCATTGGAGCTGCCATTCCTGTTTTCCAATTTGAATATAATGTTCTGACTTATGCGGAGTTCTGTCGGCACAGGGGCACCCTTTGTGCAGCCAGAGCTGCAGGCACCATGGCAGCTGAGGGAAGAGGCGTCGTGCTGCCACCAGCCTGCCCAGGCCCAGGGTTTCTGGCATCACCTGCTGCCTGGAGCTAGATGTCAGGGCTGCGAGCACTAAGGTTACAGGCTTAGGATTCACATTTGTGGTCTGAGAGCAGAGTGACCTCTCAGATAGCAACACATGCCGTCCCAGCTCTGTGTGGGATGTGCTTGTCAGTGTTCTGGTGGGCTGCCTTAGGCAAAAGGAAGATGAGAGAAAGGAGCTGGGGGACAGCTGCTCTTTCAAAGCTAGTTCTGTGGGACTGCACTCAATTTCTGTGAGCCTGCCTCTGCAGTAAGGAGATCAGATGAGGAGGTGAGGCTTTGGAAGAGGCTTGTTCTCCATCAGAGGGAGAGAGGAAAACGTTCTTCATGTGGCAAATTCGTGATGGACATAGCTGTCCTGTGTGAAGCCAGGAGAGTCCGTGCTGATGGTCTCTGATTCTGTGATCGCTCCTACTTTATATTAAGACATAGGATTGAGAGAAGCTTTTGGAGCATTATTCTTTGGCTAAATTCTCTCAAAACTGGTGAAGCTGTTTTTATTTTCTCCAGGTTCTAGTATACTGAGTTCAACTTGAAACAGATTCAAGTGCCCAATTCTTTCCTTTCACAAAGCCCCTTCTATAGATCTGTTTTTCTTCAGGATAAAGTCATAGCTTGGCTTGGCTAAGCTCCTTTTTATAATTCACTTTTATTCATTGCTGTGTTTAATCCGATTTGGTTTTACCCACTAGTATACACAAAATGACATTGTAATGGAAAATTGTGTGACATTCTTGCCGTGTGTCTTGCACCCAGTTCTTTGCTAATGAATTACTCTGGTGACTTCTCAGGAAGCACGTATGCAAGTTTTTTTTGCTTTTCTGCCTTTATATACCATATGAATTTGCAGGAATTTTTGGAGATTATGAAGTGATGTAAGTATGAATTTCAGTGACGAGACCTTCAGAGTTTTATCTGGACTGTATAAAGCAAATGCTGTACTATTGGCTTTCCTTACAGCAGTCATTTATAAAATATGTCCTTTGAGTGCGGTTAAAAGGAGGAGGAGCAAAGGAGACAGAGATGCTACTCATAAGAGATTAACAAGTGTTAAATGCAGAATTGGAGAAAATAAAGTAGGCTTCCTAAAATCATAGAAAAAACAAATTGACCAGTCTACTTTATAGTGGGAATAAAAACATTTTAAATAAATTTTAAGGATTTTTGCTTTTTTTTTTTTATTAAATAACTTCTGAAATGTAAAGTATTTAGATTGTTAGACAACTAATATCATCTCTGAAAGACAGGAAGGTTGAAAGCACTACGTGCATAAAGGCAAATAAATAAATATATGGAGAGTTTTAGACTTAATATGAACAAGGTAAATGGAAAAGCAAGCAATGTCACCCTAATTTCTATATTTTTCTACTCACGGTGTTTACTGCTAAATGAAGCATCTGAGATGCAAAGTATTGTGAATTTCCCCCTTAAAAAGTTATTTTCTCAGAGTCCTACTAATAGCAGTAATGCCTTTAAAGTGTGCTACTGTTACACTATGATGTTAAAATGGTTTTCTTGTTTGCTTAGCAGTCTGTTTGCTTAGCAGTTTTAGTACAGCTGTGTTTATTCTTGTAAGGCTAAAATACCATTAATGTTTGCTAGTCACATTTCCAACTGGAGTTAATACCTAATTATTGCAATTAAAGAAGAAATTGATTTAGAATATAAACTTCTAATAGTATTATTATGACATCACTTAAAATAAGGAAAAAAAAATACCCTTAAATTTCCACCAATTCTGTGTTTTCGGTAGTGTAATTATACACAATTTAAATGATTTTTATGATACTGCAATTTCACAAAAAAAATATTTATCACAGCAGGGAAGCAAGGCAGAAACAAGCAAGCAAAAATTTCCTCGGAATCTTATAATATGCTTTGGAATTTTACATACGCTGGAAGTGACTTCTTTAAATGTAATATGATGATACTCCATTGTATGAAAAAAATTATATCCTGTGGGATGTTTTTCCAAAAATGTTTTATTTGTCACCAAAATAATATAAAATACAAATACAGAAGCTGAATTCACAAGTATTAACCTCTCGTGTATTTTGCTGTTATTTCAAAATACAACATTAACAGGGAATTCTGCTATTAAATAGTTGGATTATGAAATAAATAAATCTTTGTGCTGAAGGAAAGAAGGAACTGTAACTTTTCAACACCATAAGCAAGTATTTAGCTACACAACTTGCATTTTATTGTAAATATGGATATTGCTGAACCTTTGTATGCTACTCAGAAGATTCAATCTTGGGTTTCTGCCTGTTTTCACTATTTTAGATTCCAGTTTTATTTAGTGCTCACTACATTGCTTTCTTGTAACTTGTGTCAAATCTTTATGTTTTAGTTTGTTTGCTTCTAAACATACTATCCTTGTATTTCCTTCTTTTAGAATATTATTTAAGGACAAAGACAGAAATTGGGATGAAATTGAAAACAAGTTACGAGCAGAAAGTGAAGTTCCTATTGTGAAAACATCAAGTATGGTATGAATAGTTATCTTTTCTGGGGTAGAATGAGCCTTTTTCTCATCTAATTTCTAAATAATAAGTAGAATAAAATGATATTTTCACTGATGATGCTAACATCTGTAAAAGGTTTCATTTTGACAGTATGTATTTCAATAAAGAGCTTAATCTTTTTAAATGATTACTAAGACTTGCTATCTTAGAACCTCTCCTAAGTAACTGTTCTGAGGGATTTCTCAGATAAAGAATAATGCAAAAGGATACAAACTATATACAGACTCCATTGGGCACTATTATTTAAAAGAAGGCAGTAACCATCAGTTTGATTGCTGGTTTCTTTCAAATAAAGTTGTTTTACAATTTTAATGCTACTTCATCTACTGTTTTCTCATATTTAAAGAAATATTTACATTTTAATATATGGATGTAAAACAAATTTATAGACATACTGTAATAAAAGCACTCTTCTAATCTGTGTAATATAAATATTGTTCTGAAGTAATAACTGTAGGGTATCATCTACAGGTAGAGTTCATGTAGCATTCTGGCTGTGCATAATTGAAGCTGCTTCATGACCAGGCAGTGTGGCAGTGTGAGGGAACAGAGCATGTGTTATTCCCAGTACATTTTGGCATTTGAGGCTTTTGTGAGGATTTGCTTTTTGCTTTTTTTTTTCTTTTCCTACAATGCATTAAAGCATCTCATGTTGTTTAGAATTGCTTGATCTATGCACTCATTTTCAAGTTTCTGCTTAGTTTTCAGAGTAATGTATCATTCCAATCCATACTAAAGCAATGTTTGGATTTTTTTTTTTTTAACCACAAAATCTTATGAGGGGTTACCAGAGGACAGCTGCAGTTGATGTTTGCTTTGACCTTGGTACATTTATTTCCAGCTCAAATGAGGAATCTGCTTTAAGATAATGGCTTTGTAAAATACAGTATAATCCATTCCTTTGCCACCCACAAAAATTCTCTGCTCTCCTCAGCAGTCAGATTAGCAGTATTCTCAGGCAGAATCTTTCAGCTGTAGGATTCACAGCTTATTCTGTTTTTTTATTCATGCTTATTCACTGCACCACATTTTAGATGATATTGTAGCCTTTCTGATCGCGTTGCTATGGCTGTGTCTGTGCTAGCAAGCAGCGCAGCTCAGAGGGCTCTCCAAGGCAAATGGGTGCTGAGGACCCAGTGCTGGCACAGTGCAGACTCTCACAGTGGCCCAGTGATTGAAGACAAAATCTCAGGGCAGTCATCTTGCTGACTGTTCTGACTCACATCTAAACACAGTTATGAATCAGCTTGTCTACCCCGTTAATATCGGGTTTATACTGTAACTTTCCTTTGTCAATTTGCTATCAGTTTGCCTCGTTTCTACACTGCTGTGATGTCTGTTGGTCAATGCTTGAGAAAAAGTAGCATAGGCAAATAAGTAAGGGGTAAAATGAGCCATTGTTGATTTGGGAAATTTGAACAGTCAAGAAGAACTCTTTATTTCCAAGAGGGCCATTCTAATCATTGAGACTCATGGTGCAAATGGCCTGGTCCCACGCACAGAAGGTGTTTTCAATGCCAGGAGGGGTAACACAAATATATCAGAATTTGGGGAGGAAACTTATTTAATACACAGCTTGAATGTCTTTTTCCTTAATGAAGCAAGTCCTTGAGCTTTGGAATATCTATTTCTTTCCTAGGAAATATCATCAATCTTACAGGAACTAAAACGAGTTGAGAAACAGCTCCAAGGTACAGATCCTTTTTTACTCCTCTCTGTCATTGCTGTCTGTTTCCAGTTTCTTTTATTTATACGTAGATAGCATGAAACAAGTACAAATGTCACATCTTATTAAAATGCATATCAGTTGCATACATTACACTATATAATTACCAGCACATCTGGTTAAGAAACATCACTGAATTAATTGTATTAAAACAGAATACTGATATATTTTTATGTGGGTGAGAAAAGGCTTAACTTAAAATGAAATAGTCCAGAGACTCCCAAAATAATTATTTGTGAAACTTCCTTAAAAGACACGTTTATGTGAGTAAATTTTGAAGAGTGGATGCAAGCAAATCCTCATGACATGACATTAATGCGTCAGTAATAACCTCATGTGTAGAACAGTTCAATATAAGGAATGCATTGGGGCCACAGTCTATAGGAAACCTTTTTTAAAAATTTTATCTGACACCATAAAATGAAAATTTAGGATTATTTCTTGACATCTTCCCTTCACATTACTGGATCTGTTCTCCATAATTGCAGAATCCACAGACTATGAAATAGAACGGTTTTTTTCTTTGTTTTTCATTTTTCAAAGACTTTAATCTGAAAAATGAACAACAAAAAAAAGGAAGTGTTATGTTGACAAAGTCTGCTGCTTAGACATATATTGCATTCATCAAAATCAATTTGAAAATTGAGAACATTTTAAAAAGGGGGCACTGATCTTTTCTTGCTGGAAACTGATGACAGGACACGCAGAAGTGGCACCAAGCTATTTCAGAGGAGGCTGGGCATTAGGAAAAATTTGTCTACTGTGAGAGTGGTACAACACTGGCACAAAATTCTTAGCAGTGTGGTTGATGACACATGCCTGCCAGTATTTGAGGGGCTGTCTTACTGGCCTGTGGTCCTACTCCAAGCCCAGGGCATCCATTACCAGTGTCAGCCTCAAAGCACAGTGATTTGAGGATCCTCACCCCTGGCAGCTCTAGTTTAAAGTCCTCCTGATTAAATTGGAAAGCTTGCTGCCAATGATGGTCTTCCCCTTGTCTGACAGATGAACCCTATTCTCCCCCAGAAGACCAGATGTCTCTAAATTAGTTCCATGACATAAGTAGCCAGAGGCCTGTTCACAACATCACTTTCTTAGCCATTTATTGATTTTCTTAATTCTGTTGGTCCTTTCCCTCCCCGTTCCCCTAAACTGGAGGATTGATGAGAAAACCGCCTGTGCTCCCGAGTTCTTCACTGCTGCTCCGAGCTCCTTGTAGTCCCTGTAGTGGATATTCTTCAGGTTGCTGACAGCTGTGTCCCTTGTGCCAATGTGAAACAGCAGCAGGAGGTAGTCTGTGGAACATACAAGGTCTGGCAGCCTCTCTGTCACATCCTTGATGTGGGCTCCTGGCAAACAGCAGACTTCTCTAGATAGCACGTCAGGGCAGTAAATGTGTGCCTTTGTGCCCTAGTGAGATTGTTTGTAGGCTTTTACTCTAGACGGAGGTGCTAATATGTGAAAAGAATAAGCATTTTTTATCAGTGCATGAAATAATATATTTTTTATGGTTTCTACCCCATCCCTTTCAATCTTCTCTTAATTGCTTAGCTATTAATGCTATGATTGACCCCGATGGCACCTTGGATGCTCTGAGCAACTTGGGATTTGCCGGCCCCATCGTGCCAGCTCAGCCGAAGCAGAAGGCCAGTCCTGTTTCCCAGAGCGCCCGTCCCCAGGTGCAGCCAAACTGCCAGCCCGAGGCGCGGGCTGCCCGCCCTGCTGCCGGCCCTGCTGCCGCTGAACTGGGGACTGCTGAATCTGAGCCAGATTTCAGCATACATTTCAATAGGTTTAACCCAGACGGCGAAGAGGAAGATGCCACTCTGCATGAATGACATCTCGCTGTTGGTAATAACACCCTTTGTGTGGAATGTCTAGAAATGGAAGGATTACAATCTCGGTTTTATAATTAAAAAAAAACAAAAAGGCTTGGTCGAACAGCAGTTGTTTTATTAAACCAGTTTTCTTTAACTGTGATTCTTTGCTTGTCACACAAATCCTTTTCAAATCATAAGGACGTGCATAGATACAAGTGTAGGAAAGCAGATTGTGGCAGATTTGCCCTTTGTGGTTGTGCGCTTTGCAAAGAAATTATTATATCAGCAGTTTTCCCTTAACAGATTAATTTCTTTTTAAAAGCCATGTGAGCAGTCTAACATTTAATGTTACTGAAACCCCAAAATCTCTTTGCCAAGCTACTCTATTTAATGGATCTCCTCCTCTAAAGTTTGTACAGAACTGTTGAACAGTTGCATTCGATTCTGATTTAGATGATTTATATAGGAAACGTTATCTTTGGCTACAGTGACACATTACTGCAAAAGGTAAGAAGGATTTCAGAAAGCATTCGTTCTTGTGTGCCGAGAATCTCAAACAGTTCTGTGTTTTGTATAACCTTGTTGCTGCGTAAATTGTCTTGGGGTTTACAAACTTCACGTATTATGTTTGCACTAAGATTTGCTGGGAGTGGTAGGTGAACATATCGATATCATTAAACAGCAAACGGTGTTTTGGTGTACTTAGAAAACTGATAATACCATACTTGTATTAACACTGCAGTGTTTTAATCCGCTTTCTGAAGGGATTATTTGACACTTTTTGATCTTCAAATGTCTTTTTGATGTTCATAAAAGTACAAGTATCTCATATCTCATTTCTGCCCAAACGTTAGTTGAAACTAAAAATCAGATTTAATCATACAGATACACGGGACATTTTAAAGCATATTCAGGCAAATGGGCTCTCATCAATTCAAATACAACATAAGCTTCTGAAAAAAAAAAAAAAAAAGACTATTCCTTGAGATAACGATGAGATGTAAAATTTCCTTTGGGGATTCGGACATAGAATTGTCATAATTTCCTTCATCAATACATGCACTCCCAAGCAAATGATTTTAATTTGCTTCTGTATATTTTCCTGTAGTCTTGCTAGTAAAACTGTCTCTGTCTTACATATTTAAAAGGATTCTGGAAGATGACTGCTAACGTAGACATTTTGCTTATACCACTGAAAAGCAAGTCTATTTAAAGTTTCCTATATAAGCCTATTTTCCTTATAAGTTGTCCCAGTAACTTAACATTTGGAAATAATAATAAAAATAAAGGTAAATTACTTTGTATTTCCAGAACACTGTAATTTGGAGGAATGTTATTTCTGTTAAATGTAACTAATAGACTGGAATTTTCCTATGTTTGCATCGGTCTCTATATATTAAGGTTGAAGATACAGTTTTGCAGCTTTTATGAAATGGTCTTTAATATTTCAGCAATAATCCTATATGACGTTTGTTTAAAAGAAAACTACTTTCTGTACACTTTTAAATTGTACAGGCTTTCAGAAGTCAGTAAAAGTTGGACCAGTTAATAAAAACGCAAAAACTTTTTTTGTAGAGATGTAAAAACAAAACCACTAATCTGTTGTATAATGGATTTCGTATTTTCTTTAAAAAAGAATTAAAAGCAAACAGCCTTCACGTATGACTCAATATGCTCTACTCCAGCTAACTGTGGAAGCCTGAACTAAGCTAGTTTACAGAGGCTACAAGAAAAGTTTTAGAAGGTGCAGAAGGGCAAAAACAAATAGAAACTAGAGCTAGGTATTGAAACAGAGTGTACCAAACCATCACCATAATTCCTTCTTTTGTTTAATGCTTGGGAACATAATTTTTCTGCAGACTCAAGTGGGAAGTAGGAGATGGCAAGGATGGCTTGGAGGTGCAGGCTCTTCATGCAGGATTCTGTTTGTGTTCTTTCAGGCGTTTATACCTTTCTGTTCTGTAATAAGCATTTTGCATTACTATGTTCTTATTTTATATGAACATGTTCTCCTTATTTATTTTTGTTACATTTATTATGTATGTTATTTTGTTATATGCATTTACAACTCCATTTTTAAATAAATAAAGTGTTTCTGGAACTTTAAAAATGTGTAAATACGTAATTCGGAGATGAGAAGTTCACACGGTCTTCTGCATTCTGTTCTACCTTTACTGAAATAGGAAATGACATTTTTCATGAACATCTCTTCTTCTGGAAAGGTTGTGTTATTGCCACTTCTGCTTCGTTTAATCTGTGCTGACAGTGCTGGCTTATTTTCCTCTATTTGGGTTCATTTCCACATTTGAATTCATAGTTGTATGCAAAACTAGTAATGAAAATAATCCTGAGTTTTAGTCACCAAATAGTGATCGTTTCCCCTGTGTGGAATGGAAATAAGTGAGTTTTAATGTATCTGCCAGGTGCAGTATTTGATGTTTTCCAAACTGCTTTCCCATTGCTTCAGATGTTGGAAAACTTTATCGCACATTCTGATTTGGCTTCAGATTGATGCCTTTTTTTTTCCCCCTCTTCTCCCAGCTTGGACTTTTTATGAACTTTTCTTCAGACTGCTGCATTTTCTTTTCTGTAGTTAACTTTGTGCAAGAACAAAACTAAGAGATTAGTGTTAAGTTCCCAGAATTCATTGCCAGCTTGCGCATTTCAGAGTTATTGAGCTTTGCTTTGACTTGGCAGTGGGGAACTGTGATCTTCTGCTTATCTCTTGCTCCTTTTAGCCCTCAGTTCGATGTCACCAAGCCTGTTCTGGTGACACACAAGTAGCACTCAATAGCACTCAGTTGTATGGGAGTAGGAGAGTTTTACTGATGTTGACGGATGCTCAGTTGGTTTAGTGAGACTTTAGCAACTGAGAAAGTCTTTCCAGATGCTCATGATTTTTTCATATTCCTCCACTTCATCTGCTGCTATTCACGTTTCCTCAGTTGTTGCCAGCCTCCCTTTATGTTTGCAAAAGTAAAGGAAATGCACTTCTGGGTTAATATACTCTAGCACAAATCCTCATTTCCTCAAGCATTAGTGGTTTGTCATTTATTTTCCTTGTAGCATTTTCATCTATCTGGCATGCTCTAGGCAAAGGTTATGCAGAGAAGTGTTCAAAACGCTTTGGGCAATCAGCTAGCCTGCTCCAGTCCTCTGCTTCCTTTTGTCATCAGCTAGGCTGAGTGATGTGTAGCACACAGAGAAAGGGGACAGCACAACATTCTGGTCAGCATGCCAGCTTCCTCCCTTACAGGCCTGCACTGATACAACCAATGAATACTTCTAAGGACTATCACATCTAATTGTGGCATACAGAAACGAAGCTGAGTGCAAGTTGTGTACCTGGCCTGGTAGGAGTAAGATGGCGTACACTTCATACCAAAATTACCCGTTCCTTCAGTCTCCGAAGAGAATGCTGCTTCGTATCAAAGACTGAATTTCCTGAGGGTAATGCCTGTTTAAAAGCCTTTGCAGTTTTAACCAGAAAGATCTACCATAGATTCTAACAGAAGATTCTATCATAGAAAAGATCTGAAATAGCTGTTTTGAGCAATCAAGAAAAAAAAAGTGGGCAGGAACACATGAAGCATTCTATGACACAGAATGTAAAGCTAATGGATGCCACTGCCTGGCAAGAAATACTCTGTACTGGAAGGGAGTAGCAAGGAAGAAGCTTACCCTCTCACCAGCCAAGTTGTTAAGCCTCATCCTGATAAATAATCAGATTTTAAGCAGCACAAAGATGTCATCTTCACTTAGATCACATCTGTTGATGCTGACAAAGTTATAGTTTTGATAGTTCAGCTGTGCTTGTTTGTTACTAAATATATCAGACAACACTGGCCTTGGCAGTAGTGCCCAAGTGCAGTTGCCCAACACTAAGGAACAGCATTTCAAGCTGCTCCAGCTCCTTGAGAGAATAATTTTTGTTCTCAGCTTGGTAAACCTTTACCCAGCCCTGCTCTTGCAAGTGGCAACCAACAGTGGTTGGGAGCAAGGCATTTCCTTTTCAGATTCTTTTCTCAACATTCATTTAGCTTTATAGGAGAGCATATACTTAAGAAGCAAGTGGAATTATGCAGCCCTGAAAATATTTTAAAGTAGGATAAGAAAACCATAAATCCATGTTCACATTTACAGATCTTGATCTTCAGCTGTTCCAACAAGGCCAGAGGGAACAGTGAATGAGAAGCCAGAAAAAAATAAACCCAGTGCCCACCTCCTTTGTGGACAACTGCAAGGCAGTTGCTGTTCTGTGAGATATGTTGACATTCTTAGCAAGAAGCGCTCTTAAAATTTTTGACACTATTGCAAAATGCCCTTTTTCAGGAGGCTATATGAAAATCAGAGTTCCTAGTTCCTGAATATCCAATGGGGCCATAAGGCAGTATTTCCAAATGTTATGCTTTTAAAAATGCTGCCACGTGTGAGGACATGTATCTCACAGCAGGCTGCCTGTGGGAAGGGTTTCAGGGCCCTTGGTCACCTGAGAGGTGTTTTCAGTGCTCTTTCTCTCATGTCTAGAGAACCTGCGTATCCACAGAGATCATGGCTGAAATGAAAGCTGAACAACGCACGGCTTTAGAGGTGAGGTGGTGAGATGGATAGGTGTTCATTTCAGGGATAAAACTGTACAGTCTCACTTCACAATAATATGTAATTGGTGAAGTTCTGGTAGTATATCCCATCAATTCCTTAGGGCTAGCATTTTTAGACCAGTTTTAAAAATTAATACACGTTTTTATGATTTATGGGTCTTTCTGTTCCTGCTGAGTAGTTGAAAGCACTATCAGGACTACAGAGATCTTCTCTTATGTTAAAAAATAACAGTTTAGTGGCAGCATGACGCCTTTCACAAAAACTTTTTTAACAGAAAAAGATAAATTAATAATAAAGATTTAAACAAAAATGCAAATAAACATACATTCTGTATGTCTATTCATACAACACGTGGGCTTGTATGCAACTGGACTTGGAGGACAAGATTATATAGGAACTTCTGAAATGCTGGTGGCTGGAAGTGCCTAAGAGCTGTTCTCCCTGCAATAAGAAGACAGTTCTCATGAGGCTTTTCCCTACAGGGACGCAGTGAGAACTGGAAGCTCTGTGAGCGCTGTGGAGCCGCTGTGGATCAACGCGGCTGTTTCCCGCCTGTTGGAGCCTCCAGGCAGCGGGGCTGGGGCTGGGCACAGCTCATCTCATGGGCCAGCACTGCCTGTGGGTCACTGCTAAAGCCAAAGAGCTGGAGATCGACCCTTCTGTGGGGCTGCTGTCTGAGCTCTTCCAATCGCTTCACAACCATATTTTCTATTATTAAATTCCTGTGAGGAAAGAGTTTCATCCCAGTCTTACAGATGAGCAAACAGACTAACAAAAATGTTAGTGCACTTGCTGTCTTGTGAGCGCTGAGGCGACATTGCCAGGGCTGACATCTCAGTGAGTGACACATGGCAGCATTGGGTCAGGTAAGGATCATTTATGCATTCCTGCACAACCCGTGCCTCCCAATGGATGTGACAGAGCTGGGGCCTGTGTCTCCACCTGGGTCACTTTGCTCGCACTCCTCCAATATCACTCCTCACTGGACTGCAAGACACCTCCAGGGGCTGCCTTGGCTGGATGCAGGCGGCACACAGCCGACCGAAGGCCGTGAGGTGTGCAGCTGTGAGCACCATGGCGGCTGAGGGGAGAGGCATCGCCTGCTGCCTGGAGCAGTGTGGGGGGTCCCTGGATACTAAAGTTAGGTCCTAGTACGCACGTAGGCCATCTGAGAGCAGAGTGACCTCTCAGGCAGCACCGTTTACCATCCCCAGCTCTGTGTGGGATGTGTCCTCTGATGGAAAAACTGTGGCAAAAAAGGAACGCAGCTTGTCAGTGTTCTGGTGGGCTGCCTTAGGCAAAAGGAAGATGAGAGAAAGGAGCTGGGGGACAGCTGCTCTTTCAAAGCTAGTTCTGTGGGACTGCACTCAATTTCTGTGAGCCTGCCTCTGCAGTAAGGAGATCAGATGAGGAGGTGAGGCTTTGGAAGAGGCTTGTTCTCCATCAGAGGGAGAGAGGGAAATGTTCTTTATGTGGCGAATTCGTGATGGACACAGCTGGTCCTGTGTGAAGCCAGGAGATGGCCTCCATGATCCTTGTGGATCCCTTCCAACTCCGGATATTCTGTGATTCTATGGTATGTATCAGTTTAATTTGAATTTATATGGTCTGTGTACAAGAGAAGTACTGTAATTCTCCATGCAAATTATGCACATTTATGTGCATATATTAAAAGATGTTCTTTTTTTTTAATCTCAAGATTTAATGGACTGGTGGAGATCGTATCATAAAAATTTTCAGCCATTGATAACTGGGTCTTGAGATTTGCTGCCAGCAAAGCGCTATCAGTGAGATCTGCAGAGCTGCAGCAGCACTGAGGTAGTCATTAGTTTCAGTTTTCTAACATAAGGACTCTGTTCCAAAATGAAGGATGAAGTAGAGAGTGAAAGGCATCCAAGCAACATTTTTGTTCAATTGCCCCAAAAATATCAGCAGTACATGAAAGACGACATTTTGTACACCCACAGAGTGGGGCACAAACGAGTCTTCCTGTAGGTCTCTGTAGAAGGGCTCCAGTCCTAAGTAACCCAGTCATGGCTGGATTGCCCCTGTGTGTTACAGATCTACAGGAGAGCAGGACCAGAAAACAGATTGCAGTATATACTGCTCAGAAAAAAAAATCTTAAGACAGTCACCTTCCCATCAACTTTTCAAGAGAGAGGAAAAAGGCAGTGATGTACTGCATTGTACTGCATTGAGCACATGATCACTTTTTGAACAAAAATATGTCTGAATCATCTAAGATTTTGTAGTTCAACTGCTACTGATCAGGACTTCAACTGATGAAGTTGTCTTGAGAGAAGTCACATCTCCCACTAAATCTGATATAAAAGTAACCAAGTTTCCTAATTTCTTCTGGATGGCTACCACCAACTTACATGAAGTTAATGGCCAACCAGAAAGGATTGAGGTTTCCATTTTATTCAAGAGTCTGAAAGGATAGAGCCAAGTGGATGATCCCATGTTCGGTATGATGTTTATTAGCATCTTTTTCAAATGAGAAATGAGAGGCAGAAGGACCCATGACCATTTCAAGGTGGTCAAGTTATGCTGGGCTTTAGCTGTGCCCACACTCTGGCTCTCTGCTTCTCTTCTGTGATGACAAGTTCAGCAAAAAAATGCACAAGATTTTTCCCACTGATGGAGACCTTGGTGCTGAGCTCTGAGAAGCAGAGGATAAAGACAAAGCAGTGGTGCTTCTTTTAGCAACAGAGATTCTGAGGAACAAGGTTGGGATCTGGTAATGCTGAACCAAGGTGGACTCAACTGAATATAAAAAAAGGTGCATTACAGTCAGGGTCAGAAATTCCTCAAGTAAATCAAATGAGAAAAAAAAAAAAAAAAACTTCCCAGAAAACAATTTGAAAAGATTCCCATATCCTGAAAATATCTGAGGTAACTAAAATGTTGATCGGACCAATCTACCAACTGTTCATATAAACCTGTGAAACCAGCTACTGCTTTTCCAGTCTGAACCTTAACAACTAATGAGTCACGTTGCAAAGAAATTCAAAATGCAGAAATTTTTTGTTGCCTGAAAATTCCGCTGATTGCCTGGGTGGAAAGTCAGGCTGTGCTGTGGAGGCTTTCCTTCCCCAGGAGAGAGTGGGCAAGGGGACATTTGGCACTTTTCTCACACATTAGATCTCTAATCAGGAGCAGTGAGGACTGCAGGAGCTGATGGTTGGCAGAACTGTTCCCACAGCCCCGCAGACCTCATGGCCATGGCAGAGGCAGCCTCATGGCTGTGGGTACAGCACTGTGGAGCGGGGACACAAGTCCAGGACACACGGAAGATTGGAATGCCAACAGGACTCTGGAAATGAGTGAGTCCTCCTCTATGCCTCATTGGCAGGATAAAAACAGGTGCAGGTCTTCCTCATTACGTTTTGAACACTTTTGAAAGCTTCGGTAAACGATTACATCTGTTTCCTAGAATGAGTGAAATTCAGCAGTGCACAAACGAGGGCAGATGTTCAGCTCAGTGATGGAACTGTGAAATGATGGATCTTAAACAAGGTTGCTTGAAGCAACTAAAGAAAATGCCTCAGGGTCTTTGTGCAATCCCTGGAGCTTGTTCAAAAACATGGAATGGGGGAGGAGGGGGAAAGGGCCATTGCTACACTGAGATGCCAGAAGCAGTCCTGTGCTGTTGCTTAGTTTGAAGTATTATAAAATAAAGGCATTTGACAGCTGAATAGGATCGAGAAAAATAGGGGGTCAATTCAGGCACCAAAGTTTTTTGCCCAGATGTACAAATAGGAAGGATGGAAAAGCCAAGGTGCTATTGCTTGGAATCAAACAGAAGAAAAAAAATGGGAAATCAGGATAGTAAAAGTCAGATAGCTGCACTTTGGGTGAGACATTTTGCAGTCTGAGTTGGCAGAGTGCTAAAACTGTGCAAGATTTATTTACAGGGAATGACTGGAGAAAAAACAGTTGAAATAAATCTTGAATATTCCCTGCATTGAAATCACTCTGTATATGTATGGTCCAGACAAAATTCATTTTAATCATCAAATTTAATATCCTTCTACGTTTCAAAGTTTCTCAAGATTAAAAGAAAAATATTATCATGTCAGAGCTATAATTTGAATAATTCTGGCTTACAGACCCATGTAAAGATGCAGGTAGGAGATGGGTCATTTTTGTGCTTAAACATACGCCCTCTGAGGGCTCAAAGGTCAATGCTATAGCTCTGTGCAGTATCTTCCCTGCTCTCCTGATACATTTAAGAATTTAAACATCTTGCATGAAGTATTTCAAAGCACCTACCAACACAGCAGTCCCAGGCTTTGGCCACCGAGCAGCGCTGCCTTTCAGACTCACCATTCAGAGACATCATGCTCTCCACTATTTCCTTTTAGATCCCCATTGAACCTTAAGTCCTGGTCTTTATTTTCCATTTCCTTGTGCCTGGAACAGTCCTGGATATGTTGGGAGTTGCTTGTCTGTCTGTCTGGTCTGAGAATGAGGGATATTGTTTTATACTTGAAGGTGAGAGTGCAGGGTCAGTCTCCTAGTCTGATTTTCCTTCTACTAGAAGGGTCTCCTTTGCTGTCAGAGAAATACAGGAGACTGTAACAGGCAGATTCATCTATCTCCTGTTTGATACTGGAATCATAGAATCCTTAGAGTCGGAAAGGGCCTTTAAAGGTCATCTAGTCCAACTCCTCTGCAGTGAACAGGAACATCCACAGCTAGATCAGGTTGCCCAAGGTCTGGTCCAGCCTTGATTTGTGAGTCTCCAGGGGTGGGGCACACACCACTTCTCTGGGCAACCTGTTCATGTGTCCAACCACCCTCACTCTTTGCGCTTGAAATCGTTTCCCCTTGTTCTATCACCACAGATCATACTAAAGAATCTGTCCCCTTCTTTCCTGTAGCTCCCCTTTAGATATTGAAAGGCTGCTGTCAGGTCACCTCAGTGCCTTTTCTTCTTCATGGAGAACAGTCCCAGCTCTTTCAGTCTGTCCTCGTAGAAGAGATGTTCCTAACTTGTACCAATGGCCTTTGATTCCTGCTGCTCACATTTCTGCCCCAGAGCAGTGTGACACCAGTAAGCGCACCATCTAACTCTGGGTGTTGTGCTCTGATCACCTACAGAGTACTTTATTCTGTCTCATCTGTCCTATGAGACCTTACTGAACTTGGAGGAAAAAAAAAGGGACAAAGAGTTTTGTAAAAAAGCTGTAGGGCTTTTTGTCATAATTCCACAGAATTTCAGACAGACTAAAGCTGCTGTTGCTGCTGTTGTAATTTCTGCATTTTTCACGCATATCTGAGGAAATGCAGGAAGGATAATATGGTAGTTTATCATTAGGGAATTAAGCTCGAGGCCATAAGTAACAGCCCATAGGATTTCAGGATTAGTCATGAACTACAGTTAATGATACCAAATTAGAGCTCAAACTACAACACAGCTTTTTTCAAATGGCATTTAAACCACCTCCTGGCTCACAGTGCAATATGTAGTAGCTCATTCTAAATTTCAAGTGTCATGCCTCAACTGAACAACCAAATATAGCAATTCAGAGACAGATAATTAATGGTGAGGCTACATAAATGGCTGACATAAAAAATAACTGCTGCATGTGACTACAGATGTTGGCTATGCTTTGCCTATGGACATGCAAGGTAAGCTTTTTGAAAATTGCGTTAATCTGCTTTGTTTTACATTCAGTCCTGTTTCCCATATTCTTCATGAATTTCTGCCAAATTTGTGCAAATAAAGATCAATTTCTTGAGGACTAGAGCACCTCTCTGATCTTTAATCCAATTTATTTTTTTTAGCATTATGTATAGCTACTTGTTGCATGTACACTTTTTAGTAATGGGAAAGGTTTGCAGTGAAACACTTCACCACATAACATCTTGCAAGAAAAACTCTGAAATCTTGCCAGTGAACTTTGGTGATAACTTGTGATATAAACTAGGATTGCAGACCGTTTACAGATATGTTTTCCTGATACTAGGGAAGGAACCAAGACTTCAGCTAGCTATGAAAGGTAGTTAAGCATATCAAACTTATTTCACATTTGAATGGCATCTGAAGATGACATTAGTTCATTGTACTTTGTACATTGTACAGATTTGTGATTTAAAGCTGTTTTGGTTCTGTTGGCATCTGGAATATGACATCTATTACCTATGTGGTTAAGAGAAAACATGCAATAATGTCTGAAATCACGATTTCAACTACAATACAAAATCTTTTCTTTTTTTCTTCAGAATGAAAGAACTTGCAGTTTTTCATTTTCCTTTTTTTGATATATATATATTTTTTTTTCCTATCTCTTTAACTCCTGCTCATCTCTGGAGACAGATGATGAGACCTAAAACTGAAGTACAGAAGGAGTGATCAGAAAGATTTGTCTTACTTCCCTTCGCCTCTAAGTACTTAACCCAATGGTTCACACTGCCGCCATTTCACTTCATTACTCTTCGCTGACATTCACTCCTTTACAGGCAATACGGGTAATTAGAACTGCTTAATCAAGTTGATTATTCTAGAATGTGAATGCCTGCACTCTACAAACTCAAACTGATATCCATGCCAATCTACACTCTCACTGAGCTCTTTCTAAACATTTGCAAGGTTATTCTGGCTATTTGCCCTGTACAGCCGTTGAGACAAGTGCTGTCTTCAGCCCTGGAGCAGACACTTGGCTGTCTCCTGCCTCTTGATCATTCCCGGCACAAAACGATGGAAAGCCTCAGGAAAGAGCAGGTGCTCAGGTTTTCTGTTCTTCTTGCCAACTATTTCTGCTTTTTGGCAGCTATTACTTCTACAAACTTTTCTTTCTCAACTCTGTACAAGTAACTCTTCTGCTTACCTTCTAGATATGACCAGATGGCACAGTAAGGTCCTATTGCTTTGGGAAAGAAAAAACAGATCGGTCTAGATTCTTTAATACGTGTATATTGGTGGAACTGTTTCTACACTTGGATATCTTTGCAATGCAAATATATCCAGAATTCAAATGTTAATTGCAACTAAAATGAAGGAGTCAGCAGACCGTGGTGGCAGCTGGATGGTTTCCATTCCCTGTAAGATGTATATCTCACCGGCAGTGCCTTTCATTTCCAGTCCGAGAGATCAAAAAGCCAGCACAGGTCTTATGCTAAAATACAAGTTATGCCATGGAATGAGCACATGGAGGCTGCAAAATAGGATATGATTGAGGAAAATAGAGAACAAACTATAGAAGACTGTGGAGATTCTATGCCTCTGCGCTGGTACTCATTCCATACTCTGTCTTCCTGTCTCTTTTAGGAAAGTTACACCCATATACTGTCACATCCTTCAACATGTAACATCCAGCTTTGTGGCAGATGGCTGATCTGTGCTTTGTCCTATATACATCCACAAGGAATTATTCAGAAATACTAAACCTAATGCAGCAATTGACTCAGCACAGTTTTGCAACTGGATTGTACTGAGCTTTTAGAAACTGTGAAATTGTCTTGCATGACTCAAAGATCACAGCTCTTCAAAAAACAGTCCTGGATTTCAGGACCATTGAAGCTGCAGTTTATGTAGCAATACACAGCAAAACTCAAGTGCCCAGCCCCATAAGTACCTTGTAGGATGATGCCCTACCCACAGTAGTCCTAAGGAAGAGGGACAGAAATGTCCTTTGGGCCTGTAGTTGATATGTGATAGTGAGTACTGGACTGAAGGAGAAGCATACGTAACACAGAAAGCTCCTTGCACTACTATTCCCCCTTAAAGTAAGTAGTACAGGAGGAACAGGAGAGTGAGCTAAACCAGAAGGGTAAAAGAAGAGGAAATTTGATGGTAAGGGGCTCGATCTGCTTCTTCCCAACAGTTCCCCAGTCTCTTTGCCCCCAAAGCTTGTGAGCCTATCTCTGGCTGCTCTTCTCAGCTTTGTGTTGTGTGGGCAGAAGAATTAGGAAAAAAATTTTCCAGGTTTCTGGCATCTGTTGGGTGCCTACAGTCTCTGCCCTCTGGATTGCTGTCAGTCAGAAAAGGCAAAGTACCCGTTATGGATGCTCTAACTCTGTGTGATATGGGGACACTGTGGTTCTAAAAAGTGTGACATCTTTATTCATTCTCAGTGATGCAGTTGCTCTGGCTCAATCTGTAGGCTATTGTGATTATTACCCTTTCTGTACTACCACGGAGATATAAGAAACATGAAAATGGCTCCAAATTCCCCTGTTAAATTCAGCTGAACTCAGTAAGAGCTTTGCTCTTCTTTTTGTACATCACTGGTAATTTCATAGTTTTGGGTAGGTGAAGTCATGGGGTCAACCTGAGAGGGGTCTGACCAACCTCCTAAGCACCCAGAATGCCCTTGATGTCTCAATGAGTTTTTGCTTGATTCTGGAAGAAGTGAATTCCAATGGGCCTGGCTGTAAAGTGGCGTATCCTGTGACTGAAGCAGGCAGCTAATGAGAGACTGAATCAATACGATGCCTTTTTAGGCTTCCAGGTCATTCTGGAGGGAATACTCTGTGTAGACCACAGATATCTTACTGTATCTTCGGTATTAAATGTCTTCTGTTTAGAAGCTTGAAATCAGAAGATAAAAATATTTCTTCTGCTTTCTGACCATTCTACCTATGATAGCTTGTGGGAGAGCAGATTTTCTTCTGATCTGCTGTTGGTAAAGTCACATGCTTGGAACCATGTCACCCGTCAAACAGCATACTGCACCTTTATCTGTTTAAAGTTTGCACTGACTCTGAAATGATAGCAAAAGGCAGCAGATGAACCAGACTAGTCTGACCCATGCAGTTTGCAATCAAGACTCATCAATTTATTAGGATAGTTTCTGTAAGTTGAGTACTGGGCTTTTTAGAATGACTTGGTGATTTGGAAAATGTCTTTCTGATTCTACTGGCTACATGACTACAAGAACAATGGATTTACAGGATGGGATGGTATAGCAAATGCAAGGCTAAATTTTGATTGTGGGGAAAGCTGCATAGAGCTGACAAGTGCATTACCCTCTGAAATCAATACACTCAGTCTGCTGACTGTTTAGGACTGGCCTAACTTTTGTACCTGAAATCAATAACCAAGACTTAGTAGGAACTGCATCTCATTTAAAAAAAAAAAAAAAAAAAAAAAAAAAAAAATAAATTAAAAAAAAAAAAAAAGCTATGTAGTGCTATGGTTAAATTGTCAAAGATGACAAGGATAAGATAGGTTCTTGTAATGGCTAAGTAGTGCATGCTGGAGAACTGGAGCCTTTGAAAATATATCATGTTGAATACCAATCTCAGAAGTAACCAAACTCATTATTTGCATCTAAAGATTGTGCCAATCAAAATAGTTTAAATGGTCATTTAAATTGCTATATGAGCTATATGAACTATTGTTCATATCTCAGCTCTGGAATATGACATGGACATCAGCCCAAATGAATGATTTTATTCTATAGAAAGAAAAAAAAACAACAACCCAGCATTTAGAATGACCACTGTTGTGACAGTGGCCACTTCTATTACTGGAGCCGACCACATATTTTCCTCTCTTAATTGTTGACTGGACTGTTTCTCCTGGAGTTCCTCAAGTACTTTCCAGATTGAGACCTCTTCTGATCTTGTTCTACTTTTGTAGCAGCTGAGTAATTTCAATGAAAAAAAAAAAAATAAAAGGTCTGAATAATGATTATCTTCTTATTATTAAATGATTGAGAACAGTTGGTTCTTTTTCATGACTTTATTCATGCCTAAGTATATTTTATGAATGACGTAGTTAAAGCAGGCTTTCTGGTTTTTACCACCCCAGCTCAGACATGTTAGTTGTCTTGTATGATGCATGTTTTCTCCTCTTGAGTTCACCATTAAGAAGCTCAATTTAAGACTCCTTCCAAGTACTTTAACTTTATTTACTCAGAGCCTTCTGTTTGCATCAGGTATGGTTACAATGCAGGTGATACTACTCTGCTACTCTGCTGAATGATCACCTCTTCCTAATGTGTACATTAAGTAGATTTTTTCAGACTAAAACCTCCAGTATAGCTTCTTGAATACTTCAGAATTTCTTGGATTGCTATAAAAAAGGATTTTCTAAGAATATGAATAGTAAACTTAATCTGACATGCTGGCAATGAGAATGTCTACAAAGCTTTCCACTGTGGGCTAAGCACTTGCTCAAAACAAACACAAGACAGGTTTTTATGGAAACTCATGATTCCAGAGTGTGTTTTCCTGCACTACAAAGCAAAAACCTGAAAATACAAATCTCTTGCAATCTGAAGCCAGTCCGTGTAGCAAGTCAGTGATTTCCATTTCAGATAAAATGGAAGAAATAATCAGTTTGGTTTTCAGGCTCATCTGCGTTGTCACTAGATGGCACATTGGTCTAAAGATTCAGAGCCATCACTGCGATGTTGATCACAGTTATAGCAGCTGCATGGGTGAGCTATAAGTTACATATGGGAAACAGCCAGGACATCACTATGCATGTAACTGCCCTCAGTGTGTGTACAGCAGTATAATTGTGTAGATGACTTTGTGAGACTGTTGTTCTGTATATAACTGTTCTATTAAGTAGAGATGATGTTTAGGTACTAACATCCAAGACAGGTGTGAGGAGAGAAAGAATGAAGGTGCCTGTCTGACTGCCACGTTTATACACTTGTCTGCTTTGTACTCATAGCAGCTGGAAGTCGCATCTGACTGTATGCATCAGTGGTTCTTCAGAGCAGCTTTTATTATGCAGAGGCTCATAATTAGAAGGAAGATCTTAGGAACTCTATCTGTAAATGAGTAAAATAAGTGGTAACAAGGGGGACAAATAATAAGGATTTTTGTCTTAGTCTGCAGAGAGAGGTGTAGGCTGCCTCCAGAATCTCAACAAGGTTCTTTCAGATGGTATTTTAGATGCTGCTCTGAAAATGTTGAAAAGGGCAAGATAGAAGCACACTGCATTACACGTTGTCTTTATTTTATGCCAGAATTAAGTGTGTTATATCCTTAACCACTGCCCTGTTCACTCTGCTGTCCTTCCCATTTGTTCTTTATGGAGAATCCATTTGCCAACATCAAGAAGCCCATTGCAGCTTAGTAAAATGGGTAGCTTGGTCATGAATTTCAGCAATGCACTTACAGGTCTGTTTTCTCATTTGTAAGAAGCATTTTCAAGAATGCAGTTACCTTCATTTCTAAAAATGTTGTGCCTTTTTGAGGAATTCACCAGTAATGAAAAGTCAGAAAAGACAAAGAGAGCATGCAAATAGACAAAAAGCATAGAGAAGGCATTAAGGTTAAGGGATTGGGGCTTTTTGTGGCTTCTGTTGATGCTTTAAAGTATTTTAAATTTGAACACCAATAAATGATAAATAACTTTAGCTCACATGTTTTCCAAAACTGTTATTTTGGAAATAGATACTGAATATATCGATAGTTTCACTCCAGTATCCTTTCATTCCTGAAGAGTTAATGGAAAAAATATTGATTGGTAGTTCAAGCCAGACAAATTAACTTTGTTGAGTAGTAGCATGCAGTGTAACTATTCATGAGGCAGTGTTTCATTGCTACGGATATTCCTATTACAAGTAACTTAGCCACAGCAATGCCTTTGACAAAGCATGTTGCACTGAAAGGCAGGTAAAGACACATTATTTAATGTGTAAGCTGTTGAATGGTTTATTATGTGCAACCCTTGATGCTGGATTTTGTATAAATTAAGAACTCTTAGAAACAAACTTAGATTTCTTCCTCTTTGAAAAAAGCCCTAGCATCAGTCACATCTCCCAAATTATTGGCAGCTTCCTTTCTGTACCTGTGAAAATGACCTTCAGTGTCTCACTCCAGTATGTTAGTTGAGGTATACAGAAGTAGGAAGGTGAAATAGTTGTCAAACAAAGAATTTCTGGCCTTGCATGTTCTTCATTTGCATCACCTTCTTTCTCCAAGGGTTTTTTTGGAGTAAGACTATAATGAAGTCTTGTGAAATTTATTTTCCTGCTCTCTGTTTTCTTGGGAAAAGCACAGAGATATTCTGTATCTGAAAATGTATCTTGTTGAAGCTGTCATATCTATTTAAAAAAAAATAAAATAAAATAAGGAAGAGTCTGCACCCTAAGTGTTTTTGTGTCTTTCAGAAGTGCTGTGTCTGAACTGCCATGCACAGGAGGAAAAAAAAAAAAAAAAGCTGCACTGATTCACCAGGAGGCCAGCTGCTTGTCAGCATAAGAAAAAAGTCCTCGTAGGTAAAGCCTGATTCCACTTTAACAATATACCTCAGTTATCTGTTGTTTCTCTTTTGAGAAAAATATCTGTTTCATAATATGATATGCATTATGTGACATTTTATGTGACGGTAGATTTAGAAACACAACTGCTCAGCCAAATGTTACCTGCTGATGTTTGACTAGAACATTAATTTTATCTTTGCTTTCAGCTGTTTACTACCAGTCAGTCATTAATCACAGATAATGACTGATTTCCTGAGGGTTAAAGCTTGAATGCATTCTGAAACTAAAATATTTGTTTTCAAGTATATTGCTTTGCTATGCAACATAGGAGAGCAATATTTGTTTGCTCCTGTTATAAGGGTACTCCTGATCTACGTCTAATTCATATATTCCAGATGTCAGTGCTGTTAAGATTTGTCACTCATCTATATAACTGCCAAATGCATTATAATGTGTAAAACATCTGTTTTTTTGGATAGCAAGTTTTAAAAAACATAAGTTACATTTTCATCCCAGAGCATCATGAATGTGAGCAGAAAAATTGTACTGTCAGTAAGATTCATTCCACCAGGGAAAATTAGTGGTAGGTTATCTGTTTGCTTTAGGAAATACAATTTGTGTTTCAGTACTCCAGTGCCAGGCATAAACTCTCCCTCTTATTACCTCAAATCCTCCATTTACTAACAAGTATCACTATCCTTAAAGTATTCATGCTTCACAACAACATGAATTCTTTACCTATTTTTTTTTTTTTGTTATAATTAATCAGTTAAAGGCATCCTTTCCCATTGACTAATTTAAGTTTAAGTCAACGATATACACAGAGCTATTTATTGACACTGTGGCTACCTCTCAAGTGCTTAATGAGGCAGTTTGGACCAGGAAAGTGAGGTGGAGGGATTGTAATGCTACTGCCATGCTGCTTCATAGGTGGTTGCATTCTAGCCAGTGTGCAGACTGCGTGCTCTGTGATGCAGCAGTGCTCCACCTTCCTTCTACTGACAGAAATACAACCGTCAGTCCTTCTGGAAGAATCTAACTGATTATCTTATAGCTATGATAATCTAAAAATACAGTGAAAAAACAGTTTTAAGAACTGTTCTCATTCCATAGATCTGCAAAACAAAACTGAATTAGCAGCATTTTTCAAAGCTTGTCACAGACTTAACAAGGAACTTCAAAGGTAAGCAGGAATATCTTTAAATAACTGAATGGTGGCTGAAGTAAACAGTTGCTGATTAAATATCTGGGTCATAAACAAAGGGAAGTGCTTGAATTTGTCATCCCCTTTATGTCTGTGAGATGTTGTAACACTTGCAATACTGTGCTAAGTATGGAAGGAGAGCAGCTGAGAATCAATTCTGATCTGAGATTCCTATCAACAGCAGGAGAAAAAAGCAACCTGTCCTGTGTCTGTTCTTGCTGTTTTACAGGGGTGTGGTTCTTTTGAAGTTTTCTTTGGCTCTGAAACATCAGGTTACTGTCATAATTTCAAATTAGGGATTTAGGCACACCAAAGCCCCTCACTGCATTAAAGCTTCTTCTGTACATAATTGACTACTGACAACAGGCTGGAATGTATGATGGAGAGATGGCCTTAGCTTATCTAAAGTGAACCTCATCTAATTTTAATTCACAGAATTGTTGATAAACTGAGATTCACCAAATCTGGTCTTTTATAAATTATTTATTTTTTTACCACAAAGAGAGTAATAAATATTGCAATAAAATATGATCTATAGACAATACTATAGTTACTGCTCTACAAAGTTGATATGTAAGGTTTAATGAGGTCATTTTTTTCCTCTAAGTCAGTTCTTGCAGGAACAGCCTGGATTCCATCTAAAATATGCCAACAATGTAGCAATATTGCAGACTCAGTCCTGAGTTTTGCTCCTCAGGTCTTAAGTACGTATCAGTTTCTTACTTTTGACCTCTTTACGCACCCAGTCTACAATAAGATCATCATGAAGATACGAGGGAGCAGCCTTGAGTACAGATGTGTCCTGCCCTAGCCTTCGTTATTCCCAAGCCCCTTGATCTGTCTTCTCACCAGCTTCTTCCCATCAGTAAGTTCCACTTACTGGAAGATGTGTAACATTTTATGTAGCGTTATTTAGCATTTAGCACCACCTTTTTCCTCATGGTACCAGTGGAGACTTAATGATACCAGGTGGCT
This sequence comes from Lagopus leucura, assembly GCF_019238085.1. NCBI lineage: Eukaryota > Metazoa > Chordata > Aves > Galliformes > Phasianidae > Lagopus > Lagopus leucura. The sequence continues at coordinate 68,399,663 of NW_024962252.1, read as the reverse complement.
GGCTAACATCTGTTATGTACAGGAAGTCAAGATTAGCTGTTCTTATGCAGCTGACCTGTTTACAAGGGTGGGTAGTGATAGGACAAGAGGGAATGGTTTTAAACTGTGACAGAGGAGGTTTAGGTTAGATATTAGAAGGAAGTTTTTCACACACAGGGTGATGACGCACTGGAACAGGTTGCCCAAGGAGGCTGTGGATGCCCCATCCCTGGAGGCATTCAAGGGCAGGCTGGATGTGGCTCTGGGCAGCCTGGTCTGCTGGTTGGCGACCCTGCACATAGCAGGGGGTTGAAACTCGATGACCATTACGATCCTTTTCAATCCAGGCCGTTCTATGATCTCTTCATTGTACAGAGAGGGCTACTTTTATTTTGGTGACTATACAGAGAGAAAGCACCATAATTTTGCCTTCAGTAATAGAAATATTCATCTTCATAGAACAATCTTGTTTACCTGGGCATTTATAGCTTTTGGTAGCAGTGCCAAGTGAGCTATCATGAAAGTAAGAACACTAACTAGAAGTTTAGTAGAGCCTTCTATTTGTGCAATTCGAAGATGTGATTGATGCTGCTTTAAGCAACTGTTATTGGGTAAGAACTTTTAACTGGACTAGGATCAATTAAGGTTATTGCATTTAGTGTTTGGATTGTGTTTTTCCCAGTTACTTTCATCATGAGAAGTGACAACTTCAGGATGGGTGATGCTAGAAACTGAAAAATGAGGAAAGAGGTGTAAGATAATTAAGCCAATCATGACTCATAGATCACAAATTGTTTCTTAAAAGTGAACTCATTGCTGATTTAACAGGAAATGCACTCTTCCCACCGAGGATGGCATGAAAATGGCCATAATTGCTGGCGGGATGGGGCTATGTCACTTGGACTTTAGAGGGATATTAGTATTTCAAATGTTTGAATGCCGCCATGATGGCAAAATGAAGGGAAGAGAGGAAGAAGGTGAAGTGCTTGACACTGAATTCATCCCATGCTAGGTAAAAGCAAGAAGGGACACAGATTTATCCATTTTTGATTTGCAGGTTGAACTCTGCTGTTGATCAAAGTGCATTTACTTGTTTTTAACATTGTTGTAAGCTTCTCTCCCTTGCCTTGTTACCACGTTCAATTACTTATTCTCTATTTTAATTGCAAGAAAAAGAAAGCCACTGATCTCATAAAGGTTTTATTGAAATGTGGACAAACATAAACGCTTGAGCTTTTGTATATGAACGAGTTAAATAGCTCCCTATGTCCTTAATCAGCAAGCACAGGGATACAATTAACTGATATTTTATTTGTTAAACGAATTGACCTTTATCCAACGCAATCCTTAAAATTAATTTGGCAGGAGTCTAAAAAAAAAAAGTACAGCAGGCACTTCAGTACCCTTTAACCTATTAAAACATGCCCTGTGGTATTTCACAATCCCCAGGATTGTACCAGCATTTACAGTTGATTACGCATTGCAACCACCATGTGTGGCATAGACATTAACTTGTATGGTGCTTAATTTCCCTTGACCTTAGTCCCATATTGCTTAGGAGAGGGCACTTTTCATCTGTGTGAAATAGTGAAGGAGTCTTTCTGTAACAGAGAAAGTTAGCTTCCAAAATGATTCTCTCTAGTTCTGTTGATGTTGTGTCCTGGTGTGAACTTTGTAGTCCCATGCGATGTTGGTAACATTTGCATCTATGTGCTTCTGAATCAACTGCCACTTTTCCTTCAGCTTTGTGAACAGGCATAGCTACACAATTGTTGAAAGCATATTTGAACTTCTTTGCAGTGGTGTGGTTTGTAAGCAGGGCTTCTCCTTCAATGGAAGAGAAAAGGCAGAATCCCTCAATATACAAGTTGTCAAAAGCATTCTCGTGATTGCTTTGTCACTGGCAAAGTCAAAGAATATGAATATCAGATATTGTAAGATTTCTGTGCTACAATTTGTAACTGCTTTGCAGGGGTGCTCATGCTGTTCCCCAAATCCATGATACAATACCCTTCTTAATATGCCTCTTTGCTTTTGTGTGAGCACAGTCTTTGTGCATCAGAGTTCAGGTGATGCAGTTGGAAATCTACTGTATCTGGAAACAATATTTCATTTCAGCTGCATTCCTGAAATCAAGTTTCCAATTGGCAAAAGCATTGTAACTTTTCATCACCAGTAATACAAGCAGTATTTGCCAATATTAAGTTAGCTGTGCACCTGTAGCAGTATTGGGAATTTCTACTTTAGTAATGTAAAGCTAAGTCCATAAGACCCTGGCTTTCTTGACTTGTGCAGTGGTGGAAAAAAATAAGGTCTTTGTCCAGCCTTTGTTATGTCTAGGCTGCAAAACTGGGTTAAGACATGAGACTGCCCTTCCACGCTGCTTAGCTCTTGTTGCCATTTTTGTCTGTGCCAACTAATGCTCTCTGAGACAATACCCAAGGACAATCCAGGGGAAAGTATGTGCCAGACACCTTTTTCAGTACATTGTGTGAAAGTATTGCATTAGGCTTACTTCCTTCTGCCCTTTACCATCCCTCAGCACAATCCTGTAAGATTTGTACACTCAGATGTTGCTCTATGCCCTCATTTCACATTTAGAGGCAAGAAAAAAGACTTTTTTTTTTTTTCCTCTCATTCCACGAGAACATCTCTCTGGTGTATGGCAGCACAGCTTCTGAGAACAGGAAATCAAACTCCTCATAGAACTCAGAGGAGAATCTGAGTCAGGTGCTATGCAGTGTGGAGGTAGCTCATGCCATTTGGCTACAAGGTCAGTAAACCGTTCACTGGCTTTGTTTTATTTAACAGTATAGGAGTTAACTTCCGCATCTGCTTTCTCAGAAAAAGTGTGAGAGCTATTCTTAGCCAAGTTGTGTCTGCAAATGTGCTCAATTCCATTTATGTGGTATACTTTCAGCAATACCCATGAACAGGGTGATGGAACAAGAAGCAGTACTTGTCATGTTTTTCAGTTCCATTTCGCGAAATATTTTAGACTTCTGTGTCTATTTTCTATATTGTAGAACAAATGAGTCCTCTCTTACCTGTATGAATGACTATCTACAAACTGAAATTTTAAAACTATGGAGAACTGCAGTAATATGAAAAGTTAACTGGCTCTAGCCAGGGAATACCTTCAGTGTACTAAACCAAACAGGGTCTTGCAACTGGACAAAAACAGTGCTATCCTGTGGGAGTTTCCAGAAAGCACATACGCCTATTCCATGAGAGGCACTGTACTGGGTTTTCCTGGAATGAAAAAGTCGTCTTTACTGTAGCCATATGGTGATGTGTTCTAGAGGGCTGACCCAATCACTGTTGATAATGAACCAATGTTTTAGCTGCTGTTGCACAGTGCTTACAGTGTTGAGGCTCTCTCTATTTCTCACTCTGCCGTTCCAGTGCATAGGCTGATGGTGGGCAGGAAGCTGGGAGAGGACCTATCTGGGACAGCTGACATGAACTGGCCAAAAGGATATTCCATACTACATAATATTATACTACACTAAAAGGAGATTTTCCCTAAGTAGCTGTTGCCCAAGCAACACTGGTCTACTGTTAGCAAGTAATTGCCTTTGCATAATGTTTTCTTTCTCCCCTTTCACTTATCAAACTGTCTTTATTTTGTCCCATGAATTTTTTTTCCCTTTGATTCTCTCCCACATCCCACTGGATGGAAACTTATCTGCCAGCAGAGGTAAATCCGACACAGGTATCCGAACTCTTTGTCTGTATTTCTATCTCTTAGGAATCCCATAGTGTTAGGATGCTAAACTGTTCAGCAAATGGACACAAGCACAAAATGGGAAAGCGTGAATGTGGCTTGGCTGCACTGGACAAAACAGCGACATTAAAGCAAGCGTAATTTGTCACCTCTGAGTGTGCAGACCACATATGAATATCTACAAACTCATGTATCTGTCATTTCTAAAGCATGCAATTTCATTTTGCTTCTGAGTTTAGGAATATCTACCTGGAAAAAAAAGAAAATATTGTGACTATAACTGAAAAGAACACATGAATTACAAAGTAATTACAAAGTAATTCATATGGGACAATAATAAACTGTAGACTTAGATTCTAAAGAACCCTGAGCTCTACAGAGATCAGTCAACAAACTCTGTGATTTTTATTGAGCATTGTAACTGCAACAGTGCTGGGGAATAGAATTTTTGTAAGATGCCCTGTGGCTATCTGCCAGGCTGAGCAGGCATTATCTTTTGAAAAATTACACACATGCAAGTGAAGAACAGCCAGATCTACTTCTATACTTACTGATATTGGCCAGTGGAATTCAAAATGATGAATTGCTCAAATTTGGTTTCAATCGTTCTTAACCATATTTAATAGTGCTTTTAATCAAATAGACTTGTTGTAAAAACTACGTAAATTCGAGGCAGAAAAAGATCTTTAGAGAGCAGGATAATTATTTATTAAAGATAATTCTGGGCATAGTGTCAAAAGCTGTTAACTAATCAATATCATTTTGGGGTAAGTATCTGGGGATATAATTCTGATGTCCATACAAATTTGGGGAAGGCTCTCATATTGATGACATTAGAAAACATGAAATTATATAAATACTGGAGCTCTCTATGTTCCCTGTCTGAAGTCAGTGAAGTTACTATGACTTAGATCTTAACAGTGACAAAAGAATTTGACCTGATTTTATAGGAAGTATGTTCAGAGGAAATCTTTAATTTTCAGAGATAACAAATACCTCAGAATGTAGGGTTGAACTGTCTTCCCCAGACTGAAAGACTCCTGTTCATTGTACCTCCAACTGAAATTTTAAAAGAGCCTATAACTCCAAATGGGAAGTATTAAATTGCCAAATCATAATGAGACATTAAAATGCAAAATATTCAACACCCATCTATTTCTTGATTGGTTTTTCTAAACTGTAGCTTGCAGAGAGATGAAAATGAAAAAAAAAAAAATATTTTAGAGCCATGACTTACTTGAGAGTAGAATAATTCATTACTTTTTCCCTAGGTTTTCAGATCAATACTGAGTTTCCAAGTTGCTGATGTCTCTAATGCCAATAATACTTTTTCACTGAGTATGCCATGCATTACTTCTCTCACACGGTGCTCTACAAACAGGTTTGAATGCAAAGCAGTGAAAGTAACAATGTGTAACGGTGTTGGTCTGTCAGAAGCACTGTTAACATATTAAACTAAACCAAACCAGACTTTGATTCAGCTTCATCACAGCCCAGATTTACGAGGCGGGCTTTGAAGGCAGGCAACCAGCTAGTTTTGCCAATTGTCAGGGCAGTGTGTGGGACGGCTGCTCTCTGTGAGCCAGGGAGCCTGATGCTGTGAGGATTTCCTGAGCTAGTAGGACAGCATATCATGAGCCAGGATGTGTCCTACCAGTCCCAACCAATGGAGCAGGGCAGGGGCAGGACAGCTGGAGAGAAATGCTAAGGTCAGGCTGTGTCATCATCCCTGAGATAAAGGTAGCCAGGGTTAGCCCCAGCCCCAAGATGATGACAGGGCCATGCTGAGGCCAGGGCAGAACTGCAGTCTGGGACAGAGCCCATATCAATGGGATCCATGGCCAGCCATGCTGAGTAAAAATCGTTGAGCTGCTTGTATGAAAAGCAGATGGACTGGCATTATTGGCAGGAGTGGAAATGAGCAATGTGGAGATTCATCTTTCTGTTTCTCAAATGGGAAATCAAGCTCCCTTTCGAGGAAACTTTTCCAAGTGGTGAAAGAGAAGAAATCAGCAGGGAGAGGGAACTGAATTTCCCTCAGCATTTGGAAAGCACAAGAGCAGAATAAAGTTTATTTGCTAAATACAAAAGAAAGAGTGGATGGATGATGCGAGAGTGGAAAGAATGTCTCAGAGATTATGTAAGACAAGACCTATTACAGTTTTAGGTGTGCTCTAATTAAAAACCCTGAGAGGAAGGGCCACAACATAGCTTGCTATGGTGTTGTGGCTGAACTAAGTGACAGTGACAATGTTACTGGTGTTCTTCGTTCCTGCTGAAGAAAATTTTGCAAGCCTACAAAACACTCAATAAGTGCAGAGTTTTAAAACAATGACTGAGAATGATCATATCATTAACAGAATTTAATATCACTTAGGCTGGCATTTTTTCTGCTGTTTGTATGTGCAAAGACAGTTTAGTTTCAGACATCATGGGTTTAAATTTAATGTAAGAGAAAAGAACAGCCTGAGATCAATGACTGTCATCCTATGGAAAGTGATAAACATATTTCCCTTCCAAGATGATGTGTCTAAATAATGTTCTTATGTCTCTACAGAAAATAGATGCTACTCATGGCTAATCTAAAATGCAGTTGACTCCTGCACTAGGGACTGACATTAATTTGGTGGTGTTTACAAACTTAGAATTTGTTTTTGATATGCCTCAGTGCTAAGAAGAAACTGCATGCATTAACAGCTTGAGTCACATGCAAATGACGTGTTTCCCTTTACAATACAGTAGTAAACAAACATTATAAGTAAGAAACCATACTAATTAATTCTCTAAAGAAAAGTGATTATACCAATAAGGTCACATCTTCATTTATAAGCATGCCACCTCAATTATTTCTGTAGCAGATGGAATCATTAGAGTTGGAAGGGACCGCTGAAGTCCGCCTGCAATGAACAGAGACACCATAGCTAGATAAGGTTGCCCAGGGCATAATCTAGCCTTGCCTTGAAAATCTCCAGGGATGGGGCATCAATCACATCACCTGGGCAACCTGTTCCAGTGTCTTGCCACCCTCTCTGTAAAATATTTTTTCCTTGTATCTAACCTAAATCTCCCCTCTTTAAGCTGGAAGCTGTTTTCCCTTGTCCTATCACAACAGACTGTGCTAAAAAGTCTGTCTCCTTCTTTCCTATAGCTCCCCTTTAGATATTGAAAGGCCACTACCTTATCACCTTAGAGCCACCTCTTATCCAGGCTATTCAGCCCCAGCTCTCTCAGCCTGTCCTTGTAGGAGAGGTTTTCCATCCCTTGGATTGTTTTTGTGGCCCTTCTCTGGATGCTCTCCAACAGGTCAGTATTTCTCCTGTACTGAGGACTTCACATCTGGATGCAGTACTTCTGGTGAGGCCTCACCATCACAGAATAGCAAGGCAGGATCTCCTCCTCTGACCGGCTGGCCATGCTTCTTTTGATGCAGCCCAGGATACAGTTGGCTTTCTGGGCTGCGACAGCACATTGCTGACTTATGTTCAGCTCCCATCCACCATTATTCCCAGGTCTTTTTCAGCAAGGCTGTATTAAATCCTCTCATATCCTAGCTTGCATTTGTGATGGGGATTGCCTTCACTCAGGTGCAAGATCTTGCATTTGGATTTGTTGGCCCTCATGAGGTTCACTGGGGTCCACTGCTCAGGCCTGTCTAGGTCCCTCTGGATGACATCCTATCCCTTTAGCATGTTGACTGCACTCCATATCTTACAGTCATCAGCAAACTTGCTGAGGCTGCACTCAACCCCTCTGCCAATATCACTGATGATATTAGAGTATCAACCCCTGAGGAACGCCACTCTTCACCAATCTCCATCCAGGCACTGAGCCATTGGCCATCATTCTCTGGACTTGATTCTACAGCCAGTTTTTCATCCATCAAAGAGTCCACCCATCGAATCCATATATTTCTAATTTGGAGAGAAGGATGTTGTGGGGTACCACGTCAAAGGCCTTACTGAAGTCAAGATAGGTAACGTCAGTGGCTTTTTTCTTGTCCACTGTTGCAGTGATAGCACCATAGAAGGCCACTAGGTTGGTCAAGCAGGATCTGCCTTTGGTGTAGCCATGCTGGTTCTCTCATATCACCTCCCTGCCTTCCATGTGCCTTAGCATAGCTTCCAGGAGGATCTGTTCCATGATATTCCCTGGAGCAGAGGTGAGACTGGCAGTTGTTCCCGGGGTCATGCTTTCAACCCTTTTTAAAAACGGGTGTGATGTTACTTTTTATTCTGTCACTAGGACTTTTGCCTGATTGCCGTGGCTCTTCAAATATCATTGAAAGTGACTTGGCAATTACGTCAACTAATTCCCTCAGAACTCTGAAATGCATCTCATCAGGATCCATAGACTTATGGATGTTCAGGTTCCTCAGGTGGTCAAGAACCTGATCTTCACTTACAGTGAGAGGGACGTTGCTTCCCCAGTCCCCTCCTGCCAAACCGAATGTTTGAGGGCTTTGTGGTGAGCACTACCAGGGAAGTCTGAAGAAAAATGTTGTTAAGTATCTCAGCCTTCTCCTTGTCAGATATTACCAGTAGGCAAGTTTAAAAGTGTTATTCAATCAGTACATTATCATCTACTTTGCTTTGCATTGGAGTAGATAAGTATAGCTAACATAAGATTTTGATGAATTAAGTTAGTGCATTTATCACAAACCTGTCTGTCAGAGTCAGCCATATAAGACCATTTCTGAAGGAAGCAAATGAGCTGACAAAATGGCAAGAATTTGGAGGAACTGTCACCACAGTGTCTGGTTCTGTTAAAAAAAAAAAAAAAAATTAGTCCGGGGGAAATGAGGTTTGTAATTATAGCTTTTTGTCAAGTGACTATGGTTCAAGCTTCTGGATTACGTCTTTTGTGGGGTTATAGTTTCAGAATTCTTGGCTTTAAAAGATTTTTCCTGGCTTCACTGAATCAAGAAAACGTTTACATCGACTTTTTGAGCTACAGCGCTTTCCTTTTAACTTTCTGGCTTCACTCACAGAGTCAAAGGCTATCTCAAGAATCTGATTTTTACTTACACCCTCATTATTAGGTGGATTTAACTGCAATGCTGTAGATCAAAGTGATAGCTGCTTCTCTCATCTTTCTTTTTTGTACCATATGTAGATATTGGCTACTCATTTAATGTTGGCAGCTGTTTCTTTTGTTAACTTTAGAGATGTATTGCTGTATGACAATAGTACAGTTACTGAGGATTTTCACAGCATTCTGCCCAAAATAATTCATTACTGTTTGCTCATGTCATTTACAGTGTGAATGCCTGTTGCTTAAAGGAACACTATAACACATATAAACTAGAATAGTTCTCCTGCAGAGTCATTCCTGATTATCTATACATCTTTCTACATTTATTATTACTAAAGAAATTTGCTATGTAATCATCATATTAGCATTCACCAAATCCTCATGGATATTTTTTTTCCTGAAATTGTGACCGTGGCTACAATTGGAATAGAAACACAGAAAATAGAGATGAGCAGTTTAATACAAATTCATGAAAGGTTGGTGGACTTCAACATTATCAACAATATAGAGAGGTTAAATGTCAGGACTTCAATTGCATAATTAGTAATACTTTCATTCTGAAGGGAAAAAAAATTAGAATTCAAAGTACGCTGTCTCAAATGTGTATATTGAATTAGTAAGATGAGGCAAAAGGTCACACTGAGGTAACTGAAAAAGCCATTTGCATATATTATGTTTCTGCTACACAAAGTTCTTTTACTGTGTGAATCATCAAGCACTGGGAGGTCTGAAGAAGATCTTTAACAGTTATTTTCTTGAAAGAGTGGGCTGGAGAATTAGAGAAACTCAAATCCAATTAGATGTAGCTGATGTTATGCTTAAGAGTGTTCCAACATTCAGCTGTAAGACTTTACTAGATGTTATTGGATTGAAGATACTATTTTCCACTGCAAGGAATGTTTTCCACATCTTATTTATCCTTGTGATTTATTTTCTCTAAATACTATAATACTTATTTGCTACCCATCTTGAGATTTAGATACATGACTTCAGTGGCATTAGCATAAGCATGAACAATATTGATGTTTTAACCTACACAATATGACTTCCAAAATACACAAGTATCATTTCCCTACTGCTTTTGATTACTGTTTCCTCATGCTTATAGTGTGAAAAAAGCATAGTGCAGGACATAGTTTTATTAAGACATGCACTTCTCAGCACGTAGTCTTGTCCTATAAGCAGAATATGCCAAATACATTGCATAAAGTGACTATGGGCCACTTGTTTGATTGCCATTTTTCCCCCTCCTCTTGCGGACAGCTTGCCAGCAATTTCCTTTGACTTTTGTCAGTAGTCTGTTGTTTTAATTACATTATAGCTGTCCCATCTCATCCATAAATCTCGTTAGTGATTTTATATTGTTTTGGGTAAAAATACCTCAGAGTGAGGGGGAAAACCTGAAGAAATTCATTATGAATATAACTGTTTTATCCTGCCGTAAATGGGAAGATTAATCAGGCATTCACTATTTTAAAAAAATGTGTAATCTAAATTCCATCAAAGTTTTTTTTTCTTAATGCCAAAGCAATGTATTACGTCAACAGCTTCAACTGTTTTAAGGAAGTGTGTTTGCACACCAAACTGTAATGCCATTAAATAATCAAGTTAATGAAAATATCCATTGCTTGTAGCCACACTGCTTAGCTTTATTGGTCTTCTCTAATTCCCCATTAACATGTCTAGTCTATTCTAGTCTCTTGTGTAGGACTGATGTCAGACTGATGGTCTTTAGTTAGTGTTTTTAATACTGTCTGTATGGGAACTGTTGAGTCACGGCCTGAACCACTGATTGAGCACCTGGGGAAAGAACCAGTCAGCCCTGGGAGCACAAGTGAAGGCAATTCAGCTGTGTGATTGAAAGGGGTGGAGCCTGGCTGTACCTCTCTTAGACCTCATTTAAGTGCTCCTGGGGAAGGATCTCTTTTTGGAGATTTCTTTTTGGTGAAGTTTTCCCCTGTGAGCCTAGAGCCTTCTAATGTGGGTGAGCAATCTTCTTCCTTTCCTTTATAGCACCTTTCTATCCTGTTGGTCCTTCCATCATCACACTTTGTTGTAATATCTTTCCCATCCTATTGATCTGTTCAATTGCTACGCTGTTGTAGTACTTTTTTTTTTCCTACCATCTGTAACTTCAACAGTGTTTCAAGAATTACTTGATGACTCAGTTCAGAGTACTCACAAAGTCATAACATGGTTGAGAGTGGCAGGGACCTCTGGAGGTCGTCTCATCTAATCCCTGCCCAAGCAGGAACACCCTGTGCTGCCCTAGATTATGTCCAGGTGGCTTTTGAAAATCTCCAAGGAGACTCCACGAAGTCTCTGGGTGTCCTGCGCCATCGCTCACTAACCTGTAGAGAAAAAGTGTTTCTTGAGGTTCAGATAGCATTCAAATTAAAACTGCATTTCATTTTGTGCCCATTGCCACTTGTTCTCCTTCAAGTATTTATACATATTGATGAGATCCCTCTGGGCTTCTGTTTTCTGATTGAATTGTCCCAGCCTTTCTTCACATATGAGATGTTCCAATTCCTATATTAGAATGCAGATAAAAGAAGTTCAATGGCATGATCAATAGGTAACTGTTTCATTGTTACACTTACTGTTTATAATACATATAAACATGCTGCTTTCTAGGACAGTTTTGTGTTTGAAAGAAGTTTGCCTTTAGAGGATATTAACCTTAATACAAATCTGATCAAAAGAGGTAATAATGGAACCTGTAGGAATCCATCTTGGAGAAGTTACAATGCCATCTCCTTTGTGAAAGGTTCACACCCACATTCAAACAATTTATCTTCAACCTATGAGAGTCTCTGCAATCAATCAGAATCCTGAGCACTGGTGACTAACAATTCTTGGGAATTTCTGTGGGTAAGGAGAATTTTCTCACCCTGAAGTAATGAGCTGGCTTTAGTTAGTCTTGTCTTTGTTGCATCATCTGACGCATAATGAGATACTAAAAATGGGCAAGTACCCTCAAGTACTCAGGGAAATCCAGTTAGTGCATTATTTCTCTTTTGCATCACAACTTACTGCAAATACTTCAGATCTCTTGTCTCTTGCACTAACTTCCCCTCCAAGCATAAAAATGCACCCAAGGCCACGCTCCTATCTCCATGTGCTTGCTAACTAGAGACAAGAAAATCCAAGAGCTAAATTATCAAAAACAAGACTAAGAATTTTAATCCTTCGAAGTAGTGAAGTTGTCTTCAGAAAAGTTAAAGCCTTAATTGCATGGTGTGAAAGTTGCCTAATTTATTAGAGTCCTCTTTAAAACAAAAGAACGATAAGTTTAAGAGGAGGAGTAGCAGTTAATAACTCCTGTAACAGTTGTATCTCATGTAGCCTCAGTTTTCAGCTTTCACTAATATAATTCTATCAACTTCACTGGGAGCTTTCACTCATGTAAAAGAACAATTATGTGCATTGTTATTCAAACCTCTTTCAAACCTTGTAACGTATAATTATCAAAGGGATGGTTGTGACTCTTCAATTTAAGAGTAATTGCTACAACAGATTCAATTATGTTTTGCAAGGCAGAAATTTGTCTTACAAAAATCCTGAACTTGCCCTCTAACTAAAATCTTCATAGTGGTATCAGTAGCAATAGTCAAAACTATGCTATGTGATTCTACTTGGTGTAACATTTAACACTTGGATAGTGTCAAATGCAAACAGTCAATTCTCTTTGATCGTACTGTTGGGTACAATCTCGTTGGCTGGTTATCTTTTTTTTTCTGGACTCACTCATATTTATTTATCATACCCAGGCACTTTAATTTCAGTCCTGACAGTGTTGCAATGTGTACTGTACAAACTTTGTCTCATGGGGGTTGAAGACCAACTGTGTACAACTGGAAAATTTTTCTTAAGGGAATAAAAGATGATGGCGTATAATGTCCAAACTTGTGCAGAAGCTTTGAATTGAATTCAGGTCTGCATGGCCTTGTTTTTTCTCTCTTTGATGCATATGCCTCCCAACACAAATGTTTTCTTCGCCTTGATCTCAGTGGATTTTACTTTGAATGAAAGGCATGAGTTCTGCAGAGTTCTGTTTGTGCTGCTGACACAGAATATCCATTATTCTTTCCTTAACTTTAATAATGGAAATGAACTAGAAATCTTCAGTAGGATTGAGACCTTTTTAAAGTTCCATATACAGATTAATTTACAGAATTCTGCTTGCTTAGGTTTTTTTGTGTTTGTTTGTTTGTTTGTTTTTTTTTGCATTGCCTGTAAATTGTTTTTATTCCTTATGTGATTAGTTCCAATGTCTTCATTATCTCTTTGATGGAATGTGTTTTAACTAAGCACAACATTTGAAAACTATCTTCTAGATTCAAAACCAGTGTGAATTATTAATCTTTCACAGTACACACCTCTGATTTTTTTTTTTTTAATATAGTACTCTAAAGCTATACGAATTCTTCATTCTTCCAGTTCTAAAGTAAGAGAAATCCTTACTGAGAGTAATGCATTTTTGTTCACTCAAGGCCTATTTTAGTTACTTTCAGCCTGACATCAGGAGCCCAACATATTCTGCTTTTGAATGTTTGTGTTAGCAACATGGAACTTCCATAATTATTTCAGCTAATTCATTTGCCAAGGCTGGAAAGCCTCTTTTCCTACATTAAATTCTAATCTGTTCTGTATGTTTTTGTTTTCTTTGCTGGAGAAGAAACAAAAATATGAAAATAAATGGCCTTCCCTTATTTTGGTTTTGTAGTCATTTGGTCCCTTACACAGTACAGAAACAAATCAAACAAAATTCTATTTTCTTCAGTGTGAGTAATGTGCATAAAACTAAGTCTGAGTATTATGTTTATCATATCCAGAGCACTAATTTTAGAGCTACTATTGATGACTGAGAAATGGAGGTATGCAGGCAGTCGTGGTTTTTCTTTTCACTTTGGTTCTTACAGTGTTCTGACTAATTTGGCTCCTTTAAAAAAAAAAAAAAGGGATCATAAATCAGGAAAATACTTGCATATGGTACCTGCTTTTAGCATGAGATTCAAAGCTATTGATTTCAGTTGTTCCATTAGAATGAAAAAGCACCACCTAAAATAAGGCATAGTTCTTGGTCTAATTTCATTTGCTTGTATAATGTCATGTTTCCTTAAACACAGTGGGCAGCTGCTTAATTTCAAAATCCATGTATTTGTGATATCCTGACCTCTACAATTCTTGTCTATGCTCTTGATTAATTATGCTTGCAATTCTTGCCACTACTTTTCTTCTTCAAGCTGTAGAGGCTGCAATCAGCCCTAGAACCCCTGTACTTACAATCACTGTAGTCAGTATTAACCTTCTTTGATTATTTTCTGTGCCAGTTATACAGCCCTTGAATTCTAGCTCCATTTTGATGTTCTCATTGCTAGAAGTGCTCCAGCTAAGCCAATTAAATGCTTGTGATAGAACAGTGGCTTTCCATCAGTAGTAATTCTGTAGCTAGACGAGACAGGTGTGTTATAGTAGGTTATGTCCAAGGCTAAGACTTGAGGCTTAGAACAATGAGCACTGAAAAATTATGACTGAATACTGCAAGACATACAGAAACTGAAGCCAGCAAGCTGTTTATTGCCTGATAAATCCTGAAGAAAAGGTTAAGGCTAGCTGCGAAATCTTGCAAGATGCATGTGGAAACAATAAGGACAAGTGCTTTTGCATGGACAAAAGCTTTCTGTTCTGAGGTAATAATGTCATTTATTATTTGTGTTATGTCTAAGATAGGCTGGAATAAAATAAGGGTCAGACTTGCTACCCAGGTAGGGAGAACCTACCTGATTTTTTTATTGATTTAATTGATCTTTAGATCAATTAGATCTTTATTGATCTAATAATAAATTGAATCTCAAATTGAAGCTGTCACAGAACGAACTGACCGTATTGAAACTAAGGAGAACAAATACTGTGATGGGGAGAAAAAAAAAAAAAAAAAAATTGTGCTAAAAAAGAGATAGGTCTGGACCAAATGTATTATGAATTTATTGCAAAGAACTAGGGAGAAAAGCTAGAATATGAAAATAGTCAGTATTTCATATGTGCAAATTCCCTTAATCCTCAGTAAATCTACTTATTTCTAACTGATGGGATAGTTAAGTAAAAACAATATCAGATCTTGCTCAATACTGCTATTTATTTCTGCCAGAACAGATCTAAGCAACAAAATACAGGATATAGACAACTCACATTTCTTTTGTGGTTTGTAATTAATTTTGTTTTTTATTTGTTACCTATCAAACACTACAGCATCCAATTATGGGCTTTTCTGTTGCTCATACATTCTGTGGCTCAACGAGTATAGGGAGTATAGGCCAACAAAAAGATTATGGTTTTACTTGCATTCAAATAAATTGAAAGTAGGTAAATTTTTTATTTCTATTTTTATGTTCTACTGATAGCATGTGCTGTTATGAAAAAAATTCCACAGGCTCCAAGTATAAGAACAGTATTTGCTGTTCCATGAGGAAAGTCTCATGTTTTACATGTACATTTGTACAGGAATACATCCTGTCAGTAGAGATAAATTAACTCAGGAAACCAATGTCATTCAGGAAACTGCATATCATTTTTGTGTCAGAAAGAATAGTTAGCTTAGACAAACCGTTTCAGTGATAGTTACTGCTTTTGAAATGCAAAACCTAAATGAACACTTCAGATTTAAGAGAAGATGACACCACCGTTTTCACTGCTACTGCCACAAATTGTTTTTATATTAACTTAGGTATCTTGGTTTCAGAACTACGTTGCTAGGAGGCACATCAGAGGAAATTCAGTGGAAACAAATGTAAATTCACATAGAAAAAGTTCCGAAGTTCATATACGAAGTGACAAGCTCTGCGTTAAGCGTTGCCTTTTAGGAGTAAGATATAGAGGTTCTGGTAGAGGGTTCCAAGTCAATATCTTATCAATGCTCTTAATCAAAAGAACAAAGGAAATAATGGGAATTTTTAGTAATGTGACTATGACACTGTATACATGTATGGTATGCTTGTATCTTTAATATTGTAAGGTATTCCGCTCTTTCTTCCATGTTAGAGAGTATGCTTTTATAGAGGGCAGAAGGAAGGAATGAAATATAGAAAAACTACATATTAGAAGTGACTAAACAGTAAGATTTTAACATCAGAAGCAAAAACTAAGGACACAAAGAAATAAAGGGATCAGTTTTCAAACAGAAATGAGGTGATTTTTGTGCAGAGAGTGTCTGAGCTGCAGAGTCAATGTTAGAGGTTATTTTGGTGCTAAAAGTCTACATGGATTTATAGGGAGATTGGTCAAGTTCATGGATGAGAAATGTCATCTCTGAGCTGGAAAGTACCCGAGTGGAAAAGCACTGTTCAGAAATAGAATATTGGCTTGCCTTGTTCTGCTATTGCTCCTCAGGCACCTGCTTTTGGCATCTATTAGAACTTGTTTTCGTGTAGTTATGCTATTCCCACCAAGTACCAGCTCAGAAAATATCTATTAGAAGTACTCTTACCTAAGTGGAAAGTTAATTGCTTGTTCATCCTGAGGAAAATGCATGGAAGCAGTGAGACTAGTCTGTAGAATTAAGCCTTAACTATCTATCTAATTTAAACATATCAGTTCTGTCAGATTAGTGATAGTGTGACTCACAATATAATTAGTGAACTTAAACTGACAACAATGTTCTGAGGTGAGTACTGCTGTGTGATATTTCCAGATCTCTGAGATACAGCTTTACCCTGCCTTAGCTCCGAGTACAAGCATAGATTGACAAGTTAAAACATAGATTCACATTCGTGGAGGAAAGGGCATAAACCATAATGCTTGTTTTGTGAATCTTGCAGGTGAGGTTAGCTTCCCTTGGTTGCGTGGACCTGAGACTGGAAAAAATTATCCCAATTTCAAAGTGATCTGTATGGCACAGCATGCTGCTCCTTAAGACTTAGACACTTATTTAACTAACAGATTAGAAAGCACAAGGAAGTTTCAAGGCAGAGTGGTATAGCAAGATGTATGCATATTAATTTATATATTTTTTGCACTGTCCTGCTACTGACTTTTGCTCAGCCTTTCTTTGGGGCCCTTAACCATGGGAACCTGATTATTATTAATCCTGCTTATGCATACTCAGAATGAACTGGAGACTATTGGACCTACGTGGTAGAGAAGTCAGTCTATAATGGCAGATGCTTAAGACATCTAAGCACACCACTTCAAGGTAAAGATAGAGGGGTTCAACAGTGCTGGGGTGTTGCAGCTTCCTTCATCTCAGAGAAGGAGTGTAGTGGCTGACAAAGTCATGACTTCAGTGCATGCTGCAGTGCTCCACCCCACCTCCCTCCTCATCCTTTGCAGTCAACAGCCAATGTGTAACAGCCAATGGCCTCCGAACCTCTGTCCCACCCCAACTTTCTCCATTCAATGTGTTCTTGCCATGCTGAGGGGATCCTGACAGCTGCAGCTGCTGCCTTTTGTGTTCATCCTTCACTTCCTAATCACTGCCTTATGCATACTCTTTATTCATTTGGAATTCTTGTGGGAAGGAAGGAGAAGGTGAGGGCTATGGAGACAAATGACTCCACAAAATACTTTTGTATTTCCTTGGCATGTAGTAAACATGCAACATACGGAGAGCAGCTTCTCCAGTTAAAACACATGGGGGTCAATGCAAGGAGCAGGCTAGGTACAGCTGTAATCTGAATGCAGCAGGAGGGCGGCTGTTTTGGTCTGACCTCTGCTGACATTGCATGACAGCAAAGTAAGCTGTCTTCTGAGGAGGATGCAGCTGTCTTCCAGTTACATTTTTTATTAAGAAACAGAAATGTTTCTTAATACGTGAAAGCAAACTTAGAGCTTGTTGTGTAGAGTTACTATCTCATATATCAAGATCGCCATACACAGAATGCCCCCAGGACCTGGAGAGAGTAATAAAAATCTACTTTTGAGTATTAAAATATTTTGGTCTTACAGGTGCAAATTGTGCACAAAGTACAAAATCAAACAACTAAATGAGAATTTAGAAACAAAATGTTTGTTAAGTTTTAACTTTATTGATCTGAAACTACAGACTTTGACTTAAGTGTTTTAAAAATTTCTGGTTAGCGAAGTGAGAAAAGAAAATAATGTGCTTATATTGGGAATAAATTATAGTATTTAGAGTTAAGGTTCACTGATTATAGGAAAGCAATAAAAAAAAAGCAACATTATTTTTGCTGGTGCAAGCAACGTGTAAATCAGGACTGACCTAAAAACCAAAGAAGCATCCATTGAAGAGCCGTTCTCTATATACCTAAAAATATAAAGCAATGGGAAAGAAAAACTTGTGCAAACAGATAAAGATAAGCACTACAAATAAAATATTGCACTGGATAACAGTTGAAACAGATTAGTAAATTAAACTGGCTAAAGTTTGAAGAAGGCTTGACCTTGATTGCCTGTCAAAGGTTACTTTCTAGCATAAGTGCATGATTGTGTTATAAAAAGAGGACCTGAATATAGAAAACACTGCAGTGATTATTTCCAACTTCTTTAAAAATACTGATACTGAATCATTTAAGTTGGACTACTCTTATGTTAGTGTTTCCTTGTTTATTTTTTTCTCCTTGATCAGCTAAAAAATAAATATTGATGTTTGGTAGAGCTAGGTCAAAAATTGAATGGGCAGAGACTTTTATTTATTTGACCCGTTCAGCTTGCCACAGTCAAAAAGTGCAGCACATGTGGGGTGCCATAAAGGACTTTTCCTGTTTCATTATCTCTACTGTTCTTTTATGCTTTTATCCATTTTTATTATGCTTTTGTAATTTGAATGAGGCACAGTCCATGGGCCTGGATGATTGGAACATCTGTTAAAGAAAGGTGTGGCTCCCTTTTTGGTTGCACATCCAGACTTTTTAGTGACAATAAAAATGCATAAGGGAAAAGGGAGGAAATTGAAAGGAGCATTTAATCTAATAAGGCATCTGTACTTGTGAGAGAGTACATGTAGCTTTCAGCAGACTTCAGATATGAGGTGCTCTGGTTCTGCAAATGGGGCACGATGCCAGATTATTAAATGGATTCTATCAGAGTATCAAATACTAGAAGAATGCGCACTCCACAAAATGCAAATATATATATAGCTGTCACGATCCATTATTTTGATGTATAAAGTAATCTCACTGCTTTTATCTGCTTTTCTACTCTGTTTCTTATTTTTCCTTTGCTGCTTCACCTATTTCTGCCTTTTATTTTCTGTCATCTTTTTCTCTGGAGGCTTAATGTCCCATATCACCTTGTGCTTAGTATATGAGGATTAGGAATGCCTTCTGTCCAGCACTCACTCTTTTCCCTGTTCATAGATAATCATTGCTATTGCTCATGTTTAATCTGTAGTACCTTACATTAACAGCATACTGGAAGAACCACTTCTCTGCTAATGTATGTACCTATTCACAAGGCAAAAATACAGCAGGTATATAGTAACTCGGAATTTGATACTTGCCTAAGTCAACTAATAAGAGGGAAGTTTTATGCTGCCAAGATGTTGAAAAAAGCTGCTTTACTCCCTTTTTCACTCACAAAGTTGCTTTCTAATCAGTCATTTTGCCTTTACTCAATTACCAGATTTTCTGTAACTTGTCAGAACTTTCATTCTTTAACCATTTAGTGAAGATATTGTCATTAGTTCATAAACTTAAATGTTACCTTGGGGAGCAAAACCAACATGTTCTGTAAATCTCACATCAAGAAGGAGTAGACTAAAGCCAGACTCAGATCCTTGTTTCAGAAAAAGAAAAAAAAAAAAAAAGATTTATTTTCAAATACTGACATCAATAGATAAGTTTGGTAATACCAATATGTATATAAAGATTCATGAAAAATAAAGCATTTGAAGTACCTCTGGTTCCTAACAGCTCTCTATTTGTAAGAGTATTTGTAAATAAGTGTTACTATGTGGTGCAGAATAAGGCTGTTTTCTGCTGCTAAAAGAATTTAGGAAATTTATTAATTTACATGTGCATATTTCCTTTTTTTGGTGCACATTAACAGTGAAGTCTAAAAATTAACTATAAATGTACTGTCCAAAGTTTAATTTTGCAGTGATATCTTGCTTCTGAAGAATGTAGATAACTGAAGAAAATTTTGAATCAATGAATTCAAAGACTGTCCTCTTATTTATTCTCATATTTCTTAATTTTTTTCTTTTTTTTATTGTAGAGGGAACATACAAAATTGATATACATGTTAATGTTTTCATGATGTTAGGATGCTTCTTCATTTTACCACAAGAAGCTCCACAAAAATAATATATCACATTACTTTGGGCACAATGTCAACAGCGTCTGCACCTGTCTGCAACCTCACAGTATTCAGAGAAATCAACCACATAATCAATCTTGCTCAGCAAGCTGCTCTAACATGTATTGCTTGAGATGAAATCCTTGGTGTAAGGCTGAACTAGTGTTTGTGGTACTTCGCTTTTCTCTCCTTTGCCTCTGATTCATGTCAGAATGGTTTGGAAGAACGAAAAAAAACAACTGTTCTCTTACCTAATTTTTGAAGAGGCTAATAAGATACTAATAAAGAGTAGTTTAAGGAGTACTACAGCATAATGCTCAACAGCTAAGATATAGGCAATCTGCTCAGCAATAAGTAACTTCAAGTTAGTCGTTAAGCCTCCAAATTTGTGCAATTTTTTCTCTGATAGATTATTTAAAAACAGATGTTCAATAAGTAACTCATTTCTTCAGTGCAGGAAATCCCCAGGCTCCCTTGGGATGTGTTTGAACTTTCTACTTATTTCTACCTTGCTTTTATGCACAGTAGTAAAGGTATCTCACTGCTGAGATAGCTTTCAAGGCGCTGTTCAGCATAATTCCTAGACTGCTGTGAGGTTGTTTAAGTTACACTGGGGACAAAAGCAGTACCAAACTATTTGGGAGGGAGGGAGTAGTTATGGAGATAATCCCGTTTTGCTACATCTTGTGTCTAGTGCTCACAGGGTGGAAGAAATAAAGAAGCTTCTCATACGGCACTGGAGCCTACTAATAGATCAAAGCATTTCTACAGAGCATTTCAATATTAATGCCATTTGCCTACAGATGAAAGTGAAAGATGATAGAAAAATCAATCAGGACATTGATTCCTCGGCATTAAAAAACTCTGGAAAGCAGAAATAGTGAATGAAATAATCATTTCAAGAATCATTTCTCACAAGCATGTGGTTTTATTTTTATTTTTTCTTTTTTAGCCTAGCTGGGCCCTTCTTCCCTGGCTCACTACATGATGGATTTTCCTATTTTTTTCCTGGAGCGAATCTCTGTAGGCAAAACTCTTCAATGTTCTGGAACAGATTTTTAATTAGGTGAGTTGGTGATACCAAGATGTGTCTCAAGTATATGTTCTGAGTACTTTACTCATCTGTAGCCTAAATATTTATTTCCCAAGGCAAACATGTATTTAGTTCAGTGGCTGTGTGTTTAATACAGGTAGAGATGACGGGTTCTCCTGCCTCTGTCGCCTATGATAAC
Organism: Lagopus leucura; assembly: GCF_019238085.1. Classification (NCBI taxonomy): domain Eukaryota; kingdom Metazoa; phylum Chordata; class Aves; order Galliformes; family Phasianidae; genus Lagopus; species Lagopus leucura. Next base: position 68,378,438 of record NW_024962252.1, on the reverse strand, counting down.
TTGGGTGCAGCCTCAATGCAAAGTGAATTTCAAGTGTTCTTATCAACTATCACAAGCCTCAGAAATTTGTTTGATGCGAAAGTATCATAACCAGAGGTAGAAAAAAAAAAAAAAAAAAAAAAAAAAGAGACATATTTGAGTAGGTTACTTGAATGCAGAGTTAGAATAGCCTTGTTAGTAATGATAGAGGCGCGCCCAGCTCTCAGTACCCAGGGATGAATCCCATCGAGCCCCGTACAACCATACACACCCAGCAGGCGCACACATGCCGCTCAGGTTAGAGGCTGACTGAGGCTCGCTGCGCCCCCTGCAGCCGCCCTGTGAGTACTGCAGGCTCCTGGCCGGGCTCTGCCCGCGGCGGCTGGCAGCTGCGCGTAACGCGCATGCGCTGCAGTTATCCCCTCGTGACCGTCCGTTGGTGGCGGTTATACCGCGTTTAAATTTGGCGCCGTTACTCCCGGCCCCGAGATAAACCTTCGGAGTCATGCGGGTTGTTCGTTGGGAGCGGTGCTGCAGGAGGTGTGATCTCAGAGTGTGCACGCGTGGAACGTGTTAAAGAGAGTGCGAAGTGTATCCCAGCCGCTATGAAACGGAAGGACAAATAGTGCTTATTTCATATTTCAGCAGCAGAGCCGCAGTCTGTCTGAAGCACAAAATACAAAAGGGCGGATCAGCCACATCCTAAGGAGGAGAGAAGAGGCGCTGTGCAGCTGTAGTGCTCAGACAGCTCTGGTGATACAGGAGCGTGAGCAGCTCTGGTCAGGACTTGGGAAAGCAAAACAAGAGCCTCTCCTTGCTGGTAAATCCACGTGCAGTCTTTATTCAATGCAAAATAACAGGAATTACAGGTGGCAAATTATATAATTTTTGTGAAATAAGCTGCTGTGTCTCTACGTAGGAAGGAGGAGCCTGGTTTGTGCAGTGTGCCAGTGCAGCACTAGCATGTTTGGAGAACATTTCTCAGCTTGAGACAGCAGCCGAACAGCTGTGCCAGAGCAGTGCAGCGTAGGTGGAATTGTTTAAGAGACCAAGTGCAAGTGATTGTGCTGCAGGTTTCTGAGGTAGACATATGGTGTCCTGTGGAACTATGGCTGCCAAATTTAGGGTCGTTGGATTTTTTTTCCAAGGTGAAAATATAGTTCTTAAAGAAGCTGTCTCCTCCTCTAATGAGTGCTAAGAGATCAGTATTCTGCTGTTGTCAGATGTAGCTCTATATGCCTGAGCTGATGCAGACAATAAACGATACTCAAAAGTCTGCTATATGCCAGAGATAAATTTCAGATATAGGGAAATATGTAATTACATTAAAAACCTGTCTGTTGTTCCTTGTACAACATATAATACTTCTTTAACTACTCAAAGGGGTGTAGATGCCCTTCGCTTCTATCTGCCTTCATTTCTTCCCTCCATTTTGAGTGACGCAGTAAAATAAAAGTGCAAGTTGCTATTTGGCCTTTTTATGTTCATGGCTGCTTGGACCATGTCTAAATCACACCCAGCGAGTTGAACTGAACGCTTTGACACACTGGTCCTCGCTCACCAGTTCTCATACCACTAAGCAGTTTGTGTAGGTTTAAATCTGTCATTCTCTAAGAAAGAGACCTGAGTGTATTGTTACAGCAAGTGTTGTTTGACGAGGAAGTGTCTGAACATTTCACAACTATAAAAGGAGAGAGGAAGTTCCTCGATTTTTCTACTGAACTATGTAATGTGAGGAAGATGGTTTTGAAAAATATATTTCTTCCTGAATATTTTGTTCTTTTTCACTCTTTTTTTTTTTTTTTTTTTCTTTTTATTTCTTGCTTCAAGCTGTTATAAGGAAAGAAACTCCTACTAAGATGGAAGGAGAAGATAAAGAAAACCTCTCTTCTAGCCTGCAAGCCTGTGTCTCAGCTGTGGAAAAACTAGTTTAATGGCTCAAAGAAAAAGAGTAAGTCTTCTCTTTCACCTGTACAAACCAATATCTCGGCTATTATAAGTAAGCATCCTCTGCTTGAGAGACCAGATGTAGTGGGTACACACTGAGTGTCATCTTGTGCTTTTCTCTGTGTGACCACAGAGGATGTGAAGTATTGGGATGGAAAATTCACCTTGACCTTAGAGGTATGGGTGTGAGAGAAATGCTTGAGTATCTGAGCACCTAATTTGTTCTGCAACAGAACAGGTATCCAGGTTTGCCAATCACAATCGGAATAATTGCTTAAGGACCTATATCTTAAACTGACCTTGTTTCCTTTTAATGCTTTATCGAAATTTGAGTGTGAACTGTTGCAAGGTGGATAACGACTGCTATAGTTACATACCGAGTTATGCATTGTAACTTACTTTTTCATTCCTCTGGTATATCTGGAAATGGAAAGATGTGATACGGAATGTATTCTCTTTGATTCCATTTTATTTTCAAAAGGACTTTAGCAGAAGTAGAATTGACATGGTAGCTGGAGCTTCACTGGTTTAAGCAAAATGCTCGAGTACCTCATTTATAAAGATAGTGAATGTAAAATCAATTAAATGAGATTGAGGAGAAAGAAAGACCTCCTGCTTAAAAATCCAGATGAATTTGCAGTCACAGAAGAAAGGTATTCTAAACACCAAAGAAAACTATACACTCTAAGATAGATTTTTCTCATCTCCTCAGCGCAGGTCACCACTTATTTGCTTTTTTTCACTTAGATTTTGTGAAGCTGCTGAAGTTTATAATCTAGAGGTTTTTAAATGGTGTTTAGGAAATGGAAATGACAATACTTTAAAAATAGCATATAATTGTCAGTGATGATTTTAGGTGCTATGCAGTAGAATAAGCATTTTTTTATGCTTTCTGAAACAGCAGATCTGATTTATGTCTTCCTAAAGTGGTAACTTGAGCCTGTATCCCCAAAGATCTTCCGGGATGTGTTCTGTCAGATGGGGGCTGAAGGAGCTGAAATCTGTTTTCCCCTCTCTTATTAGCACCCTTGAATGGTACATGTAAGCATGGCAAAGGAGCAGCCACACAACTTCTCTACTGCAACCTGTTCAGCTGGACCTATCCTCATGCTGTGTGAATTTGTGTAACTGTTTTCATGAAAAGCTTTCTCTTAGGGAGAATGAATGCCTACTCTACTTTAATGTTTTGTTTTTTCTTTTTCCAATATAAAAGACTGTTTCCTATGATTTTTAGTGAATAATCATCCTTTTAGAAGTAAATTAACTGAGAAGTGAGGAAAAAAATTCCTTTTTACCTGACTGCTGCAAGAGTACAGTATTTCCTCTGACCAAACTTGGAAACTTGAAATTTGAGTTTCCAACTATGTGTTCAAAAGGAAGTGCTGTTATGAATTAGTTGATCAGTAGAGGGAAATAGTTGATGCTGAGGTCTTGATGTTCACACTGGCTTTCAGGGTTTTGTTTCAGATTAGATTTGCTGTGGTCCTGAGACTGGAGACCCAATGGAATATTCTTCACTTTAGAGTTGTATTGAGTGGTCCTAGTCTTTGAAGTAATGTAGGTAAATCTGTATTTAACTTGATAAACTATACATTCCATGATTTGTACCATAAAATTAAATTCAGATTTACCAGTATTATTTTGTAAACATGTAATCAAGTAATTCAAAATAATTTTGTACCATCACATTTAAGTGTTTCCTATAATCAGTATTACTTTATTTATCCTCCAAATCCAAAAGTATGAACTTCACAAAATGTTGCTGCACGTTTTGATGATTAAACTTCAAAATAGATGAATGAGATTCCCAAATGTTTTCAAGCAAATTAATATAGTAATTTATTAATTTCAGAATAACCAGGTACAGCCCAGTCTTTGTAGTCAGATTGTGCAGGTAATGTCAGGCTACAGTCGGAAATGTTTGCTGTTGATTTTTCTGTGATCTCTCACAGTTTCAGTGTTTCACCAACTACTAAAGAAGCTTATGACTGCATAAAAGGTGAACTATTTCTCTTCAGGGGTGATAGAACACTTCAGAGACATACTTGCAAGCTGCTGTCGTTTTGGTCAGCTTTATGACATGAACTCATTATTTTGCATGTGATAGAGTGAGCAAAAGAAATACATAACTTGCAAATAGAATTAAGTTGGATTTTCTCAGGTTGCTTGTCTATATCAATACTGTTGGTGCTCCAAGGGCACTGCTTAATATTTTGAAAAAGTCAGTCTTTGCTCCTAAGATAGATAGGAGTGCCAGAGGAGATGTATGGACTGTGTGCACTTGCAATTTCTTCCGTACTTAAAATGTGTCTTACCTGACCTTGTAATGAGTTGGTTCACACAGCTAAACCAGCAGGTATTCATCCCTGAAAAAAGATTAATTCTCTGTTAGTTTCATTGAATTAAGTTAACTTAGCTGTAAGTTTAAACTATACTCTTCAAATTTGCTTCTAGCAAACTTGAAATGCTTCCATTGTTATTTGTTTCTCATTCTTACTTTTATATGACTAGCAGATTTTAAGTATTCTGAAATTCTGCTTGCTTCATCAGTCAGTTCAGCAGAAAGTTATTTACCCATTAAAATCTTTATGCTTTGATCACTTCTTCTTTTCTTCCTCTTTTAATCTCAAATTTCTATTTAATGCTTTCCTTGTAACATTTGTAAAAATTATATTGTAAAAGTTAATGCTTGGTTTTCACATATCACTTGGCCATTGTAATACAAATCTGCTGTAAGATCCTGAAGGTAAGATGTCTAAAAAAAACAAAAAACCTTTCTATTTACTGAAAGAAAACTGAAGGATGATAATTTCATACCGAAATATCAGAAATTTATATCTCATAGCATTAATTTCTGCATGTATTTGTAACTGCCTATCAGATTTTTCTTTAAAATATTATATTGAGCTTTTAAAAAGTAATTCATCTTGAAAATCTTTCAGTTGACAGTTGCTTAAGTACAATGCCTTCTGTGCATGTTTCTCTTTTGTTTAGCTCTACAAAGAATTTAAAATTATGTTCCTTCTTTCCTTCCAAATCTTTTCAAACATTTTATTTCCGACTTACAACTTGAAACCGTTTGTGATGATCTGAAGAGATCTGGTCAGAATATATCTCTCAAGATCTCATAATTAATAGTGGATTAATAGAGTTGTTGGCTGCTTTAGTCAGGATGGCATTATGAACTTATACAAATACATTCCAGGCTAAGTCAGCAAGAAAGCAGCACTTTGATGTATTGAATTCAGATTATTTGACTATATTATAATTAATTGTTAAAAGGGAAAATTAAGCCCTGAATATGATGAGAGCAAAATACCACCAAAAACGTTGATACCTACAGTTCTCTTGGATATAAGATAGGTCTGTGCTTTAAGAAAACAAAAGTAGAAATGTTTGCAACTTCCTCTGCCTCATTCTTTTGTCCACCTCTGCTGGACTGCTCTGTACATTTGAAAGGTTTTGGTGCAGTTTGCACATCACCTTGATGTCAAAATACATACACTGCTGTTTTTCTGGCTATTTCTCTAGAGTGAGCTATTATTAGAGATCAAAAGATATCTGGACACTGATGATAATTTATTAGTTTGTAAAGCAGAGTATGAGTAAAGTATTAGTATGGTGTTAAAGTATCAGTTTACTGTGCAAGATCAGATGCATTATTTTCCTGGTGAATATTAAAGGTTGCTTAGTTTTCTATTGCTGTTTCTCAATGTCCTTGAGATAGACTTTCCTGCAGTGAGTCCAGGTGTTTCTGCAATCATTTTCCACCCCCTCCCACCCAGGCTGGCTTTGAGTCCTCAACTGCACTTCATTGTTTCCTACAACATGGAGTGATAGCCCTTATTAAATCGCAATGAAAATAAAAAGAGGTGACTCCCAGGATAGGTGAGTTGAGCACAGAGGACCTCAGGAATAATAGGAAGCTGAGCAGTTTAATTATTTTTATGAAATTAAATTCAGGCTTCCAACAAAACCTCAGATGGGTCTTTATTAACCATTTTATTATTATTTCTGAGAATAACTTGAATATGCCTGAGTGCTTAATATCACAAAGCACAATTATCTTTGAGGCAAAGATAATTTCATAGACAAGAAAGCCTTTCTTATGTAGGTTGCTGCTGAATTCAACTCTTGCTGCAGGAACCCAGTTGATTCAGAGAACAAATTTATAAGGAAATTATTTTAACTACACCATGGCAAATATGTGAAGGCAAATATGCTAAGTTATGAAGAAGTGTAGTGAGAGACAGAGACAGAAGCACAGAAACATGCTGTCCAATCCTTCTCTGTGCTACAGAGAACCTGCTTAACACCAGTCCAAATTTAAACCAGTTAAGCACACTGGAGTAGCAGTGTATTTTAGCAGAAGAAGCACAGTCTTCAAGCATTTTTAAAAATCTGCTAATGTTAATATCCATTCACCCAGCTACGTATGTTGTATCTTCTGACAGTACTGCACACCGCTTCTGTGTACTAAATAAAACTTGTTTGAGCAAAAGCAGCATCACTTGACTGAAGCAGCTTCTTCTTGTGAAAGATGTAAATGTGCCTATTTCATCACTGTTCTTTTTTCTTCTTTTGTGAATGCCCCCTCCCTTGAAGCATTCAAGGCCAGGCTGGATGGGGCTTTGACAACCTGGTCTAGAGGGCGGTGTCCCTGCCTATTAGCAGGGGGGCGTTGGAACAAGGTGATCTTAGGGGTCCCTTCCAACCCAAAATATGCTATGGTTCTGTGTGAACTTTCAGGGAATTCTCAGCTTCTTCAGATTGATTCTAAAGATCCTTGGAACTATGTTGTTTTCTTGATCTGTGAATGAACACTGAGTTATAATTTGAAAGGATTTGTGTGTGAGGATGTCATCTGCAAACTTTGATCTCATACTTGTCATATTTTTTGAGATGTTGGTGTTTCTTTTTAATTGGATGTTCTCTTCTTAATGATACCTTATCTCAATTCATTGTTAAGTGACAAATTACTCTTAATGGATTGTAGCCTTAGAGACTGAGTTCTGATAGACCTTTATGAGCTTTCTGCAGAAGGATAACTGTAAGTTTGCTCTAGAAAGTGGAAGATAAATTTCCCACTATAACTAGATGATATTATGAGGAAAGACTCATCACGTATCTTAGCATTCATCAAAATTATTTTATGCCTTTTTACATGTGTTTAATTTTCTCTAACATGCTATGGTAGACTTGGCTTTACAGGCTAATTTTGACTCTGTTTAATGTTGTTTTTAAGTCTCAATTGACTCATCTCTGAATCTAAATAAAAAATAGATTATTTTGATCTTCAGGGATTGTTGATAGTTTGACAGTTAGCAGGACAGCATCTGTAAAAAGATGTAAAAGATCTGTAAAAAGCAGGTTAAAAGAGAGTTGCAGATGTACTGAAAATGTGTAAAGACATATTCTCATATTTCTCTAGGAAGAATTTGTTTTTCAGCCTATAAGTAATAAGATGAACATTGTTGAAATTGATTTTAAAGGACTAAATTTGAAGAATTCATTCTGTTTGTTGACTTGTGACACAAACATTAATTTACAGTACTGCCATTTGCTTTATATGTAATGCTTTCTATTGGCTACAAAAAAATAATTATTAAATAGTTCTTAATGTTAACTACTTAGAAATGGCAAATTACAAATACAAATTACAATGGCAAATAGGGCAGAGTTTTCAAACTCTGTTGTTACAAATAATATATTGTACAATGGAACAAGGCTGTATTCCTCCTAAAACCTGAAGTTTTCAGTTGTTAAACAGTAACAATAGTAACAAAAGTAACAGTAACAATAATCCATAGTAATGAAGAGGCAAAACTCTTAAATGCGACACCTACCTTCACGTTTCATCAGTGATCTCATGTTCTGCCTGATTGCAGCATCTAGGCCATCTGAATGGCTTGTATTTAAATATTGTTTGTTTGTTTTTTTCCCCTTCGCTGCTTTTATATTTAACTCAACTCCCTAGATCATGACAGAGTTCAAGAAATGTGTGTCTTTCCTGCTGCATCAGAAAGCCCTAGAGAAATTTTCTATCGTGAGTAAGGATCAAATGCATCAGGAGTCACGCTGTAACTCTGGCTAGCAAAAGATTTTTGCAAAAACTGATATCAAGTACTACTGCTAAAAAGCTAAACTTTGAAAGAGCCTCGCATTTCTTGGTAGAGTGGACTCCAATTTAGATTTGACACGGGAATTCAGTTCTTTACTACTTGTTCTGACAAATCGGACCTCCTCAGACACCGAGTGACCTGCAGGATTGCATAGTTTTAAAAACAGTAAATGGATATTAGGTGGTAGCTGTTGGCATCCATTCAGATGTCCCAGAATCTGAGTGTCAGGAAAAAAGATATGGATTGTAAGCTATAACCAGTTCTCATATTGGCTGAGAACTTTCTGCCTTAATGCTAAAACAACATTTTGCATCATATGTTCCTTTTGGAGTTAAGCTCCAGAACCATGTATGATCTTATGTATATAGCGTTTCATTCAAAAATCTTTTATTTCAGTAATAAAATATCCCTGTTTTAGTTCTACCTCGTTGTTTCTTTCTCTCTTGTTTATTCCATTTCAGACTTCAGTTCCAGGATTCTCTCGGCATTTTTTTTCAGTTAAATGGATTTACTTACTGAGAACCTGTATATCTCAAATCAGTGTGTCATGTTGCACAGCTGGAGATGAAATAGCTTATTTTCTTTTTTATCTCTTTTTATCAGTTTTATTCTAAATTTACCATTTTATACCTTCTAAATCTTAGCCTGCTACACACCCGTGATTGAGTCCTGAGGAACGTGGAAGGAACAGATTCTGTCTAGTAACAAACTGATCAAAAATCCTTCTCAAAAAAAAAAAATGCTGGATGTTGGTGTTTGAAATGCAGTCCTGGCTCTGGACAAAAGTTTATCATCACGCTTTAAATACTTGAGATCCAGGTTAACTTCTTCCAGACTGCCACACACTGATTTTTATTCTTACAAATCCATGTAGTCAGAATCATTGTTACTTACATAATGGGCCTTTGGAGAAATATAGCTATGAAATAGGCATGGAAGAAAGAGATGTGAGTTTGAGTCAGCAGACAGATACTGCTGTATTCTAGAACTTGCCTTTGGAACCAGAATCCCCTTCTGCCATTCTAATTATCTTAGTATTTTAGCTTGCCAGTGGTTGTTGCATGTGATAATAGTGGATTTTAAATATCTCAGCATCTTCTGGAAAATGATGTAATCCAAGCAAAAAGTCTGAATGGATCACTGCACTGAAATTACTATCAAAATGCTTAAATTAAGATCAATAATTCAAAAAGGCTTAGCTCATTCTACACTTCTATTTTTAATTTTGGAATAATGATGCTAAATTGTGTCAAATCGTTTTTGATAAGAATGTTGGGAAATAAGGAAAGCAACTGTTTTCATATAAGAGAGTTGTTGTAATCTAGGGATATGTGGAATTCAGTCGAATTCTAAGTGTCATAGTTTATCTGATCTGTGATACAATTTATTTGGTATTCTTAAGAATAATTTGGTTTTTGAACCTATTTTGCCATTGTTTCTGGTTAATGCAATGCAGAGGTAAGAGGACTCTGAATTGAAAGGATAGGCCTGAATTTAATTTTTGCTCTGGGTCACTGTGAGTGCAGCCTCTTTGTTAAAGTGTTTTTTCTAACTATTTCCTAGATTAGTGGTGCTAGGTATCTGGTTGATTTGGATTTCTTGATAATATCTGTAAAGGACCATCATCTATATGCAAAAAGCTTGTGAGTGAATTCAGTGTACTTAAAAGGGGAGGTTACTGCCAGAAATGCTTAGATGTAATCAGTGAGGTCTTCCCCTCACCTCTGGTTGGCAAGGAAAGGAAAGCTGAACAGAGGTGGACACTAGAAGTAAGGGAAACTATTGCGAGTGGAATTGCATCCCTACAGCAGACTGGTTGTTTGAAGTTTGATGACCCAGTTTCCTGGAAGCTGTCAACTGTAGGGTGCCATGCACTAAGGAAGTGCTCTTCCCTGAAGCATTACAAAAGAATGATCTTGTTACAATAAACTTTCATTTGGCTTCCCCTATTTAGCCCTGTTACAAGGAAATTTTATTATCATGGCCAACCTCATGCAAGTGCCTAGAATTCTGGCGTTTATAGTGGAAAGCAAATGCCACTGCAAATTATTTCATTGTTATTACTATTATGTTCTTTCACTTCAATTAAAAAAAAATACTGCTTTAGATGAACTGCAGTCAAGTCTGTATTTATGGTAGCCCGGGAAAATCCATCACTAGAGAGAAATGTTTTCTAGATGTACTTCAGTAATATTCTTTTCTTTTACTTTCCCTATAATTTTCCAACTTGGAGTTGAATCCTCATTTTATGTGGAATTATATTTATAAATGCTTTTACTGTACTTCCTAAGGGTCAGTCAGGTATGTGATGTTAGGCATTCACTGAAGATGCAGCACTAATGTAAATGAAAAGTGCAGCAGCTATGTGGTCAGAGGATGAGAATAGAATACTCAGCACATCTTCATCTAATAAGTGAAACAAAGCCACATTAAGGTGAACTCTTCCACTAGAATTTCTCCAGTATCTGAGCATGAAGTGGATCCTGGCAGTCTGTGCTGTTACTTGGTCCTTGTCTTAGGAAGCCCTGCGGATGCTCACAGGAAGCTCTTTGCTTTCCATTGCTTAGAAGACCTGCACTGGACTTTGCCAAGCTTTTGTTCTTGCTTCCAGTTTCTCTTGCACAAATATTCCCTGAACACTGCAGGAGTTTTAGAGACCGTGTAGGCAGTCGATTATGAAGCATGTTGGTATTTGAGCATTCTGAAAGAACTGCACACAGAATAGTTAGAAAGCCATATACCTCTGCCTGTTTCAGCTCCTCTTTAATTTAATTTGTCTGTGTTGAATAGATGGTTACAGCTGCTTCAAATAATGTTGTCCATTTTTCTCAGAAATCAGCGTTATTCCTTTACAATGAGAAGGCACAGAATGCTGAAAAAAAAAAAAAAAAAATCTGAAACAGCCTTAATTTTCAGAAAAAAATGTGGTTGTGTGGAATTTTACCAGGTGGCTTAATTTCTGCTGCAAATTGCAGACTGTTTGCTTGCTTCTAGCTTGATGTCTCCAGTCACTGAACAGGAACTGCTATCTTCTCTTGGGATTTCATATCCAAAAGTGTTTCAGAGCATTTCATCAGCAATGGCTCGAAGGCGTGGATTTGTCTGCTATCTTCTGAGACACAAAGGGGAAAAGGTCTAGTTGTACACCAAATACCTTTTTCGTGTCTTAATCCTCTGATTTATTTTTCAGAAAAATATTTATATGCAGTCACTATTATTGGGAATTGCCCTTTTAGTTGTGCACTTCTTAGTCTTTTTAAAATTACTGGTTTTTTTTGTTTGCTTGTTTGTTTTGTTTTTTAAACAGCAGATTTCTACGTGGAGGTTGAGAGAGTCCTTTCAGAGCATATTCAATCTGGGGCTTGTTTTAGGCTGCTGAAAGTCTCATTAAGACAGCATAAGCTACTGTGCTGCGAAGAAGTGAAGAGGGAAAAGTAATGAAAATGTGAAATCAGTTGTGTATGAATATGTCACTCAGAAGGAGGATCCTTCCTATTAAGGAACAGTAAATGCATTTATTGAGGAACACTGTAGCAGTGCGTGGTCAGAGAATTTACTAGAAAGAGGCAGAAATTCTACAGTCTTGCCCTGTGATGCAGCTAGATTCCTGCTGTGTGGCTTAGAAAGAATTTAAGAGGTTTGTGACATGTTAAATATGGTACGGAGTGGCTGCACCTGAAGGGAAGTTGCCAAAGAATGTGTGAAGAAAAAAGAAAATCACTAGTAGATTTAACAACAGCAATAAACCTGAGAAGAGCATGAGTCAACCATGAATTGGTCATCAGCTTAGTGAGTGACAATTTAACTTGTCTTTTATCTTTTCTCAGGTCCAGTGACTCTCTAGTTCCCTTTCCTCCCCTAACCTTTCACCTGAGTAAAACTGGTGCTCCCTGCTTCTCTGATTGCTGTGTTCATGTAAAACTGTATCCCTTGGCAGGCACGCTTTAAAGGGTCAAGTGCAAATTGCATAGTCAGTTTGGGAACTGATATAAAATACTGCAGTTAGCATCCTACGTAGTCGTGCAGTCCAGCCTTGCTTCGCAGCCCATTTCTTCCATCTGGTTGCAGGTTGTAAATGCAGGTTCCTCTTTTCTGATTCTTAGAGCTGTTAGAGTGCTTGGTTTCAGCTGGTGCTCAAAAATATGACGAGAAGCAGCTTCTTAATCACAAAATTAAGGTTTCCATTTTTTTTTTTTAAATGGAAAATGAGTTTAAATTGCAGTGGGGGACGTTATGTTACTCTCTCCAAATACCATCCACGCTTTTTAACGATTCAGGACCTTTAACTAGATGGCTCACTGATTATTTCCCACCTCGCTTAATTCCATTGGGCATGGAGGAAGAAAAGATATCCAGAGGTACAAGAACTGTTAGTTTAACTAGAGTAAGAGTACTCTGCTTCATATTCCAGAAATGTTCCTTATACTTATTTCTTGTCCCCTACTTCTAAATATTTTATAGAAGTCCTAGTTTCAGTTGTTTGTTTTTTTTTTTTTTCCACTGTCACATATGACACTATATTTTGGCTTCAGAAGAAAGGCAATGCTGATAACACACTGATATTTTAGTTGTTGCTGAGCAGTGCTGCACGGAGCCAAGTTTCAGGTTTTCAGCTTTTCATGCTGTTCTTCCAGCATGGAGTTGTGGGGCACAAGGAGCTGGAAAGGGACAGAACCAGAGCAGTTGACCTAAACTCACTGAGTATTCCATCTCATATGGCAAAAAAAACAAACAAACTATAAAACTAAGGTGAATTGGCTGGGATGGGGGCAGCTGCTGCTCAGCAGGTGTTTCTGAATTTCTTCACATCAGAATATAAATTATTGCTTTCACACATCAAGTCCTCTTTAGGAGGAGAGACTATTTACCCCTCCATTATAATATTCAAGCCCTGGAAAAGAGAAGTTTTGCTTCTGCCCCAGGATTCAAATGTATGTATGATTGAGTGGACTGTTCATGTATCAGAATAATTATTTCTCTTTCTCATGAATAACAGGAATAAATAACTTGAGAAGGAAAAAAAAAAAAAAAAACCACAAAAAAAGATTTCTTTTGACTGAGAGTCTTGGAGGCTGCCTGGTTATTATCACTGAGGATCACAGTTACACGTGTAAATCTGCATTTTGGTTTATAATAAACTACATAATTGATTGTATGGTTTATCGCCTAGGTTTTAATTATTCCTTATTCATGCCAGTACTTAAATATCTTTTTTGAAACTATCTTCTGGGTTCCTAAAAAATAAATAGCAGAATCAGTAGTCAAGAATATTCTAAAAAAAAGGAAAGGTTGAGTCAAATGAATTGCTTTCCTTAATGTTACACTGCTAATTTCTCATGTCCTAGATCTAAACCGAAGAAGTTAGCTTGGTGCTTTTATCCTTCTAGTACTCATCCTCTCTGAAGACAACAAGTACAGAGCGAGAGGGAAAAGAATTGTAGCATTATTTTTGCAGTAGTAACACTTGCCTCCTATGGAACCTGAACTGAGGCAATCTTTACAGTGGTCACTGAACAGACAGAGCAACCTGGGAGTTGGAGATGTTTTTGTAATGGACCATTTTAGATAATTGACCTTCTGTAAGTGGTTCTGCTGTCTCATGGCTCTTCTGAATAATAGAATTTGAGAAATGAAATACCAAAAGTAATTGTTATAACGATTTTTTATTTCAACAGATATATTGAATAAGTGATAATTAAGGAAACATTTTAAATCATGGTTTTAAAATTAGTCTGTAATTCTGGAGCGAAATTGTTAATAATCTTTTCTTATGTAAGTATAAGGGCAAAAATTTGTCCTTTAATTTAATGACCAGAATGAAATTCACTAGAAAACTTTCCAAAGGAATATTTGATTTGGCATTGTGTCTTGATAGATAATTGGAAATAACAGGGGATATGAAAAAAATGCGTCTGCTGTGATAGTGAAAGTCTACTTAGGGTTCTGTTTAATTCATTTATTTGAATACTAAGTCTCTTCTTTTAACCAAGCTAATCGTATTCTCCAAAACTGATTTGATTAAGACTAGAGAAGGTAGTCCACAGGATCTCTTGATGCTGTAAGGGAATGGAAATTTTTCTTATTTTGAATAATAATTTTGTGAACCCTCAGCCTCACTGAGTTTAGAAAGAATTAAAGCATACAGCTAATTCACTCATCCATCTTGAGATTTCAAAATGGAAAATTTGGTGTCATATCAAAATCCACTGGATTCCTTTTTAAAACTCTTGTGTGATTTGTTTTCACAAAGAGAAATACTTTTGTTACAGAGTGGCAGTAAAATGACAGAAAGTGTTGCAGTTCAGCAGGAAACAGTATATGATGTGCTGCGTGGCTTTCTCCTCTTCTCCAACTCATTCCACAGGAGATGCTGGTGTTGTGCACGTGGTCTCTGTGTAAATACTCCAAAGTGTTTCTCAGCTGAGTCTCAGTAGAACCATTGTGTCTCCAGAGTTTAAAGTTGTTGTCAGCCAGTGTTTCAATTACAGTAACTGTATTAGCTCTTATAATAATATGCAAGCTATGCAGCCGGTCTACAAATAGGTGAGTAAGCTAGAGACCCATGCATTAGTACGCTTACTGCAGGATTACTAAGAAAATGGAGCCGTACTTTTAAAAAATATATTGGAGTGCCTGAAATACATGCTAAAGTTAGTATCGTTTATCTTGTAATATTTTTTACTTATTGAGAAAATGTAAAATTTACTTGCAAATAAGACCAGAAATGCAGAGCGAAGCATTTAACTGGTGTGGTTTGGCTGCTGTTGAGCTACAAGCCCACTTGATAACACTCAGATTCTTAGCCAAGCTGAAAGCTCTTTGGTAACTTGGAAACAATGTTAGTCTGCAACTCTCCCTTGCCAAAAGCTAGTGGCCTTACAACAAAAAAGTGCTACTGTACCTCCATGGCACCTTAGCAACTTGAGATGATCTACAAACGGGCTGTGCAGAAGAAGGAAAATCTCTGGCAGGTTTGTTTTTATTCCACATTCAATATTATGTTGCAGCCCTTCAATGATGTAAAAGACTTCTTGCTCTAATTGAATAGCCTTATGCAGTGAAACGGAAAAAATGTCATTGGTATATCTGCAGGATACATCGTGCAGAAAGAAATAAAAGCTATTGTTGCATTCATTACCCTAAGGGGGTAGCAAAAATAAAGTATATTTTCTGGGTTGCTTTGAAACAAGATTTTAAAATTAATATTCCATATAAAACACTCAAACACTGCAACTCCTTCCTGAGGGAGATTTACTCTACCTAAAATGAGTACTAGAAATCAGTTTCTGACATGAAAACTTGAGAGTTCTTCATCTTTAATCCATTTACTCCTAAATACATTTTTTTCCTTTTCACCATCTTGAAAATTTCTCATTGCATGTTTATCGTATTTTTAGATACTTGTGCTTAATTTCAAACATTCTTAGTTATATTAACATTTCTTCATATCTAGATTTCAGATTAGCACTCATTTCTGCTGTGTGTTGCTGAATTTCTCCTATAAAAACTGATATTTTCTGTTCACAGTCTAAGTTTTTTTCCCATCTGTGGTTTCAAAAGATCCACAATAATAAGATAAGGACTTTTGTATTGAGGTTGCAGTATGAAACCATAGACAGTCTGTCTGATGTATTTTTGCCTGCTTGTGTGTGATTTGCTGTCAGCTTTCTTTGAAAACTCTTGCTGCTTTAGATGTTTAACTCCTGCTGCGTGTTTGTTTTTTCTCCCTGTTCTGTATTAGGGTTTCAAAATCATTTTCTTTTACCTTTGAGCATCTCCCTACTGTAGCATATTTTAAGAGCCAATATGAAGAATTGCTCTGTGGCTCAGGAAATGTGAGTTTTGTTTCTGGCTCTGCCACAGGCCTACAGCACAATCTAAGAACAGTCATTGTCTTATTTTCCTCTTTAAAATGAGAGCATGGACCACGCTTCTTCTCCAGTCAAGGATAAGCATTCTAGGGAAGTTACTGAACACAAGAATGTTAGCAAAGATACAAAAGAACCAGCATTCTAATGGAAATTGCAGAAAGCAGAACCAGAACTTAAAGAACTGAAAAGAAAAAATAATGAAAGAACAAAAATTCCTATTCAGTCTGTAGATTATTTTTAATGACTTGTATCGTCCAACTCCTGATTCCTTGAAATAGTGGTGTGTAGCTGAATATTGCTTTGAGCCAGGGATAAAGAAGCATTACTGGCACTAAAAATATGTGATCTGCAAGAGACTCAGTAACATGGATAATATATTGTCAACCAGTAGCCTTTTAGGAATCCTGCTCATGAGTGTGATTTTCACTTTCTATAGGTGTATATTGTGTAAACTGCTGTGACCTTTATTCTGCAGCTAATCGCAAGGTAAATGGGGAGGCAGAAGTTCACATTCTCCTTCAAAGCAAGAGAGCATCACAGAGGGGTGGCACTGCACCTGTGGACAGGCAGATGTAAAGCTGAAGCACTCAGTGGTATATTTACCACTTTTTTTTTTCTTTTTTTTCTGCTTACATGCAGATTGCCAGAGGTAGGCAATGCTCTCTGATGTTAAGCTTTTCATTAAAGGTGTGAAGAGTTTTACACTACTGTAAGACCCTATTTAAAGTGATTATTAACCAGTATGTTGTTGATCTTTTAGCTTTTATATTCAGTCACTTTTCTAGTTACTTAGTTGGCTTTTATACCAGTAATGCAATTACAGCTTACAGGTTATGTTTTCACCAAATAAAAAGGCATCTGAAAAAATATCTCAATTTTTAGTGCAAATTTAGAAGCTGACATCCTTTTCCAGCTCTGATGTGAAAGTGAAAACTGGCCATTTCCAGGCAAAAACAAACAGGAGACAAAACAAAAAATCTGAGCTAATTATTTTTAGCAGTCAGACTGAAGAGCTTCTAGAAAGGTCGTGTGTCTTTGTGAGGTTCTGTTATCTTCAAGTCATAGGGATGGTAGACTTGGTTCCTTCTCAATAGGGCAAAATAGGGCACCTTCCACTCCCCATGTTAGGGGCAGAAAGAGCCTAAAATAGCTGAATGCTTTTTGTGGTCATATAGTTTGATGATTACTATGTTAGTCCAGAAATACAAATCTATATAATTAGGAACATTTCTACCAGCTCCAAAAAGAATAGAAGATTGTGTATTCTGTGATTAATTCTGCGTAGGTGTTTTAATACATATAAAACTGTAATTTAAATGGTGTCTGAATGTCTTGCAGTAGCTAGCCCTTTTTCTCATGGTCACTGCTGTTTATTCTCATGGGGGACTTCAACTTCCCAGATGTCTACTGGAAATACAATACAGCAGTCTAGGAGATTCTTAGAGTGTGTGGAGGATAAATTTCTGTCAGCTTGTTGATCTGTTTATGACCTGGGAAGTACTTGTGGGTGATGGGATGGTTGGAGAGTGCTTTGGGTGCAGTAATGACAAAATGACTTTTTGATCCTTGGTGAAATAAAGAAGGCAGTTACTAGAACTACTATCTTGGATTCCTGCTTGCAAACTTTTTGTCTTGTTTGGAGACCTGGGAGCCCTTGGGAGATGCTTCTAAATGGCAAAGGTGTCCAGGAAGGCTAGGTCTTCTCAAGGAATTAAATCTTAAAGGCACAGGTGCAGGCTGTCCCAGTGTGCCCAAAGTTGAGCTGGCACAGGGGGCAAGGCCAGCCTAGCTAAACAGAGAACATAATCTGGAATTTAGAAAGAAAAAAAAAACATCTTAAGAACTCTGAAAGAAGGGACAGGCCGCTCAGGAGGACTATAGAGCCATTGTCAAGCTGTGCAGGGGGAAAATCAGCAGGGCAAAAGCCTAGCTGGAACTCAGTTTGATTAATGCAGTAGAAGACAAAAATATCTTTATAACTACATCATCAGCAACGGGAAGATTAAAGAGAATTGCCATCCTTTATTTGATATCAGAATATGGAAAATATGACAAAAGATGAGAAAGTTACCCAGCAGGAAAGGACCTGGGGTTCTGGTCAGCAGCTGGCTGAACATGAACCTGCAATGTGCCCAAGTGGTTCTCTATGATTACCTTGAAAGGAGATAACTGCAAGGAGAGTGTTGATCTCTTTTCTTAGACGCAAGTGATTGGATGAGGAAATTTTTGTTTTTAAGTTGTTCCATGGGAGGTCTGAATTGGGCACTAGGAGGAATTTCATCATGGAGAGTGTGGTTAAGAACTGAAATGGGCTACTCAGAGGGGTAGTGGAGACCCCATCTCTGGAGATATTTAAGAGTCCTGTGGATGTGGCACTAAGGGACAGAGATTAGTGATGGGGCTCAGTAGGTCAGGGTGATGGTTGAACTTAATCATCCTGAAGGTGTTTTCCAGATGATTCTCTAATAGATTAGAATTATAAAGCTAGGGAGGAAGTGCAGCAAATAATACTCAGCAAAAACAGAAAATGCAGTTTATTTTTCTTTCAGCCTGAGTAATTTCAAGGGCTGATTATCAAATGCCTACTTTTGCTTCTGGGAGGCTGTGTCAGAATACAAGCACACTGAGTAACACACTCCCTACTTAAGCTTGGTTAAGATCTGTTATGTGTTAACCACTCACTACTATCATGAATCCAGACCACTGTAAAACATTTGTCTGTCATAATGAGAATCTGGATTTTATTCTCAGCTTTAGCAGACATAACCTTGTCCAACATCCCTGGCTCAGGTGCTCATTATCTCTTTAACGAAGGGGCTATAACTTGCTTGCCATTTAAAATGAAGTTTCAGGATCAAGTTCAGTGGTAGAAGACTTTTAACACTGAATATTGGAAGAGACGATGGAGGAAAAGAAAACATCTGTGTGTACTTCAATGGAAATGGAGTAGTGAGGGAGCTTAGCTGTACATAAAAAAGCAAAAATCACATATGGATGTGAACACCCCGTATTGGAAATAAATTTTAACATTTGTCCCGTTTCATCAGACACTTAAGCATGTTAGTGGAGCAAAGTAAGCAGATTCATACATTTCCTAAATCCTGTTTTGAGCTTAGATTTCTTGTTGTGTCACTCTTGAACACAGAAATCTTCTTGTCCAAGCTGGGTTCATTTTTGAAATAATAGATGGAGTTTCATTGTCTGACAGACTGAATCCCATTAGGATGTAGCAATGCTCTGGGTTCTTACAGGTGGGATTTCAATAACAGATCTGAAAGAGCAGAGATGCTGAGCATCAGTGTCACCCTTTCAAGGATAGACCGATCTGAGGTACAAAGGAGCTCTCTGTTCTACAGAATAAGGTAGAAACAGGCAAAATAGCATTTTGAATCATCAGCGCTATTGGCAATAAACCTGTAATATCATTTTCCTTTATAATAAAATTGCTTTACTGGAAGAACTTTACAAATAAAGCAAATTTCTCCTTATGATACTATTTTATATCATGGGCAGAGTGACTACATTGGGATGCTCATTTGGACTTTAAACTTGTAAGAACATACAGGCAATAAAATAAAAGCCCAAGGGAAACTGCTGAAATATCTCCATTGCAGAATACATATACATTCATTAGAAGTGAGTTCGGTTAAAAGAAATCTGTTCTGCGACAATAAAAATCTATGGTCTTTTCTTTCTCAATAATTCTGCACAAATGGCTCGCTGAGGATCATGACGTATTATTTATGTGGCATTAATTCTCTCATACCTGCTAAAATACACAAATGATGTTTATGGTATAAAGTGTTAGAATTTCCTAACATAACTAACATATCATGGGTATTTAGCAGTGTTTTGTTTAGTCTCTCATCAGGCTGTGTGTGTGATCACATGTGACTCTCTAAATCTATCCCTTTCCTCAGCTGCATATTTTCATATGAAGTAAATAATTTACTGTTTACCAAATGTTTAAGTGAGTATCTATTTATTGGAGTGGGTAGAAGGAATAAGAAAGCTATAGTCTGATGTTCTTTGCTGTTAGCACCATCTGGAACTGCATGTGCTCCTCTTTGCACGGAGCAAGAGAAAAGCTATGTAACACTCATTCATTAATGTCTTGGTTGTATTCTCTCATTTTAAGTGGAGATATCCTTAACAGTAGCAGAGAAGCACAAGAAAACAGTAATGACAGGATAATGGAAGACACAAAAAGCTTTGATGAAGATAGGAAGGAGAGGCAGTTATCAGTACGGCTAAATATTTCTATTGTACTTTGCTTCTTGACATAAGCACCAAGCTGGAGCTCTTTAACTAGATCCCACTGAAAGATACACTGGTTTTGTATCTGTCTGTGCATGTGGCACAGAGAAACTGTGACTGAAAGAATCTATGAATACAGAAGGAGAAAACAATTCTCTGTGAGCTCTCCCATGTGCTTTAGTGCCAAAACACTCATCTGAACATTGTTGGAGAGAATGTAAATGAGGGAAGGGACCTTACTTCTGTATATATCCCTGGTGATGGAAAAATTTATTGAGTTCTCATTTCCAAACATTAATATGGATTAAAAAAAAAAATAAAAAACAACAACAACAAAAAAAAAATGGAGTGAATACAGAGGTAAATTTGAAGTCCTATTAGAAAGATACAGAAAGTATTCCCCAAAGGGAAATCTGGTGCTTTGTCTGCTTAAGTCATCAGAAGAAATATTTAAATCTGGCTGAGTTATGCTGGGTGAGGACTTACGCAGAGAGAAAATAATAGGTGCAGGGGAGCTGCTCCAAACACACATCAGAACAAACACTAAAATTTAAGCAAAAATACCTTCAAGCTTGATATAAAAATACATTTCAGCTAAGGAGACTGATTTTAGCTGTAGAACAAACTAACAGGGAATGTACTGGGAACTTGTACTGCCCTAATATATTTAAGCCAAGACCAACTTTGCCTTTGTCTGGTACAAGTTATTGATAATTGTATGAAATTATGTCTAATATGACACAGAAATTAGACTGAATGACCTAAATGATGATTTTTTATTATTATTTTTTTTTAATAAAAAGCATACAACTCTGAAAGCAACTAATAAACCAGGAAGGAAGAAACTCGGAAACTTACACTGAGTTTATAATACATTAAATGATATTCATGCAGATTTTTATTTATGCTTACCAGCTTGGCTGTTTTGTTTTTTTTTTTCTTGTTAGTCAAATAAGAGCTCTTCAAAATCTAGTGATTGAGTAGGAACTGTACAAGTCATGAGTAGGCAGAGTCTTCATTTCATTTCTCTTACAGCTAGCATAGTTTAATCTGTTTCATCTCCTCTGCTAGTAATTATCTTTTTGAATGTTTAATTTAGCAAAGAAATTGTTGCCTTAGGCTCCTTTCTGCAAGGTGCTGGACTGCTTCTTTCCACTCAGTTCAGAGAGGGCTGAGGTTATGAAGTATTTTGCAACATCTTTCCCTAATTAATAATTTTGAAAATCATCATTAAAAAAGCTTATGGTATCACAGTATAACCTGTCTACATGAAGAACATAATTAAATATTCAAGTTAGTATTTCGTAACTACTGTTCTGTGAAACGCAGGAAATCACAAAGTGAATGATGGGCTTGCTGTTTGAACAGTACCTGTGAAGTGCACTTATTCAACATCATCAAGCTGGAGAATGATATTAACACTTTCTGTCTTAATTAGATATTTCTGGTATGTTGAATGTGTGGTGGTTTTGTTGATCATAAAAGTGTATGTATGTGATTTCAGATATGGAATTTATTTTGGTAGAGAAGGAAACAGAGCCATGTTAAAACTCAGTTAAAGAGAAAAAAAAAAAAAAAAAAAAAAAAAAAGAGAGGTTGCTTACCTAAGGACACTGACCCAATGACTGGAGTTTTTCAGTGGCCTAAATGGTGCTCCAAAAATAAATAAATAAAGAGTAGAACCAAACTAGGTGACATGACAGTGTTCATTAGAGCTGTCAAGCTGAGATGATAAACTAACCCTGCTTATTTGAGATTTTATAAGAATGGTTGTATTATAAAAAAAAAAAACAAAAACTTGTACATAAGAGGGGCAGAGAAAATAGATGTGAGATAACTATAGATCGTTAACTGAGATGGAGGGACTTTTGTGACTTTTGTAGTTATGTGATTAGCTACTGAAATGTCAATGAGGAAAATATCTCCCGGAATCAGATTAAGTCAAAGTTAAAAAGAAGACGTAGTGAATGATATTCCCATCAAGGAAAACTATAGGAAAACGTGTGTAAAGGTGGTGCACTGGAAGTGCTAAGTCAGGACCTGAATCAGTGATTGAGCACCTGGTAGGAAGGTAGGGCCAATCCAGGGGAGCTCAGGTGCATGTAGTGCATCTGAGTGACCAGAAGGGGTGGAGCCAGGATCCACCCCTTCCTAGACTTTATTTAGGGGTTGGCAATTGAAGCAAAGGCAGCTCATTTGCAGATCCCTAGCTGGGGACCTTGCAGGTTTTCTGGAGGTAAGCAGCTTTTTTCTCTGTATTTCTGTTGTATCTGAGGGGATCCTCACTCACTGTGGCCTGTGATCTTACTGCTCTGCTGTCTTGTGGTGCTTTCCATTGCATCACAGATGAAAATATTCACTATTCTACAAAACTTTTCATTGACTCCAGCAAATGGACTTACTTGTTTATCTTGATCCTGCTCTGTAACTAAGATAGATTTCTGGCATTTTTAGCATACCACAGAATTACAGAATCACATATTTTTCCTTCCTGTTGTATTTTTCTTTTCCAAATGATTGATGGAACAGCCTTTTGTAAGTTTTCTTTCTCAGATTGATTACTGGTTTGTTAGAAATAAGTAACCTTTTAAATTAGTGAGATTAGTAGATGTAACAGATTCTGAGGCAGTATTTTCAAATCAGCTGGCTTTTGCAAGAGTTAAACAATGTGACAGAGCGTGCTTTTTCGTGATGCATACCTCAATCCTCTGCTTTCAATGAAGTTAATCTTAATTTTACTCTACAGTGTGAAAAGGTGAAGGATGCATTTGTTTTCAGTTCCTTTGCCAAGAATTTCACAAATGACAGCTCAAACAGAATTGTAATAGTAGTTATGAATTCTGTTAAGCATAACTACTCAATTAGTAACTGGTAATACTTCTAAAATCTATCTCATCTTTGAACTTCATTAAACTGAGCTATAGTCAATTTTCAGTAGGGAATTATCATAGATGTTTCTGTGTTTGAGATATGTGTCTGAAGTATATCTTGTTTATCAGTATGCTGTGGTAATGTGCCATCTACTTGTAAGTGTAGATTACTGCTTTTGTTGGTGCTTGACAGCCTCTGCAAACTGAAGAGAAATACTTAAAGAATAGTTTGTAAGAATTAATTAGTATGTTTTCTGAAAAGTTCCACAATATCCATGTTTTGAAGAGATTAGTTGCTAGAAAAATGGAAGTGGCTTATATGAAGGCTTCATAGGGCATCTTATGTTGCTTCCAGAAGGCAGTTAATGTTGGTCCAGCTGCGTGGAGAAGTATTTGCAACCTCCAAACTTTCTATATACTCAGAAGCCCTTCTGCACTGGTCAGCTCCATGAACTTCAGGTTCACAGATTTCCTTCATCTCAGTGAGAATTTAGCAAAGAAAGCTGAAGGTTTTATTTGCTAAGTTTCATTATTACAGAAAAAAAAAAAATGATGATGTTGCCATGCCACATGAAGATGAAGATGTTCTTATCGGTTGTAAGGAGGATTTTTTCATCTTATATCAGCAATTCAGATTACTTAAATTTTTGTTGCTTCTGTAATAAACGTTACTATAATAGATGTGGAAATACAGACCTATTGACGTTGTTGCCAACAGTGAAATATTCAGCTAATCCCCTAATATCGCTTTCTATGAAAAGCATGCAATGAATGTGGTTCTGACTTAATCTGGTTAGACTGACTTGCGTGACCTGTGGATCCCTGAGGAGCACAACTGAGTTCACTGGCCTAGCTTCTGCTATGATTGCTTCAGTCTGATTGTTAGGAGGAAGAAATGGTCATACTGCTTTAGCTATCATCAGAACACAGTCACAGAAAATCACTGAATGATGTTTTCTTGAATATATGAACACCTGCTTTTTTTCTTTGTTTTCATTTATTTTCTTATTTTGTTTGTGGGTTTTTTTTTGTTTTTTTTTTTTTTTGAAACTAGTTTCATAATGTAGTAAAAGATAGATTACAGTGCTTTCCATCTGTCCAAAATTTAGTCCTCATCTTAGGCTTTTACTGAACAGAAGCATGGTAGGCTCTAAGAATGATGCTCAGTGTTGTCAGTATTTTAGCAGAATAGTGAACAGTGAAGGCCAGTAGGTGCATTCAGGGTAGAAATAACTTCTGCATGAAGTCTTTACCTGGGCTTTATAAAAAAATCCTCTCTGTGGGGAAAGGCTTCATGAATTTACTACTATAAGGAAAATATTAAGTGGATCTCAAACCTTTTTAAACAGCAGATAGTGCATCTGTGAGTGGTTGCTTCACTTCCAGTCCCCTCAGGCTTGATGTAATGCTATCCAGTATACGCCATCTCTTTTTTTATTGTGGTACCTTTAGCATATTTAGCTTTTCTCTGTGAAAGTACCTTGTAAAAATACTTTGTCACTTCCCAAAAATTACAATAACCTCATTCATTATGTTATAAATTATCATCATAATCATTCAGGTATAATAATTCATAGTATTGACTATAAATGAGCTCCAAATGCTGGGTTATTTTTCTGGGACTTCTAATAAGCAGATTCAGAGAACATTCAGGGGATCATTTTCTCACACATGTAAAATCTAGAATAAGATCAGAACGTTCTGTTTCTGTGTAATAGTTAGAAACTTAAAAGGTTGCATTTCAGAATGCACAAGAGGATTTATTTGCTTGTTTATTCTGTGAATCCAGCTTGAAATTTTGGCATGTAATTAACAACTACAGGGCCTTACTGCTGGCAAATAGATTCCATTATTTGGTACACAACAACCAGCACATTTTGTGTCTCATTTCATTTTCTACTGTCTTTTTGTTATTGTTGAGATTTCCTTGTTTTATTTAGCTGTCCTTTGAAATCTTAATATAAACATGTTACTGATATATCCACAGCTCACAAATTATTCCTTTTATCTCCATTGTAATATTTTTTCCTTCCTTACGATGATTTACTTGATCTTTTGAGATCATCAGATACTGAATTCATAGTGCAATAATGTCAAGTATTCAACGGTTTTTGTTTTGCATTAGAATAGGTATTGCATCTTGAGAGCCATGTATTTGAAAACAAGTCTGATGCATGTGCCTATAGTAACATTTATTTTGCCCTGACATAAGCAATTACATAAAATATTTAGTATTTGTGTGTAAGAGGGAGAAACATGTTGAAGTTTTACCTCTTTATTCAAGGCACATTCGATTATCTCACAGCTTTCTGAATCAGACAGTTGAGAGAGTGGAATGTATACTGTAGATATCCCATATGAATACTAGGAATCCAAAACTGAAAAATATGATTATGACCTTTAGCATATCTGTGACAATTCTACATTCTATTCCCCTGGTTTCTTCAACCTGACCCTCTCTCTAGGTTCCATTCAGTAATATATCCACTTCCTGAATAAACAAAATACCTACAAATAACTGTATACCCAGAGGGGGGCAGGAACACAAATAGGCCTCTTTTTATTTTTTTTTTTCCTAGCTGTGGAACTGTGTTCAACTTCAGTGGATTTGCAATTTGACTCTCACGAGGACGCTTTTTGTGCCTACTGCTCAGAACGGTGGTGGTTTTTCTGCTGCTGTTATCTGAGAAATTGCAGTGGAAAAAAGACCACCACTCTTGATCAGTATTGCTTGAAATACTGTCCTGAACTGAAGTCAAATGATACAATGAAACCAGGAGAAAAATCAGGAAAGTATGTCTGGGTGAGCAAGAACCAGTGGAAGGAAGAATTGGTGAACCCTGTGGATGAAGAATTTAATTAACCATTCTCATTTCTACCTTCAAAATTTCTTTTTTACATCAGAATTTAAGTCCCATTTCCCTAACTGTTCTTTCACCTATTCTCTGTGTTGGCTTCCTAACACATTTATTGGCAATTCTTCCATCATCTTTGCCTGGGCTGATTTTATATTTCTTCCTCTGTGTCTGTTTCTTAGAGACCATGTGTGGCAAATGAGCTATTGTGTGGCACAGAGACTATTTATCCCATGTGCTAGCCAGAGAGGATGGCATTCCAATCCACTTTCTGATTCCCACCAGCTAATGGTGATAACAAATCTAACAGAGATGCAGTTGGTAGTTCAGATGCAGGGCGAAGAAACACATGTGCATCACTGCAGTGATGTGTTTTATTACCTGTAAGACACTGTCTTGGTTCTGATGTCTCTGTCAGAGCCCGAGTACTACCGAGTACTACCGAGTACTACCGAGTACTACCGAGTACTACCGAGTACTACCGAGTACTACCGAGTACTACCGAGTACTACCGAGTACTACCGAGTACGTAGGTTTTCTAGGTGAAAGAGCTGCAAGGTGAACACTGTGGAAAGGCATCTGAATGCTTCACTGTGATAAGATGAATCTGACACTTTTCCACTCCAATCAGTTTAAATCTATGAATCTGATAGTGGAAAGAATTAAGATGAGGATGTCATGCTCTCTGAGGAAAAACTGAGAAACTGTTCATGGAAGTTTTCCTTTATGGGAATATCAGCAAGGCCCTGTCATAATGAAACAAGTTGCTAGATCTTATGTGGTTCTTATCATGAGATTGGTGGTTTTGTGGAGATCCCTTAGTTTCCCTTTGTTTCACACTCCCACTGCTGTGGCTCCAACTTGCTGTGTAGACACTGCTGCAGATCATGACAAGGCCATGTTGTCCCATGCAGAGAGGGAAATGCTACGTTGGCAGTTGGTACTCAGTATTTCAATCCTATCTTTAAAAATATCCACTAGAATTGACAATGAGTTGCCCTTGCAAGTGGCCTGACTCAGAATCTTATTTTGTTCTGACCTTTTCCTTTATTCTCCTTTGCTGTGACTGTATCTGTTAATCTTGCTGTCTTTCCTTGAATATAGATCCTGCTGTCACCTCATCTTGCCAAATAATACATTATGAAGAGTTATTTTATTGTCCCATTAACATTGCTGTATTCACAACAAACTTCCTTCTTCAGGACTGACTTTTTTGTGTACTGTAGTTTTGGTATCTATACTTCATCTCTTTTTTTTTTTTTTTTTTATAATATTTTGTTGTAAATAGATTCTACATACATTTGTTGTGGGATATAAGAGTGGGTTTACTGGCTGTGATAAACACATAGCTCTAATAAACTTAGTCTCTTCTTATTCTGAGAGGATTATCATCTAAGTAGCCACGTTGATGGGATCCAAATTCTAGCACCTACTGTCCATCATAATTTCTTTGTTCCATTTCATTCTGTACACTTGCAGATTTCTTGCTCAGTCAGGTGAATCCTCTTCTGAGGATGTTTTATTAGTTTAGAGAAATCCTATAGCTAGCAAGCGTATCCTTTGGGAGTATTTCGTTGATTATTGAGAAAATGCTTCAGAAAGATCCATGAGAAATACTGTCCTTTGCACTGATGCTGACTGATAAATTCCAGTACAAACCACAGCCTTAAATAAGGCATTAATTTAAAATGCGTTTTTCTTTTGAAAATTTACATTGCTTCAAAAGCCACTGCACTCTGTGACCTAATAGTTTGGATTACCTTCACATCAATGCTCAGAATTTCTCTTCAGTAACATATTTTGCAATTGAGAAGCAAAAGAAAATGGCTGAACACTTCACAATTATTATTTTTTTTCTAATAATGAAAGGTGAGAGTTAAGTTCAGCAAGGAAGTCATAGGAGCAATAGGTGTCCATGTGGTTCATCACAACTCAGCTTGCACTGTGAATGAGACAAGAAAAAATGATTTTCAGAGGCCTGTCATGCAAGTCTAATCATACAACCTTTGGTCAGCTTGTTGTGATTTTTAAGTGTAAGCTCTCATGGTTCTTTATGTTGTGCTTGTTTTGTGCATGCTTGAAATCTAGATTTTGCAGGTTCATAATTATGGATTAACAGCTTCAAACACTTTCTAATTTTTAACCAGGCTTTTTCATTTTTATATGCAGTTCCTTTTTGTATCAATAGAATTCAAAAGTGCTGAGCAAAATTTGCTGTGTTTTTGTGGTAAGATGGGCAGCAAATGGAGCAGATCTTCATTTCTATTTTTCTTCTTTTCTTTAGCTGTTTTCAAATAAAGATCCAAGACTTGCAGGTGATTGTTATAGGCATCTCCTTATCCATGTGGATAGTCTCACTAAGCTTGTAGATGACATCTGAAATTTTTTTCGGATGTATGTTTATAGGACTAGGAAAACAAATTACAGCTAAGGAATTTATTTGTAGAATCAATTGGTTGCTTTCCATGAGAGAGTAAGAAGAGAAATCTACAGCAAAGGAAGTCATATCTCACCTATTTTCTTTTAAATAATTTTTTTATAATATTTACTACACAGAGGAAGTATTCTGCAAAGCCTAAATCCCATTTCCACTGAGATGCTGACCTCATTTATTCTCCTGGGACAGGAACAAGATGAAAATTAGGTTGCTTCACCTTGAGAGGAAAAAAGGTCAGTTGCCTCTGACGTGAATATTCTAAGAATGGAGCTGAAAGAACCGGTGCTCTCCCAAAAGGAAAAAGAAAGGGGGAAAGTGTGTCTGAAATATAGAGCCGCAATATTTGTTTGACAGAGAACCTACCTCGTGCTTTGACAGTATCTTTCTATAAAACTATGCTTTCAGCCTCCTTCTTTGGGAGTGTCTACCATGATAATGAATTACTAAGTTGTGCTGTGTTTCAGTGTCTTCAGCTATCTTCTACAGCTTCTGTTCTCTCATATAAGGAGCAAGCAACCCTGTTAACTACCGATTTATCTGGCCACCTTGGGACCCGCTTATTTGCTCTGGAAGGTTTTTCTTCTTGTAAAGCTTTGACCTAATGACACATCTATGTCAGCTGAACTTTCCAGTTTCATACCTGCCCATACACAGAAGTCTGAAAATCTGCAGCTCTGTTTAGGGAGGGTGAGAGATGGCACATTGTTAGAAAGAACCTAGGGACCCCTTCCCCCTGCCCTTCATTGTACACTTATAAAAGAACATGAATAAGCTGAACATCACATACAGCTTGATTAAACCAAAGATTTCAGGATACTGTCCTAATAGATAGGATTTGTGACATAATTCAGAGAAGATATTTCATTCATTGGCTTCATAATCCATGATGTCAGAAAGAAGTATTTGATTGTTTTTAGGGACGAGAACATGATTTAAGAATCCACATACCTTATTTTAGTAGAAATAACAGACTGAGAATACAGATCTTTTGTGTAGAAATGCACTTCACATTAGTGATTGGTAAGCTAGAAACCATTGACAGGTATGAATACAGGTAGACACACAGGCAGGTAGAAATATACAGACCTTTTAACATTCTTTTTTATAACTAAAGTGTGCTAAAAAAAACCACACCAGATAATAACTTAGGCTTTTTAAAGCAAAGGCTGACAGGACAGTGTGTTTTGTTTTTAACCTTAGGTATGCCCCCTTTTAAGTAGGTACAAAGCAGAGTCCTTAAATGAATTCTTGTGAGTATAGAGCTAGTTGGATGTTCAGCTTTGTCTACCATAATAGAAACAATCCTGGTACGTTCTTGTAATAAAACTGACTTCACTCTTATTTTTCTACGTAAATACTGTCACACCATATCGTATTGATCTTTAAGACTAGAATTGTGAATGTTGAGAGAATCTGTACTGCTCTAGGGACATGTGCTTCGGAGAGCATAAGTGAAAGATTTCTATCCACGTAAGCTCCAAACACATCTCTGCAAACACAATTAAAGATTAAGAGAATTAAAGACTGAAAGTCAAAAGAAGCTTCCTCTTGACTGTGGTGAGATTTGATTTGTGTCCAAAGGGTGAAGTAGCCATGTATATCACTTATAGTGCACTCTTTGTTTATGTTGACCAAACCAGGACCCCAAAAATATTTTTAGTAAACACACCTGTCTGCATATGCTTAATTGCAAAATATTTGTTTGCAAATATTTATTCAT
This sequence comes from Lagopus leucura, assembly GCF_019238085.1. Taxonomy (NCBI): domain Eukaryota; kingdom Metazoa; phylum Chordata; class Aves; order Galliformes; family Phasianidae; genus Lagopus; species Lagopus leucura. The sequence goes on along the minus strand of NW_024962252.1, from coordinate 68,348,380 downwards.
GGTTGTATTTATTACATATTTATGCTGAGTAGGCAGCACAGTCAAATTCATTGCACAGAAAAAACGTCCAAGTAAATGCATTAGAATAAAAGAGAGTTTCTCAGATATTGAAGAACTTGGTAAGATTGTTGTTCAAAGCAAATTTTAGTGGCGCTTGTCTGATGTTTCATCGTTGAACTTACTAAAGACTTGAAGCTACTGTGAGGAAGAAAAGTCTTTAATATATATCAATAATCTAAGGCATGGCATTCTAAAACTATTCCAGCTATTTACTTAGAACAATGGCAGAAAGAAAACTATTAGTCTCTCACTTCAATGAGTCTTGTGCCTGAAGGAGTGCTAAGCATTTGAAAGCTAAATTAGAAAGAAGTTATATGGACGTTAGTAGACAAATTTGCCTGTAAAAAATTCTTCAACAGTAAGCGAAGCAAAACCAGGCTGGCAGGCTGAATAAACAAATGCAGACAAAATGCACATTGTTATGTGCTTCATCCATTACATTAGACAGTTCAATTATACTTCGAAAGATTTATAGGCTAGTTAGCACGCTTCTTGTTTGTGGACTTTGTGTATTTATGCAAAATGCCTCCAATGATAAACGTGTGGCAGAATTTCAAGTATGGTGAAAAACATGGCAGTTCAATCTAGGTTCACATGGTCCACGAAAGTGACACCGTGAACATGTGTGGACATTGGTTCTTTATGCAATTATTCTTGAAGATCTGTTGGATATAAAATTTCTTCAGGAACACTGATGTCTTTGTAACGTGGAAAATGTTGGGGTATTTTAGCCTGTATGCAGATGGGGAAATGGTTCTTTAGTTGTGAGTGTCCTGTTCACTCAGTAGTTCCTGTATTCAAGATGCTTGTGGCTTACTCCTAAATCGATTACAATTTGTCCAGGAAAGATGTATCTATGTTGAGTCATGTCAAGACAGCTGAGTGATTTAATCAATTCAGAAATATTATTTCACTTTATTTCACTTTTAAGGTCTCTCTTGACATCATTGTTGTGCCAGAATTATTATTTTTACTATTTTATATAGGGGCAAAAGAATGTTGAAAAAAAAACCAAAAACAACAAAATGATTATTTTTACAATGCTCTAATGGTTTGCTTTCATGATAACCTTGTTTCTGGTGAGATCTATAATTATTACAATTTAGGTCACTGAACCCTAAACGATGCTTCTCTTAATAAGAGTGCTCTTAATCTTTTCGTAAAGGGATAAGAAAATAGCTATGGTTTGAAAGGTTATTTAGTGTAAGAGTTCAGTTTGCAGAGTGAATATTGCTCATTAGAGTAAAGAATCGAGACTGAAAAAATTAGATAGCTATACAATGTGACTGTTTCATTATGGGTAGGCTGTAATGACTTGTAAATGGCTGACATGGATTTAAAAATGAAATTCTACCTCCTTAATCAGATTTTATTGAAGTCTCTCTAGAGTTTTCACCAGTCCAAAACAATTGCAAATAAAATAGCTTGCAATTTCTTATACTTGATCTGTTTATACTATGCCTTAATAGTGTGCCTTTCATATAAGCATAAAAGCCTCAAACCTGCCACCATAAGAATTTTTCATAGCTAAAAGTGTGCCCTGAGTACATAGTATTAAAAACCAAACAAACAAAAACAACCAACAACAACAAAAACTAGGCTGACAGAGACCATAAGATTTTATATAAAAAGTCTAGCATACTAAGGCATGAGCCCTATTTCTTTCTTGACAGATTTCTTACCTGTTCTTGAAAGCCTTGAGCATGGAAAGAGGCTGTACAATATTCCCAACCAATCCATTGTATTGATCCTTTGTCTTCTGCAGTAGAAGTCAGAATTCAGCAGAAAAATAATTTCTCAGCTTGGTTTTCACTCTCAGAAGCTCTTAGGAGACAAACATATTAAAAGCAAGATGACAGTTCATGACTCTGTACCTGCTTCAGAAACTTGGAAACCAAGTTAAGGAATAATTTTTCCCCAAAATTCTGCTTCTTTTGCAACAAAAGCAGAATTTTGAATCTCTACTCTACAGGAATGTCTTCCAAGAACTTGTTGATGCAGTGGACTGGCAAAAATGTCCAGGAAATGGGGGGAAAAAAATCTTGAAGGAAACTCAATGTTTTCTTTCTAAAGTGAACATTATTTACAAGAGCTTGTGGGTGCACCAGACAGTCGTTGTGAAATATCAGAGCCTCCACAGATGTGATTAAAATGACTAACATTCTGTCCTATAGCTACATAGTTCTAAATCCTGGCCTATTATTTGAAACAGACCTTGGAAACAGCAGATAACTTTTACTGCATAAGGATTCTGAAAAGTATTGGCAAATCTACTTTTTCACCTTATCCATCTTCTTCAAGAAAGCCTATTTCACATGTTGAAACAAGTAGTTTACTGAAATATTTCTACATCAATATTACATTTGTCTGGAGAAGAAATTTAAAGGAAATAACTTATTTTGAGATTGTAATAATTCTGTCCGTTTGCTATGATGATAACCTGGAGTCATGTCTGCATATCATGAATGCAGAGGGCTTATTTTACTGTTGCCAAGTGCCATGTTTTCTCTGCCTCTCGTGCCTTTTCACCTATTTAAGTTGCTAATTTGTTATCTTTTTGTATCTACTAACTAGACCAAGGAAGTGCCAAGATAAATACAAGAGATGTGTCTATGGTAACAAGACTTTATTTTGTAAATTTTATTGTGAATTTTTGAGTATTTTTGCAATACTTCTTTCCAAACTCACTGAAGAGGCTACTGATTACTAAATACTTTCTGAGATATATTTCATAGAGAAAATCCAGAGATAATCTTACTAGTATTTGTAATCTAAGCAACTTGGTGTTTATTTTACTATGAATTTACATTCAAAATCTATAATGTATTCTACTATTCACTAGGAAATTTTCTAGACTTAAATACTCCAAACCAAATTAATATGCTAAACAAACCATAATGAAACATTATCACTTAAATGTATTTTATACTGGACAGTTTTAACTACATTATATGCGTTGAACAACTTGATTGCCAGAGCAGAGTCACCAACATTCAACCTGTGTGATTTCTTCTGTTTCTCATGTCTGTTTTCACAGGAAAGATCTTACAGTTATGTTAATATGCAGTTGTTCACATGAAGATTAAGTGCCTGAAAAAGAGTAGACAGAGAGCTGAGATACTAACAGTCCAAATCCTGTACTTGCACAGCCATCAGAGAGGTTCCAGAAAATGTTTAGCTATATAACCATAGGTGCTTTATATTTGTAACTAATTACACAAAATAAAGACATATAAATATCTGTGCCAGACTCACAGAGTTCCTATCTGGTACAATATCTACAGCTCTAGCCACCTACATGTCTTCGTACTGGTTCATGATTTTCTAAATCGGTTTAGAATAATTGACAGCTTTACCAACAGAGCTGTAAATTCTGTTGTCTTTATGTGGAGTGTCTCTTCATATTCTCCACAGAAATTAATCTGGATTAGTTCTTATGGTGTAAATCCCCAGCGTTAGCAATCCTACATGTGCTTATAATTTTTGTGTGATCTTGAAGGACCATAAAATCCTTAGTAGAGTAGCTGCTACCATTGTCAATTTGACTTCAATGTAGAAATCCCCTCAAGACCACTGGACAATTGCATTCTATTTCAGTAGCAGCGTTCAGCTTTTCTGTTAAAACCTTTTGCTAATTCTAGTATGTTAAAAATAAATAAAATTAATCTGCAAAGCAGTTCCTTATAGTATCTCTTTGATTGAATTCTTTGCCTTGATGGGCACTAGTTCCATAGATAACCTTTTGAAAAGTGGAGGCAATATATTTTTGAAAGGAAGCTTTTTCAGCTGTGTGTTTCTGTATACAGTGTAAGCGAGCAAAGCAAAGTTTTCCTTATCTAGTTTAGTTTATGATGGCTATTATCTGCTAGCCCTCTGAAGCATGACTAATATTAAACTGCTTTCATAATAGCTGTTCACTTTTCATGATTGATGTTTTGTCTACTTTGGGAAATTGTAAGAAACAGAGGCAAGTAAAAATGTTATATAGGAAAAGACTTATGCAAACAAAAACAGGAAAAAAAACAACAAAAAAAAACCCCAGCCAAGTAACTTCTGGCTTTACTTTGTTCTCACCCTAAACCTATTTCAAATAACAGTGTTGTTTTTCTCATAACATCATTGTGGGCAAGCAAGCAAGCATTGAAAATAAACAGAAAAAAATCATCTCAGTGATCACTGCAAGTAATGCCAATATTTCTGTGAAGCTGGAAAAGCATTATCTTCTTCCATGAAATATCCTGGATATATTCAGTAAGAATTCTAAGCCTGGGCAGGCTTTGACTGAGCCTTCAGTCTAGCATTTTTAAGGCTGAAGGCTTTATGATTCTTTTGAGTCTTCTGCTTTTTCTTACAAGAGATGCATTATGGATATTACATTGTAAAATACTTACCTTCACTCAGTATAGATTTTTCAAATACAGAAATGCATCAATGACTGTCCTTTTCTATGTTAATACATTGATTGCATTTCTGCTTAAGTATGGGGCTGAACTCCCTTAAACTTGGATAAGGAACGGATAAGGAACTTGAATACAAGCCAGCCTGCAGAACTCAGTGGCATGATGAATAATTTCTTCCTTTCAATGTTCCATAGACAGATATCTATGCTCATAAATCCTGAGGACTAGCGCATATTCAGCACTGACCATGAAATATCATTCTCTCATTTGAGATAAATGGGAAAAATCTAAGTCTGTGTAGTAAAGTCTTCTGATTTATTCTGCAAAGAGAATTCTGGTAGAAAACAGTAATATGAAACAAGACTTTAACTTGTATTAGGAATCCTGGTTCCTTAAATCTTTTCCAAAAACCCTTGTATTCTTTAGCTAAATTGTTCAGATGATCAGGACTTAGGTGCTGGAAATGCTTTGATGACGTTCATTTCTGCCATCTTCACCTTCTGAATGATTGATTGATTGGAGCATGTACTCAGACAGATCTGCTTTATGGTGAAGAAGAGTCAGGTGAATTAAAGAAAAAATATTGAAAAATCTAAAGGTGCAGTTTAGTCATTTTTGTTTGAAGGCACATAACTATACATCAGTCCACAGATAAAGTGGACTTTGAGATCTTACTGGTACAACACTTACCACATAACTGCCTGTGTGAAAGGCCATTTGGAGTCACTTCACTCCTTGCATGCCACTCTTTGTTGGTCAGCTAAGGCATCTAAGCTGTCTTCTCCTACCTTGGCTAAGGGATCTAGTGCAAGCCTGTGGCTCCTTGTGCTACTGCTATCCAGTAGTTTCCTACCAGTGATTTCTATTCTGGTTCTGAATTCAGGCTCCTAACAGTGAGTGAACTGCTTTCTTCTGAAGGCACACTGCAGCAGTAGTTTCTGTTATCTCTGGCTTCCCGTGGAATTTCAAATTAAAATTTCTTGCTTCTTATTGTCAAGTTGGTACCTAGCTTAGGGATGCAACTGTTATTGATTTTTTTATTATTTTTATTTTTTAATAATCCTTGACTATCTCAGCAGCAAGGCTAGAGTTGTGGGTGTAGAAATTGCCTCTGGGAGCTAGAATTTAATCAATGGCCATGACTATGGAATGAAATACGTTGTGGGATCTGAGGTCATCAAAATTCTCATGGATGTCTGACTTAGGTGTATTACTTTGATTTTTGTTTTCTCTTGAACAAAGAAACCTGGAGGAAAACTACATTGGTTGCTCTGAAAGTAGTGCCTCCTGTTTATTTCTATGGAAAGTAAAGCAGATAAAAGAGCACAATAATGCTATTTGGTAGAGCACATTCTCAGCTACAAAATGCTTTTTCAATACAGTCACCACTGTTAATTATGCATTTTTGAGAGCAATGAACTACAGCCTGCATTCTGCAATTGTGAAAATCCAGCAGAGGTGACCCACTCTTTCACAGCTGCTGTGATGGTATTGTTGATAGGAAAATTTTGCCCATGCAGTCCTTTCATTTGCCCAAACAGACAGATGTCAGAAGGCTTAGATCCAGACTATAGAATACATGTGGTAAGACAGACCAGCCGAGATTGGCAATGTGCTCCCTAGTCTTCAGACTGGTATGGAGTGTGGCATTAATATGATGCAGTAGAAAGGTAGTCTTCCTTTCTGGCCTGACTCTGTAAGTTTAACCTATTAGTTTAGTCAGCATCAGCATGGCAGTCAGAGTTGATTCTTTGTCCATGTTCCAAGAAATCCAGAAAGATCACACATTTCCTATCCCAAAAGACAGTGCACATCACTTTGCCCACTGAGGTCTGTCTTGAACTATTTATTCTATGGGGAATTCACGTGACTACTCTGTGGACTGCCATTTTGATTTTGGCTCTTAGTGGTGACACCATGTGTTGTCAGTGGTAATGGTGCAATCCAGGAAACTGTCACCTTCAGCCTTGTCAGGACTTTTTCAAAAAATACAAACTTGCATGCAGTGCCCTTTTTATTTTAATGTGAGCATTTGTGGGCCCCATCTGATGTAAGCTTTGTAATATTCAAGTGTTGCCACCATTGCTTTCAGCGCATTGAAGGCAATATTCAGCTCTGTACAAAGTTACCTAGTTGTAATCTGATGATTCACTCAGATGAGCTGATTGAGATGCTCTTCATTTTGCAGTGTGACATTGTGCATGACTGTTTGTGCATGGCTTGTCTTTCATATCAGCACTGCCGAAATGCACCACCAAGCACTGTACTGTGCAAACATCCACTGTTTGGTCTCCAGAAATATTCAGCAAGCATTCATGAATGCTAATGTGTGCAAATTTTTATGCATGGAGGTGTTGAATTCCTCACTTTTGCTTCATTCGTGCTTCCATGTCAGCCACTATTTTGTCAGACTGCCCCTCTGCTGCCATCTGTTACATGACAAAACAGAATGGAATATTGGCAGAAGGGTTCAATCTCTACTGCCATACCACCAAGATCTGCCTCTGATGTTGTGGGCCAACATGATAAAGCAAGAGGCGCATTACCTTTGGAGCAGCCTTTGTGAACACAACCATCATCACCCTGCCCGTAGAATTTCCTTCCAAAATAGTGCAAGGCTCTGTCATAACACTTTGTCATACATATCTTCCTTAGAAAAGAGATGCCACTTATATTAAAAGGGAATGAAGAAATAGAACACACGTGAATGTACATTAGCAGAATTTTAATGGAGTAACATCCCTTTTTTTCACCTCTTCTGAAACTTTCTTACAATCAGCGGATGAATTTGCCATGAAACTTAACCTGACGTGATGTTTGTTGTTCTTGCCAATCACTGGCTCCTCCAGGAATTTCTAGGAATCCAATTTCTTTATTTGAAGACAAGGATGAATGGAACTTTTTGGCTTGATTCACCATAAACATCATTATAAATTATTAGCTATGTGCTCATTTTGAGAATGTGGAATAAGCTTTATTCATTTTCTCAGTAGGAACTGATACTTAATTTTAAATGAATAGGCAGTTAAATTTGAAATCAATATAAGTGGAGGATATAAATGTCCTCAAATCACAAATCTATGCTGTTTTGTTGTTATGTAAGGATAATTCAGTATTGATATTCATATAGACTTTTTAACTCTTTTCCATTGTGTTACTAGTCATATTTTAGAATAAGCTGATGGAGTTTCAAATGGGAGATAAATAGCTACATCTACAGAGCAAAAGAATTTCTGATCTCCTGAGCTATTGTCAGAACTTTTATCTTTGCATTGAATGTTGTAAATTTTGGCATAGATGGGCTTACATGATTTTGAAAGCTGTTGTGCTGGATTTTCACAGTTTATGGCTGCCAAAGTCTAAGATTAGATGAGTCTTAAGGTAAACTGAATCCAATCACTCTTAAATTGCAGTAGTACTCGGAAGCTGCAAATGGATTTGAGTATCCATTAGACTAACTTGGGATGTGTGCATGTTTAAATATTTCTTGTACAGAAAAGCTTATAATCTAACCAAGTCTTTCAAACTAGAAGTGAGGGTATGATATTGCTCCATTCTAGAAGTGGGGAAACTGTAGTGAGGCGGTGACCTAAACTGATCTGCTCTAAGCTGTGGTCTGTTGCAGACCTGATAATAAGGTTTTGAGCTCTGGTCTAATACTTTTACTACTTAAGGCCATGATTTGCCATTGTTATCTAAAGGGAGAGAAAATTTTACCTTTCTGAAAAGCTTTCCTAGAGGATATGCAGCACAGAAACCTTTTGCCTTTTACTTTAGCTACCTTTCCATAGTTTGGATGACTGTTGTAGACCATGGAGATAAAAAGGAGGAGATTAAAATGCAAAGTTCATCACGTGACAAAATTGTTGACTGCTTTTAACTGTTTTTCATTTGAAATGCAATTTGATTTTTTGGGGGGTTGGAAAATTATTAGAGGTGAGTTAATAGTAAGAAAATCTGTTTTTAAAATCTACTTTAAGTTTTGACCTCATCTTTTTTTTCCATTATTTTTAATGGAAATCCATGAGATTTTTTCTGTTGTATTAGCCTTTTGCCTAGATCTGGTTAATCATTAAATGAATTTTCTTTGACTTGTGTTTAAATCATGTGTGTGGAAGGGTCATGAAGCAATTTCCTGTTCAACATACAGGAACATATTTTAACACATATTAGGTAGTTTGATTTTTGAATACCATGTTTTTGAGAGTATGTAGAACAAGCTGTGTATTCCAAACTATTCATTTACAAAATCCATTTTCAAAAGCAAGCAGCTGGATGAAGTTGCTTCATTAAAGGGATCTTTAAACAAGGAAAGATAACTTTTTCTGATTGTATTGTTTGAAAATTGCTTGTCCATCTCTGTAAGGTAGGTATTTTCTCTTAGCTGTGGCATTGAGGAATTTGGCATTTTTCTCAGGAATAGCAATACATTGCTTTCTAGTGGCTTGATCCTTTTGTTATTTTATATTTAATTTTAAAAAATGAAGAAACATTTCACTAGGAATCTTGGTCCTCTGGAGTGCTGGGAACTGCTTCACTTATTTTTATTTTATTTTATTTTTTTGAACCTGAAGCTACAAGGGATCTCTGGCACAGTATTTCCTTTTGATTACATGACTGATAGGAAGCTAGCTATACATCTGTGTCTTATTCTTGTATAGTGAGGGGAAAGGCATGCCATAGACTTTTGCTGGACTTAATTCTAGAATTATTACACGGACTTCAGTAACTGTGATAACAGTGGAAACTATTGGTTCCTATACTACAGGATAACTGTATGTTTGTCTTTAGAAGTAATACACTCCTTGCCTTTCATCCAGTAGAATTCAGGAGCTTGATTAACTGCCAGGCAGAGCCAGCTGTAGGGACCGCTGTGCTGTTCTGTATTACAGGAAAACACTCCACAGATTACACTTGTGATTTATCTGAGGAGCTGCTTTAAGTAAGGTGTGAAAATATAAATCTAGCATCCTCCTAATGACGTACCTGACCATTTTAGTCAGATAGTTTAATTCTCTAGGAACCTATCTGAACACTGTAAGTATGGAACATATCAAACAAAACTTTACTTGCATTCTGAGCACCTGTGAATATAAATGTCTTTAAGTACATGTGAGGATCATTGTGTTTCTTTTTTTTCCTTTATAGAAGGTGGTTATTATCTATATCACACTTTCTGAAGCAAAATATAAAGTAGTCTTAGTTTGTATGATTCTCTTTGTAATATTTAGAACTTGTTTCTTTTTTTTTTTTTTTTTAGTTTGTGGAGAAAACCAAATTGATCTTTGAGCAACACCAGTGTTAATTGTGGCCCACAGAATTGAAAAATTACGCTTTTTAATATATTCATCTTGCATCTGAGCATTTGAGGCATTATATCACAATCTCAGTAATGTTTGTGTCTTGTGGGTGATATTTTATTGCTGGAACAAGACATTACATATACACAGTAATATTATTTATTGTTCAGTAAGCCATAGAAGTTAGGAATAGAAAATGACCTATTAGATCATCCAGTCTATCTCCCCACGAAGGAAAGAACATCTCTGCAAGTGCAGCTCGATGACAGCTAGATATATAATCGTGGTGACAGTGTCATTATTTTAAAAGGGCAAATGTGAGGTGTTATTGTCTCAAAACATGCAACTTTTTTTGCAAGTTAGAATATAAAAAAAATTAAATAATATTGAATTTAACTTTACTTGTGCTTGTATTGTGCATAAGTATAGAATTAAATTTCATATTTAAATGCTAACCTGCTGGATAAAAATTGACGAAACCATCATCTAGAATTTGATTTTTTTTTTTTTTTTTTTTTTTTCTGGGAAAATCTTGGTGCAGATAAGCAGATTTTTTTTTTCCCCTCTGAGTTCCGAAATAAGATCTGATTGCTGTCCCATATCAGTGAAATTTATTATCAACCATGAAGTCTATACAAAGTATTAATCTATAAATTCACTATCAGATGCAACCAGTATGTAGTTCATGACAATCATGTGCTTCTGCTAATTTTTCCTTGAACGTGTATGCTGCAGTAGGCAAAACTGAAATATTAATGCAACTCTTGTCAGAACAGGATAGATTTGTACTGATGACATAAGGAGGATGGATGTCAGTCTTGACCATATCTGAGAAGTCTCTCTCTACAGTTATCAACTGAATGGTAACAATAATAAAATTTAAAAAAAAAAAAAAAAACAGGAATTTTCAGGTAATGGGAATAGACACTCTTCTATCCTTCAGAAATATCTCTCCTTCCCTGCCCCCAGTTGTAGGGACAGCACAGAGAAGAAGAACAACATTTATCCTACTTTTAAAGAGCAGTAGTCAAGATGAAAATTTATTAATTAAAATTTGCTTGGCAGACTTTGTCATAAAAGAAAAAAAATCAAAGAAAATTTTAAAAGTGAAAACTTTCAAAGTCATCTTGGAGTAATGACACATTGCTTTAAGTGGGTGAGAATGTTCTATTGTTACAAAACTGCAAGAGTTCATGACTTCCTGTCAGTAAGTGAGTTCTGATATGAACAATAAGCTTCTTGGTCTGACCAGACAAACTCTGAATTGTTAGTAAAATGAAAAGTTTTTCATGGCATTGTTATTTAAGAATGAGTTGAAATATATTGAATAGGTTGTTCTGTTTATTTAGAAAATGACTAAAAGATCTCATGCACTTTGAGTAGTACGTTAAACTACAAAATGATCTGTTGTTACTAGGACAGAATAGATAGATCAATCTATCACTCAATATAAGTGAGGCTGGCAGAATCATGCCCTTATAAATAATAATGGGTAATTGTTGCAGCACTTATTGTGCTATTATTTTATTGCAAACTAACTAGAAATAGATGCTAATAACAGTGATTTCAAGGTTTTCAGGTAATTACATTTGATAACAAATAGTTCTCTGCATTCTTTTCTTTAGTTCTGCCTAATATGAAAAGAAAAATTCACACACTGATCCTCTGTATCAGTAGTCAAAGGAAGTTTATGTAATGGGAATTGTTTACAATACGTCATGGTTTCAGTATATGTTCTTTGCAGTGTGTGCTCTTCTGCAATAAAATGTTTTTTGACTGATAAACAGTCACGGAGGAGTCAATTTGCTTCCTAAGACACTTAAACTTATTTATTTCCATAGATGCGTCCACAACTGTGCTGAAAATTCAATTCTACTGTATAAAGTTTGATTGGATCTCTTGCAAATTTTGCAGAGATCTTCAGCTCCTCTAAAGTGATCTCACCTACTTTCTAGCCAGCAGCTTGATCTCCAGTTCTACTGGCTGGATTGACTTGATCTCTGCTCATCGGAGTGGAGCGTAAACATATCCATAAAGACACTTGAGTGCATATGAATCCAATTCTGAGTCAATCACGTTGTGATGAAATAAAGGAACTCCTCATGTGGCATTTCATCAGCTGTCAATCCTTGGAAAAATCACATTGAGAAAATTTTGTATTAGATTTCATAGTTTCCACACCAAAATACATTTGAGGATGAAATCTCCACTTATATCTTTTTACTTAAGTATTTTATTTTTCTCTCTCAAAACAATTTTTGTAGATATTATATTTCTAATGATGTCACCTGTCAAAAAAGAGGCACTTGATTGAAACAAAGTAATCCATGTTTCTCAGTTTTTTGTTATTGCAGTTGCTAATGTGTGAGCATCTCATGGAGACATTGTGGTGACACAGAAAGCATAAGTTAGACCTTGCAGGAACAGCTGAAGTGTTTGTGGCTTTAGCATCTCAAATGTTAAATTATGGTGGTAAGAATGTGCACATTACATTCATAGTGAGCTTTGAAAAAATTTAGTGACTTGAGAGTGGAGGATAAATCAGAGGAGAAAAAAATTAAATAGCCTTATCCTGCTCCACAGATTCAGAAATCTGACAGTGATCTTTCTGCTTGTCCATATTTACTATCCCATTCTACATCTGGCATTTTTTTTCTTATTTTAAAATGAAACATGCACCATATTAAAAGTCGGTATTATGTAAAACACAAGCAAATCAAGCTTGCGACTTCAACTATGTTTTCTACTGAATGGTTCTTCCAGAAGTGCAAGTGAAAATATGATTGGAATTTTGTATGCGTGATGAGTGGTAGCTCATACCTTAGTTTGAATTTCTTCCATCAAGCTTAATGAATAGAATTTTAAAATCAATTTTAAAATCCCCTGATTCTCATCTATCTCCTTGAAAAATATTTGTCAGCTCAGTCTAAGAGGTTGCCAGCATTCTTGTCTACAGCCATTACTTTTGAACGGCGGTATATATCTTTAGAAAGGAAACCTGGGTAAATGTTGAAAAATAAATCCTCTAAATTTTAGTTGAAAAGTTTGACTTCTAGCTCTTCTCTCTCTCTTTTTCTCATATATATCCATATTTGAAATCTGAGGAATAGTGCTAAATATTAAATAATTTTTGCGAAGGATCTTGAATTTTTAGTAAAGCTGAACCATTTCTAATTTGATATGCGTTTTTTGCAGTGTCAGCTACATACATAGATTTCATCTAAGTTAGTAACAGCAGAAACAATCTAATTCAGTGCAATTATTCTCCAGCAGAACTTGTAGAATGTGTATGTATGAAAAATGAATGTGTTTTTTTCCAATTTACTTTAGTGAAACGGACTACAGCTCGTTAGGATTTATAGGATACTACTCACAATAGTACCAAGACGTCCAACAAACAGCAGTGGTTGATAGATAATCCTGAATTTGTGTCTAGGAGAGATTGTGGCATCTGGCATATGTGCATGAAATTATTGGGGTGGAGGATTGGTGGAAGTTATTTGGTATTTACTGTCCAAATCCTGTTTTCTCCAGTTTGTCCAGGCACCTAAATATTCACTGGAAACCTCTGGTTTTTTTCTTGTGTGTGCCCAATAGGGCTGCAAATCATGTCTGAATTGCTCAGCAACAAGGTTCTTTGTAATTCTGGCATTATTCTCACTGAGAATTTTCAGTTAACTCCTTTGTTTTAATGTCAGCATTCAGGCATCTAAATTTCAGTCTTAACAAACAAATATGCGAAACTTATGTGAACATCATTTTATCATCTACCATCGGCAGGGCAGGAACCTTGTCAGGATGATAGCTGATACTTTAGTGAATGAAATATTAAGAGCAGCAGCTGAGCTTTTTTCTTTCAAGACCAGAAAGTGGTATGTGCCATGTGCTTGGCATGATATTACACAGGTCTTTGAGGTCAGAAATCTTGATTTCATGTAATCATTGTACTGTAGTTGCTTTTTCTATCATTTATTCAGGTTTTTGACTTGTCCCTTTCCTAATTCTTGAGTTCATATTGCTTGTTCCAAATCTAATAAGTTGAAAAATGATCTTTTTCTCTCTGGAATCAGTGTAAAGGCAGTAAACTTGGTTAATGCAAACTAAAAATATTGGAGGCAGGCTTTTAAGCCTTAAATTACAAATCATGATCAAGATAGCACCCACAGTTGGATAGGTAAGGTTTCCATTACGAATGAAATGTTCGTACCACGAACCATGAAGGTTACCATGAATGAAAATGTACTACTTCTTCAGCTTAATAAACCAATAGAAACGAGATAATGATCTCTAAAAAAAAAAAAAAATCATCGAAAATTCTGCACTAAAATCACCTCAGCATATATACTGAGCATTATGTAAATCTGGTTGTGTAATTGCACCATTTTTTGTGTGATTGAAAGTTTGTATGAAGCTTGGTTTAAATATGCACATCAATTTTTATTATGTTTGTCAGTGACAAAAGCTTATGCAAGACCATAGGAGGAGATAAATACACTGCTGTATTAATTTTCCCAGTACATACACCCATACATCACCTGGGGATGTGACCATGGCATGTCCTTCATGATTTTTACTGCTGTCTGCTGTCATAAATATTCCTGCTGCGTGCTAACAGTAGAGAAGGCTGAGCAGGATTCATTGCATCTTCACAGTCACATAGGCATTTCCAAATTGCAGCAGATCCAATTAGCATCTTCAAACTTCTCTTGCAGATACTGTAATCTCTTAGCTTAGAACTCCAGCTGTGTACTGTCAGCAGCGAGCCTGCTGTCTGCAGGCTAAAATGCTGTGACCACTTTCTCAAGGTATCTTTTGATCTACAGAGAGGAAACAATGGTCTGTTATTTTTCAAATCATGGACAAAAATTATTTGCCTCCTTGATCTGTGATTTTTAAGGAGGAATCTTCTTGCAAAATACTCTGTTTAAACTGCAAATGGCAGAGTCAAATCCTGAAAGTCTGAGTTCCTTGAGCACTCACTTCCTAAATGATCCACTGTACTGATGTGACTGACTTGGGATTTTATGACACTAATTTTCACACAAATTAAAAGGAAATGAATTTTACAAATCTATAAGAACACTGATGTGAAAGTTTTGGCTGCAACTACGAATCTTGAGTTAGATTCATGGAAGACTGAACTCATGAAGTTGCAAATTCCGAAAGTAGAGTCTGCATGCTGAAATCATCAAGCCTTCAGTCACTGATAAAATGCCTTCCAGACGCCAGCCATTGCGATGAGACAGGAAGTCTGACAGAAATCATGAACATACTGTCCCTTCTAATGTCACATAGAGGGAAAAAAAGCTAACAGAACACTCCGCTATAATTGGCTACTGGTTTATGGGAAAAATAAGTACTCCTTGACCTATGGGAAGAGGTATCAAAGCAGGAACAAGAGGATTAAGATATATCACCTGATCACATTGGTACTTTCTGCATAATTGACTCATCCCACTTATCTCAATATCTGCTAAACCCGTGTGCTTAATTAAATCATCTGTAGTTCCTAGGCTATGTTTCTACAGGAACTGGAATTTGATATCAGGGTCTTTGTTTCTCTGTGTTCTGCATTTGAACAAAATTGAATGGTACCACAGCATGAGTAAAAGAGTAGAAATAACCAATGGACGATCCATTAATCTAGAGCTGTTAATAGGCAACTGTGGTTCCTCGCGGTGATTGAAGTAAACAATTAGATATTCTAGTATTATCTTTCCAGCTCCTCAAACTGTACTTAAGCACTGAATGCTTTTTCCATATTTCATTGGGACAAGTTTCCAATCAGTGGCTGTTGTTGTGACAGATTTATTCAACTTGAATATGAGAGCAGCCATTGTTCTCTCTTCAGCGGTCAGCAGGATTGCCCAGGAAGTTCTGACAGCTCTTCATTTCTCTCAGTCTGAACAAAAGTAGTGACACTGAAACATAAGGTATTTACTACGAAGGACAACAGCTTTCAGTTTCTGATACAATGAATCTCTGTCCCTAATATGAAAATGCATTTCAGTGCTCCAGTAAATAGAAAAATACTTTCACTGCAATGAAAAGTCTTGGGAAGATGGAAAGAATACCTTTGAGTATGGACAGAAGCAGGCCATTTTCTATTCTGTAATTCTTTCCCCTATGCTTTTCTGGTAATACAAATAATTGCAGAAACACTTTATGCCTCCCAAAATAATTAATTTTGCCTCTAGGAACAATGCAGCAGAAGGCTAGAGTAGCTAATTCGTATGGTATTCCTTTCCATAACCTCATCACTGGGAATGTCTCAAGTCTGCACTGGTATAGCTACTTCACTCCATCTATCTTCCAGTGTGATGACATCATCTATAGGTGTCCCGTGACTGCTTTAAACTAGAATCAGAAAAGTACCAGGGCTTTGGTCAATAAAACCTACTTGTTTAGAACAAGCAGAATACTCCTTTATCTTTCAGTCCAGTAAATACAGAATTGTTTTCAGGGAAAAAAATTAGGCAAGTAACAAGATACATATGTGCTAATTTTAATGAATATCTTTCTCATATTTGTGGATGTACATAAGCAGTGAACCATATGAAGTTTTGGTTAAGTGCATAGCTGATGGGGGGGGGGGGGGGGAACCTCCAGATATTTGTTTGATAGATATCTGCAGTTTCTTGAAGATCCTCTGAAAACGATTAAATGCTTTTGAAAGAGAAAGCACTTTCATTTACTTTGGTGTCATATCCATTAGAACAACATAGTAAAGATAAATAAAGTATGATTATTTTTTTTTTAAAGCCCTTTCTAGAAATAAGAAAAGAAGAGCTGGAATTCTTTATAATAAAGTTGCTGTAACTTCCCATAAGAAGAAACTTTGGAAAGATAACAGCCTGACTAGATCCTACTAAGCAGAAGATATTCAGTAAATAATTATTTCCCTGTAAGCTGGCCCCTGACTATCTAATCCAGCCTTACTTCAGCTTGGTTTTAGACAGCTGTCAATGCGAGACAGATTCCTATCAGATCTGACCTTCCAGTGGTGCATTTGAAATTGGTACGCATTACTTCTACTTCTGAACTGAGTTATGATTATTTAATGGGTCTTTCTACCCTTGGTACAGTGATCTATGATTCTTCGTATTTTACAAGGCAACACAGCCCATTTTTCCTTGTGATCTAAATTGTTTTTTGTAACTTGCTGGGAAGCAACACGTATGGTTTTTTTATATCTCAAAGCAGGTGTTCAGGGGAGGCAGGCGTCCTGAAAGACAAAATCACATTCTCATCACAAACTGCAAGTCTCTGCAATGGCACTGTGCACTGGGGCACAAGGGTACTGAGACTGTAGAGGGATGAGGAAGCTACTGTTGCAAGGGTGAATATCATCTTCATTTTGTATACCTGCATTGCCAATTTAGAAGTAATTCTGTAAACATGCCTACGGAAGACAGGAGACTTCACTGAATATCTGAATGTAATGCACTGCTGATGCCTCAGTGTTGGCTCAAAGGTGGAGTAATTGTTGTGCAAGAAAAATGCTGCCAAAAGCACTTCTTCTGTTCTTAAACACAGATGACTGACACTGCAAAGACTCCAGGTGGGGTGACGGAGTACGTGGCAGTTCCTCTGCAGCTCCTCTGCTACTGTTCCAGTCACATCAGATGGTCTGCAAATGCTGTACCAGATCTGGGGAGGGGCTCAGAGTGACTTATTAGAGGAAAACAGGTGTTCAGAAAGTTGATGGTTCCTAAACCTTCTACTCAGTGTTCGAAGAGTTGTTTATGACTCTTCCAATAAATGTTTACTAGGAGCTGGAAACTATCAGGCTGGCCGTTAGGTCAAGATCATTTGAGGCTCATTTACATGCATTCTGTGTCTCGTTCCCCCATTTTTTTCCCGTGTCCTTTTTACAACTACAATTCTGAATTCATAGGCTCTTTTTCTTAGAAAGATAACTAACATTAATTTTAGCAGAACTTCTGTAGAATCTGATGTATGAGGAAACGTATTGCTCCATACTGCAATTTTACTGATGCCATCCATTTAGTTTTTATTGGAATGATTTTTAAATGAGATTTTGGCATGAATTACTTGAATACAGCAGAATTTACTTGAGAAATATGAACAAACATAATAAAAATAACAACTGTAGACCTTTAGTCCGAGGAAAATTTGAGGAATGTTTAGCTGCCTTTTGGATGCTATTTACTAGAGAATGGTAAACTCTCTTTGTAACCAAATTACACAGGCAATATAGTTGTACTACATTATGTAAGTTAGGTGCGTGCCAAAAGATGTATCTCTTTTCAACTGTACTATATTTTTTCTAAATATACATTGTGAATGTAATACTACTTTTCCAACTCGTAAGTCTTATCTCCAGCCAAACATTGTACACCAATTGGAATGTTATCCTGGTTGCTTAACATGTTGACTTCTTGAATCAAACTATGTGCTTGATTCTGATGTTGAATCAAACTAAAACACAAAACTGTTTAGAATTTGAAAGTAAGGTGACAAATTGGTTTATTCTAAGTTACTAACAATATTTTAAGTATCACAATTTACAGATAATACTGTTGTATGTCAGGGGGGCACAGGTAGAAATAGGAGCCTTTTGTGTAAATGGTACCTGCTTTCTGAAAATCAGTTCTTTCCTCTTTAGAAATACTGAGGTTGAGGTGAGTTTGTTTTGCTTGGGTTTAAATTGAATGAAAGACAATGAAAAGTCTGAGGTACCACTTAAGTCTTATGCTTTACTTGTGGTATGTAGGTCCAGGTGCTAGATCTGCTTACAGCCAGAATTTCACACGTAAGTGTGAATTTCTGAAGAGATGAAGAATTATATAGGGAGGCATCCAGTCAGTGCAGAGGGTTTGGTTAGGGAGCTGATAAGCCGTCTCTGGGGTATGACTTCTGCTTGAAAGACTGAATAAAAGCTTCTTGTTAATTACATACTATCAGAAATAGGAGGTCTGGTCCTTGCCCTTGGCATACTGAGTCTTTTTTAATATGTGCAATTTTAGTGGGTTTTTGTTTTGTTTTAAAGAAAAAATAACCTATAGTATTGAATGTGACATTTGAAAGAGTTATGAGAGTTCTGCATCATGATAGACCTTCAAATAGTTTGTCTTATTAATTGATACTCAGGAACATACAAATGCTGATTTGCGCTTATAGACCAATATTCTATTGTGCACATCCTATAGAGAGAAATGCACTGCAGATGAGCATGACAGTGTGGTTAACAAGAGTAAAAGATACATTCATCTCTTAAGGAGCTAGACTAATATCCAGAGACTTACGATCAGAGAAGAATAATTATCATCATACTCTAACTCTAAACATTTTGTTAAAAAAACATAAATTGCTACTTTGCCATAATTTTGAAGGAATTATGATGTATTCTTTCAAATGTAATAGTAACAGAGAGGAAAATGTAATATTGAATTTACAAGTCATTCTTAGTAGTAGAAAAACTGAATATAAAATGGTTGCAAGTACATTTCACTGACTAACAAAGCAGTGTAAGTTGGAAACAGCTTCCCAATAAGAAATGGAATAGTGATGGAAAACCCTAGCTACTTTAAAGTGTTATGTCATTGCCTCACAGAAAGCACTAGATGATGTAATGGCCTCTGAAAGCAGACTCTTGTGACTCTGGGTGTCCTCTCCAGTCTCCAAGCCATTTTTATATAAAAAGAATACATTTTCAGTGAATTAAAGGAAATTAGTTAAAATAGAGGGCTGACTGTATGGAAGATGCTTCTGTTCCTGATGTCCTTAGTCCCATCTGACTGGGAAACAGTATTTTAATAGTCATTCCTGTAGTCATTACAGTTTCAAAATCTGGTGAACAGGATTTTATCTAAGAAGGATATAGGTCATTTATTTCAACTTAAAATACCCTTTGGGGTATTTTAGATGTAATAAAATCTGAAAATCTGTTTTCCTTGCATTACACAGTTGCTGTTCGAACAGTCAGTTTTAACATACATATTCTCTGCTTTGATCAGCACTGAAAAATACATTATTTCTGTTTGACATGTCTTCCTCTGCTCTTACTGTAAATGTATTGCTTCCACCCATTGCTTCCATGTTGTTACATATCCTGAAGTATGTTCTTCTCTTGGCATGTGCGTTTAAATCTCACTGTTGGTAACAAAAGCAATAGACCAAGTTGCTTTTTCTTTTTTCTTTTCTTTTTTTAATTCTCCATAGATTTCACTGAAGTGTTTATGGCAAACTGGTTTCTGCTGAACTTGCACCTTTTTTTGTGCTTCTTTTACACCAGCGATTGAAGAATAGAGTTTTGCTAGCAGAAACATTCAGAGAAAGCGAATGTTAATGCTAAATGGAGGAATATTTGCAGAACTTTTCATTTTATAAAAGCTGGTATTTCAGCTGCCTTAAACTTTAATTCAGCTGAGGAGCAGGGAACTACTGGCATACTATGTTTGTGCAGTATATTACAGTTTCTGAATATTTGTGATGAGTAATAACATAATTGTGATGAGTTGTCAAATACAAAGTAAAAATGAAAAAAAGTGATCTGAAGAATCTAGAAATAAGCAGATGTCAAATAATATCTCCAAACCAGTCTCTCAAATTGCGAAGTATTAAAAAGAAATCCTCTCCAATGGCCATTTTGTTTTGTAAACCTCTGTGGATCACAAGGATTAAGAAAAAGGAGGGATTGGAGTTTTCTAGTGGAAGAAGGACTGAGTATGAACTGATCAGCAAGGTGCTGCAGTACAGCCAAGCTCCTTGTTATTCCCGTCTTGTTTCAGTCCTCTGTTGTGCTGCTCTCTTCAACATTGCAGAGCAAAATTGTTTGACAGTTTGGCTAAGAATGAGAAAGAAACCACTTTGTATAATCTGTAGTTTCACTTGAACTACAACTTACTCTAGAAGTGAGCCCTCTATAAAGCTGATTCTCCTTTCTTTCACAATGCATGTTCATATTAAAGATTCTGGAGCACTGATGATGAAATGTGCTGTGTAATTACTGATGTTGATGACTATTTAAAAATAACTGTGCTTTCTTTTATATTCTACAGAGCTCTGAGAAGCCTTTTTGTAGTACCCAGCACTAGCTTATCTGCTAGCTTCTGTGACAAAAATAATATTTATTGGCTAGTTTTTTCAGTCTTGGAGGACAATTATTGCATTATTCCATTCTTGTGTATTGTAAAACCAAAAACAAAAAAACAAAACCAAAACAAAATAATGCACAAAAAACTCCGTAGAATAACAAAAATATTTCTACCTGCTAAACACTCTTCTGTTCTTTATCACAAGTTTTCCAGTAATGACAATAATGAGATTTACAGCATGCTGGGAAATAATAAGATTTTTCATTAATATTTCAGTGCTTAGCACATGATATTATGTAGGTTGTTATCTGCAGCCAGCCATGTTAATGGAAGGAATTGAGATTTGTATGTGTATATCTGCACATGAATTTGGTAAAAGTTTAATCCTTTCTGAAATGCTTTTCAGAAACATAAATCCCTTTGTTTTTTGTAAAAGTTGCTACCCCTAGTGTGACAGATAAATATGTCAGTAAGCCATCTGTGCTCCTTCTCAGTGTGAATGGCTCAGTGAGCCCTCTTTTGCCTTCTGAATAAAACAAACCAGTCTCCCACTGTTGCTGCAAAATAATCAGTTTCACTGTTTCACTTTTCCCACTGACTGAGTTCACGAATCTTAACAGTAGCCCCATCCTCTCCTACGTGTGGCACTCATTATCCTGCTCCATTGATCTTTATGTTTCCTATACAGCCCTGGAGCTAAGCATTTCTTCCACACCGACAGGAAGAAAAAAAAAAAAAAAAAAAGTCAGATAAGTCACCTGTCAGGCACCTATTCTATGTTTATTTCTTCTTTTAGCTTCCAGGTACCTCAAAAAGATATAGAACACTTATCTGAAACACACTTGTAAGTTGAATGGATGACATAGTTGATACTGCCTTTTCATCTTTTTGAGTATAATAGTAGTGGACTATGTGGTATCAGTCATTCAGGGTTACGTACAGTGTATGGTGTTTTCTTTTACATGCTTGCAAGTTGGTGAAACTGAAGGTTTTTATTAATAACTCAGTGGATTGTCTTATGTGCAATACCTTACAGGAGTAGCCACTAACAAATCACAGTTTTAATTAGTTATCACTTAATATCCTGACAGTGTCTACTCTGGCAGATACTGATTTAGTCCAAATTACACCATTTCTAAAAGTTATGTAAGTTTCTATAGCTACGCTGATTACCTTTTTTTCATTTGCATAACAAGGTCAGGTACTTCTTTGTAAAATAGCATTATGCAAACAGTGAAAGAAACATCTCTTCCTCTGTAGGTTTTTATTAAGCTAGAGTCTTTGGATGGATATCTGCATTCATCTTAGAGATAAATAGTTATGTCGTATGCTGAAATATGTTAAAATCCACTAAAATGCTGATACTCTCACAATGCTATTTCAATCTGGCATACATTGGTGCAATCCTAGTGTCTGTATATATCACTAATGAAATTTGCTTCCTCTGTGAAATAGTTGTCTGGAGAGAAATAGTTGTCTTCAAATGTAGCCTATATAATTTCTGGAAGACCTGCTGCCTACTTTGCGTAGCTTATTGCACAGTTACTACCTCTGCATAAATGTGGAACCCATGAAAGAAGACAATGTGATCTGGAAAAGTGATTTCTGCAAGCAGACACTCCCAATGATGCAGTTCAAGCAATGATCCATGTGGATCAGTGCTGACTCTGTGCATGATCATCAGGTCCTCTGCGTGGCTCACTTCCCGCAGTGCAGAGGTACGAGAATGACCCTGGACCCTGAACACAGTTAGCTGTATCTCAATTGTTCTGGTTTCAACACCACTATGGCCACAGCTAAGAGCAGAAAAAAGAAGAAAAGTGAGACCCATGTAGAGGCAAGGGGAGGGAAGAAACATAATTGAGGTAATTTTAACAGAAATGCATAGAGTTGGGAAATTCAGGACAGATTGTGGTATACGTTGGAGGTGGGACTGGGATTAAGCAGACCTAGATTCATAGAATCACGGGGCATAGGCTTGGCTTCCGAACGCATGAGAGCCACTGAGCCAGTATATCTAGGAATGTAAAGAGATAAATCATATACAGGCCTTCTAGCTCCTCTCAATTTCTCCAAATACAAAATGGCAAATTTTTACTGACCTTAAATGCATCTTGAAAATTGTACATCGTATACTTTTGTGTTAGATTTTTCCATAAGATCATGCTTACCAAGTGTTCTTAATTTTCTCAGTGGCTATCCTTTCTTATTTGGAAACAGAACTGAATAATGGAATGTACACAGCTAGTTTAGACTACAGATATCCCAGCTCTCTCTTCAAGACTCTAGTATATAAGATGATATGCCACACCTGAGCTTTTGGAAGTCCTTTCCCTCCTCTGTTATATGTGGAGAAATTGAGGTATCACTGCACAAAACTGCTGCAAACTTTGCTTGCTCTTAATAAATGATCATTTTACAAGGAAGTAAGACTGTTAGGTTTACATTCATTTTTAAGTAGATTCTTGAAGAAACTTGAGAGGTTTTATAAAGCTTTTTATCATTCTAAATGATTTCATTAGAAACACTCAGACATCTTGAATTTTGTAAATAATTTAAACTCAGCGCAGTCACTGACTGCACTGTGAAATCTGCTTTTTTTACTTTTTTTTTTGTTATTCCTAACTGAATATGTTATGCAATAAAAAACCCAAACCAAGCAATAACAAAAACCAATCTTTTTCACATTTTCATTTTTCTATCCTGCTCTATTTATTTGCTTAATTTCTTTGGCCATTGCAGCATTTTTCTTTCAATTGAGGAACTGGTTAAAATATGTCACCTGTGTATCAGTGTAACTAATGTGCTGAGAGAAAAGTGCAAAAGTATCAAAACTTCTGAGTGTCCCTCTGAGTTGAGAGGTCACTATGAGTTATAGTGCAAGAAATTGTTTGCAGTGTGCACTGGTAGGCTAGCCCAATTATCATGTATTTGAAGCTCAATCCACTTAGTTAAAAAAAATATATATTTTTGTGTAGGAGCTCATGCAGAAGCTTCTGAAGTGTTTACATTGAGATGACATTTACTGTAGTAGAGGTATTTGCACAGTGGAAATGAACGAAGGCTGATATTACCGATATAAAAGGCAATAGAGCTAGATGAAATACAGCAGCTATTTCTGAGTGCCATTAAGCGTTCTGCAAGAAAAAGCTGCAAAAGAAGTGACTACAAAGTGCATTTAAGAAGGCAGACAGTAAATGATGTAATCAAAGCTAGTTTTAAGTTCTTGCAAAAACAAATAGGCTACAGATATCTGAAACATAACTTGCAGTAGACTGACTGGGCATAGAGCGTGTAATACAATGATGAGACAGAATTAGGTTGTATTGAAAATATGAGACCACCTTGGTTCATCCTCATCTTGAATTAAAAAGTATTTGGCAAGAAGTGCTGCTGTAGAATCCCAAGGTAAAAACTGCACAAGAGAGTCCAAGTCTGTCATAAGGATGAAGTCCTGAAAAGCTGCTGTCCTCAAGTGGGAATTAGTACAGTAGGGGTATATACCAAGCTAGCTCTTTGCTATCATAAAGAGGATTGTTAAAGCAATGCCAGAAGTCCCATCTATGTTTGCTGTCTTTGGGCTACCAGCTTGTATTAGCAAATGCTCTGTTAATTTATGTACAACTGACCCTATTGAAAAGCTTTGCAGAAATTTTTGGATGAAATTGCAAATCTGGGGAGACTGATGAAAGTTAATTGCCTTGTATATTCTTATATAGGAATTTCACTATAATTCTGAAAGCTTTTAGTGACCTTATTTGTTCATCAGAAAGGAAAATAAAGCAGGACAGCCTGTTCATTTAGGTCATGAAAGTAGATACTGGTGGTTAGATTGTAACAATATTAGAACTTAATAAAATGAATCTGTTTTATGATTGTTGAAAATGATTTGCAAATCTATTTCAAATGCATTAGTTGGAAGGGCTGAGAACTGCTTACAATGTGTATTTGATGTAGATCAAGTAAGATACAGTAGGTATATCTCAGTGTGCTTTTCCTAAAAAAATCCCTCCCCATCCTCTATAAATCTAACAAAAACAAGGATTATTAAATAGTCCTTACAAGTATGTTCATAAACATATGAATTTGCTGGCGTGTAATCAATAAAATGGAAAAAGCTCTTTCTTCTAAAGCTTTTGCCTGGGCCTTCTACTATGAGTTAAGAGAGAAAAATGAAACCAGTTGTTCTTGCATTGTGCTTTAAATGACAAGAAAAAAAGGAAGATACATGTGTACCAGTGAGCAGAGTAACTGTCTTCTCTTAAAC
Source organism: Lagopus leucura (assembly GCF_019238085.1). Taxonomy (NCBI): domain Eukaryota; kingdom Metazoa; phylum Chordata; class Aves; order Galliformes; family Phasianidae; genus Lagopus; species Lagopus leucura. The sequence continues at coordinate 68,323,293 of NW_024962252.1, read as the reverse complement.
ATGTATTTAAGTAGATGAGGACAGTAATTCTTCATCTTCTGCATATATAAGAGTCCAGTTTTCTTAGAATCTTGTCACATGTCATATGGCCCAACTGCATAAAGGATCATTAGAGTTTGTGCCCCTTTTTTTTTCTTTTTTTTGCGAAAAAACTGGGGAAGAGGTGGTTGTGTTTTATAGATTACCAAATATAAGTTGCAAGAGTTTTCTTTGTTTTTCAATACATCTTAAGTAAATCAATTGCTAATCAAACAAGTGCATGATCACAGACTAGCATTTCTAATGTCTACGTAAGCCAACTTGTCATTGCTGTAGGAAAACATAAATTCAGTTCCTTGTATCTAGTCTAATTGTCTATAAAATTATTTGAAATATTTTGTGTACATCCAAACTGGATCTCATTCTAAACCAGGCCACCTTGAGAACCAGCTAGTAGCAAAGATCTTCAGTAGCATTTTTTTTGTTATATTTACTCCCTGCATCCATCACCGTGAAAAATAAACTAACGATTTAAGTCTCTGCCATACAATATAGGCTACAGTTGAGTTACAGAGTCTATATACAGCATTGCCTTCTCCCCTCCTTCCCTCCCCACCCCCCTGAAAAATAAAAACAGCAACCAAAAAACAAAAAACACAACAATGGCTGCATTTTTCTTTACCAGTGTTCAATTTCTAGTGGAAGTCTGTCAGGCTAGGAGTGAAGAAAAATTCCAGCGTTGCATATGAACCCATGAGAATCCATAAAAAAACTCTATTATGAACTGCTTCTTTTTCACTAGTAGGAAGTTACTTGGAAGTTCCATTTGTGCAAAGATGTGTCATTGTTGTCTAATCCTATATGCAGAATTGAATTTGTGATAGAATTTCTCACTCTGTTATTTCAAGAGTTAGTGAAGCACAGACACATGAGCTCATTGTTAGATATGTCATGATGAAGTGTTCATCTCTAATTATCAGTTTAGTGAATCATGGTGAGAGCTTGTTAGACATTGCCTGTCACTATTCCTCTTACACGTATCCAAAGAAGAGTCAGTGTCTGTAGTGGTAGTTTCTTTGTTGTTCCATTTTGTTTTTCCTCTCTCTTTTGAAACGAGAGTCTGCTCAAGAAAAAAAAAAAAACAAACAAACAAACAAAAAAAAAACTTTAGCTGTTTTTTTTTTTTCCTAATTATTATGGAGACAAAGTAAAGATTAGGAGGAATAAAAAACAAAACCAACAAAACAAAAAACTGAAAAAAAATCCAGCCAAACACCAGAAAAGGAAGACAGAATTATAGACCATTTCTTTTCTAGCTGTATAAGGGGAAATCTTGATTTGGAGTTGTCTCACTCTCTAAAGGCGTAGATCATCTGAAGCTCTTCACATGTTATGGCTTCTGAAAAGTAAATGATGTCAATACTTCCAATCTGTTACCTTGCAAGCAAGTATCAAAATCTTCCTGACTGTATCCTTGATATAAGGTCATTTTCAGAACGATGCTTTTTTTCAGGTAGCTCTTCAAGGGAATAAGAAAATTTGACTTCCGAGATTAGTGGCTTTACAATTACCTCAGGGTTATTCAAGAACTTCAAACAGAGGTTCTTTTTTTTTTCTTTTTCTTTTTTTTTTTTTTTTTCCACTTAGATGAGAATAACAAAACCTGATCATTCTTAGAATTGGTTTCTGTTTCATTCTATTTTGAAAATTTTGATTATTTGTTGTTGCAAAATGTACAGATACTTAATATATCATTTTTTACTTGAGATTTTTCCAGGGTTCTTGGGATGGCTATTACCATAAATTAAATGTATACAGGACAAAACTAAATTGAACATATGCATAATGGTCACTGACTTCTTCATCTAGATTTTTTTATGTCTGGGGATGTTTGGTACGATTACACTCTCTTCTCATTTGGTAATGAAATAGATATGCACCTTCAGACTGGCTTCAATTACAGCAGTCATCTTTCCTCTGAATAGCCAGATTATGTTTTCTAACATGAGAATGGGTTTTTAATGAGAAGTGCCAGCATTTGCTGGAGAGCACATTGGTGTATGCATTTTTGATGTCAACTCAGTAAGTCGGATCGTCACACCTTTGTTAGCTAAAGATCTGATTACAGGAACGAAAATACAACTTAGAAGAAAAGAAGTAGAAAAAAAGAAAAAAAAAATCAGCCTTTTTATGTCTTGATGCTTAACTGAATGCACATAATCCATGTTTGGGAGCTAAATCGTGTACATGAGATATGATTGCAAGTGGTTTTTTTTTTGTCATCTTAATTACATCAGTTTGCAAATTTTATCCAAATCTTGCAGACAACTGTTCAACTAGTTCTGTATGTAACATGAGATATTCTCAGCACTGCCAATTAAATCATGAAGGTCAGCCAAAATACAGCTTGAGAACTACCTTTCTAATTACTCATGGCAATTTACTTTATTCTGTTATGCCTTGTCCATTGTAGCAGTTTGGGTACTCATTAAAGTAATTGAAATTGAAAGAAAATATCTGTCTATTTTGTCTTTAAGGACTCTAACACTCATTATATTGTTTGATTCCTATAAATATTTTAATAACACATGAATAATCAGTCTCCTATTGCATGCTTGCTATTTGACTCGTGATGTCTCCAAAGATTTATTGAGAATACATTAAAGAAGTGGGGTGGGTTTCTGTAGGAAGATGTGATTACTTTAGGGAAATATTTATTTTACTAGCTACCCATATCGGATCTTGTCAAAGGCAATTCTGTAAAGTTACAGTCCTCTAAAAGTCAAGGATTTTGTGTGCTTCAGAAAATGTGTTTAAAAAAATTATCTAGTTTCTCAGTTGGGTAATTTGAGGATGCTCTTTCCAGTACTGCAGAACACAGTGATGTCAGGAGTGAGTTGAAGAGAAAACAAAAGCTGTAACTCTTATCTCACAGCCTTCAGAATGAAAGCTGACATGCACTTTTATGTAATGCCAGTTAGGTTGCACTTTTCAGGACTTCCATCTCTGTTAGCACAATTACTTATGTCATTACTTCACCTTTGCTCAATTAGGCTTCACTGTCCTTGAAGACTGATAGTACCAAAGCCTCTAGATTTGCAGTGGTAAAATAGCTGTTAAAAGCAACGTGCTTGGCTGTGCTGAGTAATGCTTACTTAATAATAAGAAGAAAGCAACCAGAGAACTGAAGAATCACAGTAACAGTAACAGCTATCAGAAAGGCAGTGTTTGCCAATAAATAAAACCACTTCAACTCAATTTCCAAATAATGTCTATCTTCTCTTATTCAGAGCAGTAATTGATCCTAGCTGGTGGTTTATTGTTTTAAGCATTTTCAAGAATTTCAAGCAGATGTGCTTCCAGGACAAATTTTCCAGTCCAAAAAATTTTCCTGTCTGAAGTTATATGCAGTTTTTAAATTCTTTTTTACACATTTTGCCTCAAGTAAGATTTCTTTAAACATAAGTTTAGAACAACGTAAGCCCCATTCCATAAAAGACACGAGTAGTTGTGAGGGAGAAGTTATCATCCACACGAAGACCAAGTGAATGCTGAATGCTATTTGAATGTGACTGTTGTGTTCTATGCATTCTTCAACTTCAAGATTTTCAAAGATTTCAGAGGCAGTAGCTTAGTAGTCCCTCATTATTAAAAACTTGCATCTTAATTCTAGTCTGAATCTGTCATTTATTCACTTGCATATATCAACAAGTGTTTTGCATTTTCCTTCGTTAGACTAATTTTCTTCATTTTCATTCACTGTGTAGATTCTTGTAGTCTCTGGTTTATCACCTCTTATTAACAATTTGGTGCAAGATAAATGGAGTTCTTTGAAGTTGTGTTTTTGAAGCAGATTTCCAGTCTGTTTTCAGTAGTTTAAGTCAAAAATATAGGATACAAAACAACAGAAGATTAGCCTTGTGAAATGCTAATATATCTAGCTGTAGTGGGAGACTGACCTGTCAAGAATTTTTATTGTTAACTTGCTTTGAAATTTTATCCATAGTTTGGTATATGTCTTACATACTGCTGTGTTGAACAACCAAGCCCAAGTGCAAACCACAGAACTGCAAGGATCAGAGGGAACCTCAGGAGATCACTGGATCCAACTCATCTCCCGACAATAGTTCACACAGGTAGGCAACCAGATCTTGAGTATCTCCATAGAGGGAGTCTCTACAGTCTCTCTCAGCAACCTGTTCCAGTGCTCTGTCACAAGATAAAAAATTCTTCAGCATGTTTGTATGGAACTTCCTATGTCCAAGTTTTAGGTTATTGGGCCTTGCCCAATCACTACACAGCACTGAGAGGAGCCTGGCCTCATTCGTTTATCTCCCAGCTCCCTTTAGATATTTATAGACATTAATTGGATCCCCACCTCTGTCTTCTTTTCCCCAGGCTGAACAGACCCAGGTTACTCAGTCTTTCCTCCTAAGGGAGATGCTCCAGGCCCTTAGTCATCTTTGTGGCCCTCTGCTGGCCTCCTTCTAGGAAATTCCTGTCTTTTTTTAACTGGGGATTCCAGAGCTGGACACACTATTCTTCTCTGTTTCTGGTATCTGCAGAAAGTAAAGCCAGACATACAGACCACATGGGAGTGTCAACATATTCCAAACAGGTGGCAAATCTAGGTGATCAGAATACATGCATCTTTGATCCCCAGGGGCAAACAGCAGATCCCGCTTGCTCTATTGTACCTTCTATGTCCACAAAACAAATATCCTCAGCTGACAACCAGTGGCAAGAGTCATGTTTTTAAACTCTTCACATAGGGTGTATCACATAGCTGTAGCTCTGCTCTTCAGATAAGCAGGATCCAAGTGTTACTTCATGAGTCAGCAGTGTGTTCTTGCAGTCCAGAAGAATTGTATACTTGGCTGCATCAAAAGAGGGCTGGCCAGCAGCATCAGGGCGGTAATTGTCTCCCTCTGCTCTGTCCTTCTGAGCTCCCATCTGGAATATTGAGTCCAGGTCTGAGGATCTCTGCACAGGAAATATGCAGAGCTCTGAATTGGATCCAGAGAGCTACCATGGGGATGATCAGAGGGCTAGAGCACATCTCTTATGAAGAAAAGTTGAGGGAGCTAGTTCAGCATGGAAAAGAGACGGCTCCAAAGAGACATCAATACTTGACTTCCAGTAATTGACATGAGCTTATAAGCAGGAGTGAGAACAAATTTTGTATGATCTGATAGTGATAGGGCAAGGAAGAATGTATTTAAACTAAAAGAGAGAATATTTAGGTTAGGTGTCAGGAGGAAATTTTTTTACTAAAGGAGTGGTAAGGCACTGGAACAGATTTGCCCAGAGAAGTTGTGGATCCCCCATCCTCGGTGATGTTCAAAGCCAGGTTGGATGGGGCCCTGGACAGCTTGATCTGGTGTGGTATCCCTGCTCATGGCAGGAGTGTGGAACTAGATCATCTTTGTCATCCTTTCTAACCCAAGGTATTCTTTGATTCTGTACTGATCACAAATTAATAAAACTCAAAAATTATTGTAGATATTATGATGAGCTACTTGGATAAGTGATCCTGGACAAAAACGAAAACATAGATTCTCTTATTACTGTACTGCAGGATCAAAATGATGAATTTTGTAAGGTTTACAAAGCTAGAGTACAAATCTGCGGGGATCATATTGTGGAAATTATATCATGTTTACACAAAAGTGAATGTCCTGATACAAATAAGTTTTTGCCTAATTTTCTGTTATCATGACATAAACTACTGTCTGACAAGGATATTAATGGGTGGATAGGATCTTTTAAAGTGTTCTATTTTATATAGCATTACAATCTGTTTATCACTATATAAAATATTTGATATTCCCATTTTAGCTACTTTGAAATAAAGCAGCATGACAAAACTTAAAATTTTGATCATTTTCTATGCTTATCTTCCTGTTTAAAATGTATTCACATGTTATTCAATATCAGTAGATGGTATTGTGTCATTGGACTCTGGGCAGAACTGGTTAAAATCAGCAAGGTGCATACTTAATTGTTGATGACATAATTTCACTCAGTGAAACCAGCAGAATGTTAGACAAGCATGTTCCATGTGAATATGAATAGCTTTGTGTTAATATTGCATTTGTTAAAGTTGCTGTGGAATAAACATTAACAATGACATATTTAATTAAAATTTAATATTTAAAATTTGAAAAAAATATGAAAATATGAAAAAATATGACTATTTCATGTTACAATTTTATAATTTGTAAAGTGGACTAGTCAGATAAAGTTAGGAAGTGAGACTAATTTTTTTCAGTTACCACTGTATTCACGGCTTTACTGGTTTGTATTTCAATTAAAAGGCCTCTTATGAAAATGTGAATAAGTAATGCATAGACTAATATATATTTGCACATGTATAATATGGATAACTGGATAATATGAATAAGGCTGGAAAAGTAACAGAATATCATTTCATTGAGCCTCCTCAACCTGACATAATTCTTGAATGCTTTATAGCCTTTTCCAAAATAATGGTGTTCTCTTTTAGTGAGAACTATTGGTGATAGGTGGATGGTTGAGCTGGATGATCTTGTAGGTCTTTTCCAACCTTGGTGTTTCTGTGATTCTGTGATTCTGTGGTGGTGTTTCCAAAACCTGGAAATTTTTCAGACTTAGGGTCTCCTAACTATTAGAAGCTGTGTTCTTAAAACGATTCAGATTATTTCTTGCTGTAATTTAAATTTATTATTTTTCTAAATCATATCCAGAGAGAGCTAGCTGAATATTTGTTCCCTTATTTTCTAAGTTACTGATACATTTTCTTCTCTTGACCAAACATACTTCTTTCACTGTATCTCTTATAGATCATTGGAGAACCTCAGATGATACTTTCTGCTCTGCACTTTTTGCAGTTATTCTGCATCCCCTATGCATTACAGTGTTCAAGTCAGCCTCGTACTCTAGATGGGGCTTTTCCAGCTTTGAGTGAACTAGAAAAATTCATTTGAATGGTAGAGACAAGATAATAGGTAATAAAAACAAAAACCCAGGTAGTAACTTTTGACAAGACTTTATTTTTTCTTGGCATCATACTGCTGTTGGAATAGTTTCTCAACTACATTATGCCCCAGATCTTTTTACAAGGACTCCTGCATAGGTTGTTTTCCTTCCACTGAAATTATGGGCTATTTGTTGAATGTTGTACTTATTCTTAGTGAACTTTATCCTAAATTTTTCAGACCATTCCTCTAATCTTTCAAAATCCTTTGGTTTCCCATCTTGTCCTTGCAACCCAGCTTTATTTTGTCTACAAATTTCATAGAATAATCTTTGCTATCTAAGCTGAAGGAGAAACAGATTGACTTGACGATTCAGTACTGATTTGTGTATGATGCCTGTGGGCACCCAATAAGAGCTAGAACTAGCTTTAGGTATGCTGTGTAATAATGACAGTAATATCACACACTTAAGCACAACCTATTGCACTGAAGTATTCAAAGAGCTGCAAAAGATAAAAATTATATGCAGAAATTTTCATCACTTCTGGGAGAAACTGAAGCACGTTCTTAAATATACATGACTACATTTTTGGGGTCAACAGTCAGTTCTTGGTTGCATTTTATGTGTTTTGGGAAGTGACAATTTAGCTGGAAAATATCAATGGTGAGCTATTGATACAATCAACTGAAGAGAGTAGGCACATCTTTGAAATCAATCCTGCAATATTGTGCCAGAATGCAATTAGCTGAGGCAGTCATTTTATCTTCTGTTCTTACCCAATTCATGAATTCCCAACTTGGTAACAAGTTGGGATATTTCATCTAGAATGTAAGAAGCAAAATTAATAACTCCTTGGCAAATAACATTGATGATGTTATGAACACAAACAATCCAAAAATAGGTGCAAAAGAAAGCTATCAGGTGTTAGGAACATTAGAGTACAGATTGACTGGCTTTGTACACATAAATTTCAATTTCCAATCTCCATTCCACTGTAGCGTAGTGTACCATGAGTAGTGATTTTACAGTGATGTGCAGCTAAGCTCTACCACACCACTCTCAATCCTCCTCCTCAAAAAGTACAGGGAGAGAAAATATGGTTATAAAGAGGCTCACAAGTTGAGATAACACAGGGAGATCCCTCACCAATTACTATCACAGGCAGAACAGAGTCAGCATAGGGAAATTAATGTAATTTATTGCCTATTGCTAATAGACTAGAGAAGTGAGAAATTAAAAGCAAAATAAAAACACATTCTTCCCCATCCACGTACTTTTATCTCTTGCCCTCAAACAGCAATGGGGAACAGGAAATGGGGGCTGCAATCAATCTGTAGGGTGCAATTGTTCTGTAATGCTTCGTCATCTGCTACTCTTTCATTGTCACTCTTGGCTCTTGGTCCAGCTTGGCATCCCAGCCACAGGATGCATTCTTTCCTGAGTTGATCCTGCATGGGCTTCCAATAGGTTGCAGCTCTCCAAGCATTGCTCCAATTTGCATCTATATCACAGGGCTCAGTATTCATTTGTGAATTGTACACAGGATGCAGTTATCCCAGGCCTTCTGCTCCATGGGCTGTAACCCCAGCCCAGGGTCTGATCCTGTGGAATCTCTGTGGGCTATGGCCTCCTTCAGATCACATCCATCCAGTACCTTCTGCTCCTCCATGGTCAGAACATGGAGATCTGCTCTACCTTCTGCCCCATGGGCTGTAGTGGGACAGTCCGCTTTACCATGGGACTCTGTGGATTGCAGGGGACTTCCACTCCATGCATGAAGACCCTCCTGCCTTCCTTCCACACTAGCATTAATGCTTCTCTCACATTTCTCAATCCTCTCATCCAGCTGCTGCTCTCATAGGGGTGCAATCAGGACTGCTGATTGGCTTGGTTCAGCCAGTGCTGAATTGCTTTTGGAGCCATCTAGAACCAGCTCTTATCTGATACAGGGCCACTTCTGGGCTCTTCCCACAGAGGCTAAACCTTCAGCTCTCTGCTACCAAAGCCCTGCTATATAAGCCCAATACATCCAGCAATGAATATGACAGCACTTTCAAATGTCTGTCCTTGACCCTTGATTGACTTTGCTAGTAGCAACACTGTGGATATATCTTAATGTTCAAACTTAACTGGGAGTAGCAGGTCTTGTTATTTTCAGGCTTGCTGATTTTCTGTCTTACCACAGGATTTCATCAGTCAGCTTATATCATCTGAAATGGAGCCAGTAAGAATACTGATAACACTGCATATAACTCTCTCCTGCAGTGACAACACCTGTTTACTTTTCCATCCCTGCTGGCACTGTATTTTCCACTTTTAGATGCTATTAAGTGAGCACTCGGTACCAAACCATTTTGTGACACTGAACCGACTTCTCTGATATATCTGGCAGATCTTTCCTCATCCAGAGTTTAGTCCAAGAGAGTGTTTTCCAATGGAGCAGGCAGTGAGTTGATAGATCTTTTTCTTTGCCTACTTATCTATTCACAACAAAGTGATGAGCTCTGTGTAATTGAAGAGTACTAGGTGAAGATGATGTTGTAGACCTGCTGAGAAGATTTTAGTGAACTCAGAACTGGAATAAATTCACTAGGAGCAGATAAACAAGGACAGAAGGAAAAACAATTGTCACAGCTTAAAAAACAAAAGTGTTTTTTTAGGATAAGCATACGAAACAGTCGATTATTTTTTTCTCAACTTGTACTCTCCTAAAGCGCAAGTTATAGTTGCAAATAGTATGAAATGTTTTCAGTGAATCTTTTTGCCCTCTTTGTTTATTTGCGCTCATTAGCCCACTGTGAAGTTGTTCGTATGAGTGGATGTTTCAGTTGTTATGTCTGCAAAGATATGGGTGCAGTCTAGCAGTTTCTTTTTTTTTTTTTTTCTGTGTCGCCAAGATTAAACTTACTGTTAAAATTGTCACTGAAGCACTGCATATATAAAGTATCCTCTGACAACAGTATCAACAAGAAGTTAATAGACATAGAAATTTAATTTCCTTATTACTTAAACTCATGAAGGCACAGGTACATCCATGGTAAGGAGAAAGCAGTTGTCACTTTCAAATTGAATCATGCCAGTCTGGACAGAACTTTTGTTTCCAGGAGTATTCATTTTGTTTGTACTCATACATCTGCAGATTTACTTTATATTATTCTATCTGCTCAATAGTTTCTGCTTTTAACTGCACAGGCAAATCCATGCTCCTTGAATCCACTCTAGAAATATTATTCTCTGGAATTAGTATTATCAGAAATGCACTTTCATAATTTGAATAGTATCAAAATTGAAATCTCAAATTTAAACTTTGGTAGAGTTACAAAAAAAAAAAAAAAAAATGATGCTCAGAATAGAAATTTTGTGCATGCATGCTTCCTTTATCAACTATTACCATTCTGTTTCATGACATTACAATAATTATGAACTCAGAATTGAGTGATGTAGTTATTGTATAGTTATTTCATAACATTCCAGTCCAGTGTAGGACTAGGACAAAGAGGTCTGCGAAACCATACAACTGAACATACATAGGACAATTGATTTCTCAATGTAATTTCAATTCACAAAACTTCAGTTCAAACTGGCGTTTCTAGTAGAATTCAGATGTACAAAAACCACTGTTTTTGAGTTATTGTGTTCAAATATTTTCGTTTCTTTTAATATGGATTTTTTTATATAACAGCATAAGTGTGTTGACATTATAAGAGAAATTAAACTGAGAAATAAATAAAATACAAAGCATTAGTGTTTTTGACTCCACAGCAGATACTTTTAGCAGTGACCTTTTCTCAAATGCACTATTGATCCTGTCTGCTCTGAAGACATTAAGAATTTTTTCCTTAGATTTTGACTGGGACAGATTGTTATCTCTTCATAATTCTGATGAAGGATGAAAATTACAGGAAATTCATTGCTAAATGCTGCATAAATGTTTGATTATGGAATATGAAAATATGATGATTGTGCCTTGTTACAGTGTGAATATTTTTCGTGAATGGCCTTTGGCTGATTTAGCTATCCATTAATTCTTCTGTTAGCTACTTGAACTCCCTAACAATGTCTGCTCTCAACTATGCAAAGGAAATTTCTGATTATCTTTTGGTGACTTTTTTCCCTGCAATTTTAATATATATGTCTGTGATATTGCTTGTGTTAAGCTGCTATTATAAGTGGATGAACTGACTAGGATGATATTGAGAGTATGCCTTTCAAACTTGCAGTGATGAGCATCAAGTCAGTACATCATCTGTCTGCTTTCAGAAACAGCATTCCAAATTCTTGTGTTATTTTTTTGTGTTACCTTTTTTGCTTTCCAAATGGCTGCAAACATAAGGATTTTTAGCTGAGGTCTACTGAGAGTTTTGACATTTTTTGTAGTGGGGCAAGAGTAGTAAAATTCTCACAAGAAGATGGCTGACTGAAATGCTTATTCCTTGCACAACATTTCCTCTGTAGTATGTGCTATTTCTTCTGTAAATACCAACTAGAATGAAACATATCCTACCACTTGGTAAACACACTGGAGTGGGAATGACAATCAGCCAAAATCTGACTGATATGTTTACTATGATAGATGAGCTGCTTGAAACAAGTGTTAGATTCTCCATAATTGTATTGACTCTCATTCAATTTATTCAGCAAGCTAAAAGGTATCAAAAGGCTATTTAGTTTTTTAATTAAGTGGATTAGTAACAATCTCATTAGTATCCAGGTGTGTAAACTTCTGCTTGCCAAAGAAATAATTCACAAATTCCAATGCATGGCATTTAAAGTTTCCAGGCTCTTTCAGTTAAGGCAAGCAGTTTTGGTCCCTACAGCTGATTAAGTGAGATAGGTCAATACAAATGTACAAGTTATAGAATTAGTTGATGCTGGGTATGGGACGGACAGTGTTTTGTCCTAATACCAAATCTGAGGTAGCAAATGACATGTGGGAATTAGATGACTTAATTCATTACAATGGAAAGTGTGTTAACTGTATAGAATGAAGAATAAAGATTTTTTCTTCTTCAACATTTTAGGAATCTTTCTGCCTGGTGCATTAATTTCTGCCATTTCCAGCACCTCCCAGTACTCTGATTATGGATTTTGCTTGAGTGCTTAGGTGCTGTCAAGGGAGGGCTCTTTTGTTCCTACAGTACAAAAATATTGTTCTTGGTAATTTAAAAAAGTGTTTTACGTATTAAAAACCTAAGGTATTTTAAACCTGAAAGCTAATTATATGTTATTAAGCTGTTTAAAAGACGACTACCTATGATATACTTCTAGGTTCACACTCTTGTGTGTCATAATATGAAATAATGCCTACTTACCATGAATCTCCCACCTACTTGCTGTTAATATTTTGAGTAAACTTTTCTTTTTAAAATACACTTCCTTTTGAAATTGATCTAGTTTTTTAAAAGTAATTGATCAGCAACATACATGATGAAAGCCCTCCTGCATATTTCTGTGATTACTCTTGATGTGTTGTTCTGTTGTTATGCATTTATAGGTTAATAAGAGAAGATGTTAAATTCCAGAAATGACAAATCTTGCATAAGAGTAACCTATTTTTCACTCTGCTCAAGCTACGCTTCTTCTCTACTTGGCCTCTAGAAAAAGTAATCTGCAAATAAATTAGATGCAAAAAAAGGGTTAGATAAAATATTTAGTACAGCTGCTGTGGAGAATTCATATTGGAAAGAAACGGGCTAATATGAATCCCTTCTCAGGGTTTTCTGTGGTGTGAAGTGAAAGCTGAAGCTGTTTCGCTACTCTTTACTCAGCGTTGCATTAAATCAAGAAATAAATAATTAATGTGATTTTCTCTTTAGAGTGAAACATGGTGATTACAATAGGAAAAATAGCACTAAAATGTAGTGAGAAGATTTTGAGTTCTAATGAATGTTATAGAAAATATTTGTCAGGAAAAGGAGTTATGGCATAGTAGCTACAAAGTATTTGGCAAAAAAAAAATCTAAGGTTCTCAGTGAAATAATCTCTAAAGGGATGCAGACAAAAGTGGGACAATATTGTGCTGTTACGTGTTTCTGCTTCTAGAGTTCCTAAGTGAAATACATTTTAATCAGTGCATGATTGTTTGCGGGGAATCACAGAATTGTTGGAGTTGGAAGGGACCTCTGGAGATCTCATCCAAGTCCCCTGCTAAAGTAGGTTCTCTGTAGTAGGTTACAGATGAAAGTGTCCAGGACAGTTTTTAATATCTCCAGAGGATACTCCACAGCCTCTCTGGACAGCTGTTCTAGTGCTATGTGACCTTCACAATAAAAATTGTTTTCCTCATGTTCATATGGATCTTCCTATGTTCCAGTTTGTGCCCACTGTTCCTAGTTCTGTTGCTGGGAACTGTTGAAAAAAGCCTGTCCCCATTCACTTGACTCCCACCAGATATTTATAAGCACTGATAAGATCACCCTTCAGTCTTCTCTTTACTTCTCTTCATCTGGGCTGAGGAGTGCCAGATCTGTTTGGATTTCCTCATAAGGAAGATGCTTCAGGCCTTTAATCAACTTTGTAGCCTTCCATTGGACTCTTTCAAGAAGTTCTCCCTTGAACTGAGAAGCCCAGAACTGTAGTCAGCACTCCAGATATGGCCTCACTGGGCAGAGTAGAGGAGGAGTAAAACTTCCCTCAAACTACTGGCTGCTCTCTTTTTAATGCACCCTTCTGGCATTCTTGGCCACAGGGGCTGCACTACTGATTTATGGAAGGGCACAGATTATCCAGAGCAAATGAACCATAAGCCCAAGCTAGTTTTTATTTCAGAAACCAATAGGACCAGATTCTGTTTCTACAGTAGTCAGTGGCTTTTACTGAAAACAAGCATAGTGTAACAGATTAATGCAGAATTTTGCTTAATTGCAAAGTAGGTTGTTTTTAAAAAAAATCTATGGCAAAAATTAGTTATGTGAATATGCTAACTTTCCATGCTGCTGCATTACAGCACCTCTGTGAGACAAATATCTAAATTGTCTTTAGGCCATATATGTATTACACATAAATACATAAATATATATACTGTTTCTTTAGTGAGACAATTTTTTAGTAAATGCTATGATTTAACAGGCAAAAATTGCATTAAATTTATGTTCATTTATAATATTTTGCATGCATATTAATTTTTATGAAGATCTTGATTGTTCAGATCATTAAATGACTAATACTAGTAATTGATTTTTATTATTGTTGTTATTTTAATTGTAGTTCCTTGGAGTAAACAGCACTAAAACAAATTAGTAAGGTCTGACTTAAATACACTGTAAATGAGAGTTTATGTGTGAAAAGGAATGATTTGAATGGTGCTTATTTTCAGAGTAAAACTACTATTCTGATTTCCTCAGTCGGCTGGCACTGAAGCTTCTCAATACTGAACGTTACTTGGAACATATTTTTTCCCTTTTATGTTCATGATAAATGTAAGTGTGTGTAAGCATAACAAATGAACAGTACAATTGAAAATAGTTCTTGCAGTTTTATTAAACCATAGGCACATTTGCAAGTACAAAGTCGTGACTATTGTGTTGATGAACCATTAAGAGGATAGGCTAATAAGTCTACGCACTTTAAGCTATTTTGACCAGTTCAATTGCCCCTACAGCTTCGAATCAAAGCATTTGAAGTTGAGCACTGCCAAAGTCACGGGCAGAATCAATATTTTATCAGTGTTATGTCTTAGTATATATGAGATAATCTTTTGGTTTTATAGAATATCAAGTTTTATTTATCATGGTGTCTTCTCAAAAATATTTTTCCCAAACTTTTTCGGAGTTAACTAATCTTCTGATTTTGATGAGGTAAAAAAAACTGAGTGTGATTCATGAAGCACTTTTTCTCTGTCCCTGTTTTGAAAGTAAATTCAATTAACTTTTCATGCTGAAATGACAGAGCGTGATTGAGATTACATAGTACTACATATTTGTAGTGCCTTATCATCTTTCCTCTGATGCAGCTATTTCATTTCTAGTTAGTATGACATTCAGCTACTGTGAATTTATTCTAAATACAGTTTAGAGATTTTCTTGGAAGGGACTTTTGGAGGACAGTATAAACCTCCTGCTTACAGCACAGTAACTGTGCAGTCAGAGCAGCTCTGACCCTAGTGCAAATGAGTTTTGAATATTTCCAGGTACGGAGATTCCACAGCCTTTCTGGGCAAACAGTTCATGTTTGACCCCACTCCTTTACAGGATTATTTTTCTTCTGTTTGGAATACTCGTTTCTGCAACTTGGGAATGTTACTTCTCCTTTTACTGTGCACTTCTGTGAAGATACTGGCTTTTTTTTTTTGCTACATTTTCTACCATAGCCATTCGTTAGATAGTTGAAAACTACAATTAGATATCCTCCTTCTTGTCTTTGGACTGAACATACGAAGCTCGTCCCTTAGCTTCTTACCAATAAGTCATGATATCAATTGCTTTACCTCCTCAACTATCGTATTTGCAGTCCACTGGACTCATTCTAGTTTGTATCTTTCTGAGATGTAGAGGAGCCCACAACTAGACACACTGCACTCAAAAGTGAGTAATGTTCACTTACTGAGTAGTGCATTTTCTGAAAGCATAGAGCAGATGGAAAAGATTAATCTTCCCTTATTGTTACCATCAATAGCAATTTAAACTACCTTAACTAAACTAACAAAATGGTATTACTTGGTGAAGATGTTTTTCTTTCTTCATTCACTTTTGAAGAAGATTACATAGCTAGACTAGACTGGACACATTAATTAGAGACAGCTGCATTTAAAATTGTTTAGATGTAATTTGTATGCTGCTAAGATCTGCAATGGCTACTACTATTTTCATTTCAAAGACAAAGATAATAAGAAATTAGGACTTATCTCTTTTAAAGACAACATGCATTCTCCTGTCATCCTGCAGAATCTGTGGTAGCATCCTGCAAAAGCTGTGGTATGCAGAGCAACTATTATCTTCTTAGCCTAAGGCAATGGATAGTAGGAAAATTGCATTTCCATTCCGGAGTCCTCAGCTTATAAAACCACTCAGCCCTTTTCTCATCCCATCTGAATTGGTATGGGTTTTTTGAGAGCTTATTACCCTGTTCATCTATCATTCCTTACTCTTTCATTTGAGAAGGGAAGGCAGGGTGGTAAATAAGCAGAGTACTATTGTTTTGACACATAATTCCATAATATTTCGAATCCACTACAGAGAGATGAGAGCTGTGGTGAGGAAGAGAAATGCTGTTGAGTCTGGATCTTACTGAGGCTCGTTATCCTTTTTGGCAGAAATGTCTAGGAATCTGTGATTTTGCACATGCATTTGCTAGACATAGAAGTACACAAAATTCTCAAAAAGTAATACAAACTCTGTCACTCATATAATTTTCAGTTATAATAAAATACATATTTATTCTGTGTACATATTTCAATTGCTCCAGATTTTATTGATTTTATTTATTGCAGGCGTACAAAATCTGTATTTAGCACTGATCTAAAGTGGAAAGAGGAGAAATATTGACTTAAAGAAAAGAAACTTATATTGCCTTAGAAGATGGACATTTAGCATTTAAATCTAGTGGAAGAATGTTTTGTGTAGTCACACTTCAAAAAATGTCTAAAATTATACACCTGTTACAACTTTGTTGGGGAACTGATATAGTTCCTATTGCTGAATATATATATATGTATTGCTAGTATATATATATATATACATATATATATATTTAGGAAGGACAGCAGCAGGCACGGCGGCGGCAGCTGCTATTGCGCGTGGGGTCCGCGGGACTATGAAGGATGGAGGCGGACGAGGTGTCAATCCGCGAGCAGAACTTCCACAGCCAAGTGCAGGAGTACACGGGTAAAGAGGTGTTCAGGATTCTGCATATATATATTATATATATATGCTAATATACTCAATGTTCTGCTATTTTTATTCAGTCTTTCCTCCCAAACAGAATGGTAGAACATGAAATTCTACTTGTATTGTTTTTTGGCTGAGATAGAGTTAACTTTCTTCATAGTAATTCATATGGTGCTATATTTTAGATCTGCCATGAAAAGTTGTTGATAACACACCAATGTTCACGCTGTTGATGAACAGTACTTATTCAGAGTCAAGTTCTTTTCTGCTTCTCACATTGTACTTCAAGCAAATAGGAAAGGAGTGCATAAGAGGTTGGCAGGGAACACAGTAAGGACAGTTGACCCCAGTTGACCAAAAAGATATTCCACACCATATCGTATCAAGTTCAGACATAAAGCTGAGGTGCAGGAAAAGAAGAGGGGAGAATATTCACAATCATAGTGTTTGTCTTTCCAAATAATTCTTACATGAGGTGAAGTTATGCTTTTCTGGAAATGGCTAAACATCTTCCTCGAAATGGGAACTAGTGAAGGAATTCTTCATTTTGTTCTGCCTTCAAGCACAGTTTTTGCTTTATATATTAAGCAGTCTTCAACCCACAAACAATCTCACCATTACTTTTCTCATTTTCTTCCTCATCCTACTAGAGGAGACTAAATGAGCGGAGTACTGTTATTTAAATGTAATTTGTATAGCTGCTAAGATCTGCAGTGGCTACTACTGTTTTCGTTGTGTGGTGTTTAGCTGCCTAAAGAGGCTGAGCACTGGTAGAAAAGGTAAGTTCTGTGAGAAAAAGATCTCTCACAACTACGCTATAAAAATATTGGTAGGTCTTATTTTATTGTTAGTTTCCACCAGAAATAAACTCTGTTTCTGTAGAATTATTAATTAGATTAGTATAATGTGTCACTGCTTTTACTTCCTGATTCCTTTTTTGGCATAAACACACAGTGTCTTCCCTTTGAGATCATTAGTGATACTAAAAAGTCCCATTTTATCTAAAACCAAGGTTTGTGTTCTAATGCAATGTCAAACTGTATTATGAAGATGGTTAGTGTTTCAAATGATAAGCCACGGAATTTGTACCTAGCTGAGTCAGACCTCTTAACAAATGATGATCTGTAACTAACGCAGTTATGTATGTATACTAACTTCACTTTAAATGTGACTTTTCTCCATTATTTAAGCAGTCATCTGTAGCTCTTATTTTTTTCCTATTAGAAGCTGCTCTAGCACAACAGCCTAGTACAGTGACCTCATTTCACCTTACCTTTAAGATGAATTCCACAGTTAAGAGTATAGAAAGAGGAGCATAACACATAGGATATGAAATAAAAAGTAAGTATTCATCAGCAGATGTAGTAGGAAGAGTCTTTTTTTAGTATTCCCTTCCCTGGGAGGTGTTCTTGTTATGAGAATATTTGATCAGCATAGGCACGTAGTCTGCTAGGATGGTGTTGGGCTGTATGAAATGATCTTTTTTTCTAGTTTCTAGAGGATAGGTTATTCTCTCACCTCTAACTGACAGGCTTATTTGCAGACTCAGAAAAGAACCAAATAATGCTCAGGTATGGAGCTTAAAAGGCCAACTCATTTCTTCACTGAGCCACCAAGCACAGGACCTGCAGAAGGAATCTGGTTACTGGCTTTTCTCTCTTCCATGGATAAACACAGCTTCAGCTCCACCCGGTTAGTTTTTGAGAACACTGAATTCCCTGGAAAAAAAAACAAAAAACAAAAAAAAACAGTTAAAGAAGCAGGATATTCTCAGCTGTTAGCTTCTTGCTGAGAAGACTGAGGCCTTTTGAAAAAAAACACTCATGGCATTAGCTCAGGAAGTATCTAAAATCCTTACAATGAAGAAAAAGAACAAAAGGAAGCAAATATTGAAAAGCATATTTTCACAAACATATCTCCCAGTCTGCAGACGAGATACAATGAAAGCTAAATTTAGTTTATATGCATACACATTTCATTTTATTACTCATTTTTATTACTCTTCCATATTTCCGCAATTGAGTAGCATATGTAGAAACAAAACAATAACAAAAATCAGATTATAGCTGGTCTGCGAACTATGTGGTTTAGACAGCCATTGCTTCTTTTTCTGACAGGGCTACCATGACATTGTTTTTCATACCTACATAGGTATTTTTATTCAATAGCTAATTAGTAATGTGAATTATTAACAATGATAACTAATTCCCCTCAGGCTTCAAAAGGTATTTTCTAGATTTTAGATTTTTAAAATTTTATATATCACTGGTTTTGTTTTTCTTTTCCCCCTTTGTTAAAACTCTGGAACTCTGTGTTTTAAATCATAGCTTGGATAAAAATAAAAACATCACTTAGCTCTTATTCTCGTGAGGAACAAAGGAAAGGAATGAAAAGAAGATATTATTTACGTATAGATTATAGCCATTTGGGTTTTCCAGGGAAGGAAAAAGAATCATTTGGACAGAAACATGTATCTTTCTTATTCTTGCCCAACAATGTCTTAAGAATTGTTCAAAATCTTTCTCTCAACACCATAGCTAGTGAGAATGAATTCTTCAGTCCCTAAATCAAACTTGTGTCACAGGAGACAGGAGATAATATCACATTCCAGTATTAAAGGAAAAAAAACCCACAATTCTAAAACCTCCAGCTTTTATGAGTTTTGTTAACTATGCATCTGATATCACTAAACATGTCTATTGACTTACTGTTTTCTTGTGCTATCCTTAGGTCTGTCCTGACAGAGTATTTAAAAATACCGTGTGTTCAGTGGACAAAATGTCAGGGAGATTACAAACTGCCCACTTGAAATAAAAGAAAAACTGCTTTGAACCTTCTATTTCTTCTGGAAACCTAAAAACTGTTTGTTCCTCATCATGTTAATCTAAAATGTGACAAAATTGATCTAAATACAGGGTTGACAAGCAGATTTCAAATGAAAAAAAAAAAAACAGACTGATCAAAAATTCTGTTTGAAGGTACTGGCTCAACTCTGTTTTACTTTGTGGGAGAAAAGATGTCTATGCTCTTTTTCTTTGAATGCAGATATCAAGAGCTATATTTATATCTCCTGCTGACTCAAATTAAGTAGAAACAAAGAAAATGTTCTCTACTTTATCAGAACACTTTATTTGAGTTTTCTCTTCGAAACCTATCATTGTCATGTCCTCTGATGGTATATCTCACACGAGAAGTATTTTATGTTTTTCTCTATCTTTTAAAGAGAAACTGGAATCACTTAAAAGGAGCATTGCCATCTTAAAAAATCAATATCTTTTTCCAATGTGTAAAATTAGTCTTAATTCCATACAGTGCCTATTACTATTGAAGCATAGATGACCAAAGGAAAGAATGCATCACTCATATTCAGTATGGTTGACTGTTCTGTGTTTGCTAGTTTGTGTATTTCAGGTATTTCTTGGGGGTACACAAGAGTGAAGGAGTGATATACTTTAAAAGAGATATAGGGATATAAATGTTTTTTAAACAGTAAGTTGAGGAAGTATGCCAATATTTTCATGGTGAACTCAGAAAAAGAAGAGTGTGTAGGCAGGGGTACAAATGCTGTGGCAATGAGATAAATGGAGATACTTGTAGTAAATGGGAATGTATTGAGGAACTTCTTCTAGGAAAAAAGGATGAAGTTCCAAAGACAAAAAGAGTAATAATGAGTATGAGGCCAGAAAATTTGTCTGTCCTGGATCTCCGATAGGAACTGTGGAGGATGAATTTTATCCCCCTTAGATGTATGCATATGTTCTCATGCATTTGAATCTTTCTGACTGCCATGCAGAACGCGGTATCTGTGGACATATGACCTTTTGCGTAGCCAGAGCTCTTCATTCTGCAAGCTACTCAATGCAATTCTACCTTCATGACAATCAGAATTACCAGACAAAAGAAGTACTGAGCCACATCTTCCTCAGAACAGGACAGTCAATCTCTAATACCAGACTTGCATGTCAAACTTCTACAATTTTCACCCATTTCATTTCTACTACATAGGAGAGTGAGGGTCTCTGATACTGCTTTACTTTCTCAAGACACAGTTTGGGTGATGATTCTAGCGTGAATCATCAGTTACTTTCTGTAAATATGGCATGATCTTCTGTTAGAGTATATTCCAGAACATAGCTAAAATATTTTTAAAAAATTATAAGGAGACAGTATTTCTAATACTGAACTCAATATAATCTGTTTTCCCTGCTACTCAGCTCCATTGTACATTACCCTTTCATTGATCCTGGCTTTCTCAGAGAAGTTAAGATGTTCTCAGCTTTGAAGGACGCAAGTAATTGCTAAGACAACTGAAGTCATTGAAAAGAGCAGGCAGATAAATTGGTGACATAATAAAAGACAAATTTCATTGCTGATAAATCCATCACAATGCATGCTAGATACTATTTGTAGATATTCATAGAATCATAGAATGTCTTGAGTTGGAAGGGACTTTAAAGACTGTCTGGTTCCAACCCCCTGGCATAGGCAGTTGCTACATGTTAGATCAGGCTGCCCAGGGCTCTATCCAACCTGGCTTTGAATGTCTTCAGGGATGTGGCATCCACAACTTCTCTGGGCAACCTGCTCCATCCAGTGCCTCACCACCCTCTGAGTACATTGCCCCTTGACATCTAACCTAAATCTCCCCGCTTAGTTTAAACCCATTCCTCCTTGTCATATCACTATCAGATTCATGTAAAGTTTTCTTCCTCCTACTTGTAAGCTCTCTTGAAGTGCTGGGAGACCGTAATGAGGTCTCCCCAAAGACTCCTCTTTCCTAAGCTAAACAAGTCCAGCTTCCTCCCTTCATAAGAGAGGTGCTCCAGCCCTCTGATCATCCTTGTGGCCTTCCTCTAGACCTGCTCCAACAGCTCTGCATTCCTCTTGTCCTGGGAGCCTCAGGGCTGGATGCAGTACTCCAGATGGCACCTCACAAGGACAGTGTAGAGGGAGACAATCACCTCCCTTACCTTGCTGGCCACCCCTCTTTTGATGCAGCCCAAGATGCTGTTGTCCTGGGCTGCAAGCATACAGTGCTGGTTCATACTGAGCTTTTTGTCCACCAATACTCCCACATGCTTTTCTGCAGGGCTGCTCTCAATGAGTTCTTCCCTCCTTCCCCCCAGTCTGTACGCATATCTGGGACTGTACTGATACAAGTAAAACACCTTGAACTTGGTCTCATTGAATCTCATTAGAATCAAGTGGGTCCATTTTCCAAGCCTTTCCAGGTCCTTCTGGATGGCGTCCCTTCCTTCTATTGTGTCAGCTGCACTGTTCAGCTTGGTGTCTTCAGCAAACTTGTTGAGAGAGTGCTTGATCCCCCTGTCTGTATCAGTGATAAAGATGTTCTAGCGCACTGGTCCCATGATGGACACCTGGGGGACACCACTCATCACCATCCACCATTTGGACATAAAGTTATTGACTAAAAGTGTCTGGCTGTGCCCATCCAACCAATTCTTTATCTACTGAATAATCCAGCCTTCAAATCCCTAACACTCCAATTTAGAGATAAGGATGTTGTACAGAACATGTCACAAGCCTTGTATAAGTTCAGATGATATCAGTTGCTCATCCTTTGTCTACTAATGCTGTCACTCCATCGTGGAAGGCAATCAGATTGTTCAGACATGATCTGCCCTCAGTATAGCCATACTGGCTCTCTTGGATCACCTTCTTCTCTCACTTGTGTTGTAACATATCTTCCAGGAGGTTCTGCTTCATAATCTTCCCAGGCACAAATGTAAGGCAGCGTTAAGTTCTAAATGACAATATACTTAAGGATACACCTAGGTGTAAACCGAGATTCCAAACAGGGCCTCAGCTGTGAGACCACGCTCCTCCGTAGTCAGTGCTGATCCTGCGCTATAGAACAAACTCCCCCTCCGCATATTCACCATACTTTGCAAACATTAACTAATTAGTTAATCTGAGGTCCCACTTAAAACCTAGATCCTTTTTTTAGAATCTGATTTAAAGCTAATTAATTAAGATGAGTTTCTAGCTTATTAAGCTCTTCATAATAAGGACATTATTTTGATTAGTCTGATGCTGCTCTCTCTTTCTTATTTTTTACTCTGAATTCAGCATCATGCTTGATGAAAGAGTAAAAATTGCTTGTTGACAATCACAGATGATAAGAGCAGCAGGGAACAGGTTTGAAATCATCAAACTGGTACAGCAATTGTTTCCCCAGACTCTTTCAAATTATCATTAAATGTAAGACTAAGAACAGAAGTTCACAATATTTAGACACAAAAATTCACAGATTCAGATGAGGGTTTTAGGATTTCTCTTGTGCCAAACATCATGCATGTCTCATCGTTCCATATGATGTAATTACTTCTTTTTTTTTTCCCAATTCTTACATGATCTATTGGCCTTCTCTCCTCCTTCATGTACATTCCATCCTGGCATAAAACTTGTAACTCTTAGCCCTTTTTATTTCTTCAGACTAATAAACATAATTAAATTATACTCTTGGCAATTTTTCATAAGATATTTGGGGTTTATTTTTTCTGTTTTCTGAGTTGAAAAGAGTAAAAACATTTGCAAAAATGCTTATCTATTTTTTCCATCTTAATCAGCTGATCCAAAAAATACAGCTCTTCTCCATCCAAACTATAACTGACATATTCTCTGCTAATGCAGAAACTGTCATGGATTTTGGAAAGAGTGATATGACAGTTTTTTTGCCCTAATCTTGTTACAATCTTAGTAACTGCAAATAGATCTACACAGTGAAATAAAAGGGAACAGGGAAAGATTCCTGTATGTAAAGCCAAATTAGATGGGCTTATGTCCATATCACTTTCATCTGGTTCTTTCTAAAGCAGAGTAACTGCATAGCACTTGGCCCTTGGTGGTGTTTTTTTTTTTTTTTTTTTTTTTTTATTCCTGTGGCCCTAAAATATAATTCCATGCTCAAATAGTTTGAAATAATGTGAGGGATGCTCTGTGTTCCACCAGAACACTGTTTTTATCACCTGGTACAGATTTTGTTTATTTCATGCTCAGAAGTGCTCTGGGTGCTGAGGATGCAGTGGTGGATAACTGCAAAGGGTGGAAACCCGTACAGCCTTCTGCTTTTCTACAATGTGATCCCTGCTATGAATTATCCCCAAATCAAGTAAGAATGCCTTTTAGAAAACTAATCTGAACAGTCAAGACAAAGCTTAGGGAAGGAAGAACAGCTAAGCATTATACACAGTTGTGATTCAAGCAAAGGTTTGATCTCTTTCATTTTAGCATTGCAAACATCCTTGAGGTTTCTCTGCTAAGCAATTTTACAAACTCTTCAAAAAACAAAAGATCGGTAACGCTGTTGGTGGAACATGTTATAGTAAGGCTTTGCAAAAGAGGGCAGTCAAAATGCTGTCTTCGAAGAAAGAAAAATAGTTGGAGCACAGCAAGAAGCGTTTTACTTCTTTCAAAAGAGCATAGATAGAGGACAGGATGCAGAGGGCTGAAGAGAGAGACAAAGGTAAATAGAGACAAAGGCCAAACAGATTGTATAAGAGAGAAGTATGTGCTAATAAGAGTACTGGAGGAAGAAAATCAGACAAAATGAATCAAGCCAGGAGAAACATGGAAAGAACATATAAAAGGTCACAGCAAGGCATGGTCATGGCGTTGAATGAGGTTTTCAAAATGAGGAAGATGAAACTGACTTTGCAAGAGAGTGGGAAGGAAAAAAGATAGAGCAGTTATAGCAGCAGTAAGATAAGAGGAGCTCTTATGTTAGTTTTTAATAAAAATAGTAAGAAATTTGTCTCAGACTTGAAATAATCTAAGTGAAAATATTGCTTGTTAGCTATAGCTAGCTCTTGGACTCTGAAGAGCCACATGTACTCTGATGGCTTTCTTCTCTTATTGGTTTACTTTGAATCAAATTCGAGCTGTACCTGATGTATGCACTCTACTTGCATGCTGACAGTAGCATAAAACAGGAGTCACAAAAAGTGCACACAAACAGCGTAACAACAACAGTCTAAAAGCTGGGAGCTGTGGTCAGTTATAAAGCAAGGGTAGAAATATTGTCTTTTACCACAAGCATCAAAAAATCAAGTTGGAGATGACTCAGGCTGGAGCTCTCTGATTCAACTTGGAGATGTCCACCACTGGGTAGCTCTGCTGCTCCTCAGAATCAACCTGTAGTCCCTTCAGTTGTTGCTGCAGTGTTTGAACATCTTTGTTTTAAAATCTTTGAAGTTATTCAGAAACCACATCTGACATTTTAAGCAAATGAAAACAAAGATTCCAACAAAGAAAAACTCCAAAGTGAGGATGCAAAGATGATTCAGAGCAAACATAATGCTTTCAAAAATAATGCTGAAGTCCTTACCTTAGTATATTCTTAGGGAAATGCTGCCCAGCACAGGAAATTTGCAGTGTCAAAAAAATGGCTTGGATTATTTCTAGCTATATTTATGACAGTGTCTTCTGTCGGAATTAGTATCTCTTAAATCTGGTGATTTAAGAACTGGGAAGAATTCATGTTTTCTGAGAAAGGGTCCATTACAGAAGAGTAGCAGAAGGCTGCTTCTGAAGTGATTGGAGACCAGAAGGTGACGTCTCACATTTGGCAGGGCAGGGGCCTCGTGAGCCTGGGTCTGCAACCACAACCATAGCTCTAAGTCCTAGGTACTAGCATCTGGATTCAGATGGTCACTTCATTCTCTTTAATGCAATATGTCAGTCATAGGTAGGAGAGATCTCTACCCTGCATCTCCCTTCCAAATTATTATTGGGAAGAAGCATGGACACTGTTCTTTTGTAGGTTATGTGGGAGATCTCTAGTGTACTGGAGGTATGTTCCTGTAGGACATCTTTCATGTCAGTTTCACTCAAAAACTCTCTTGCTGCTGCTCTATGGTGTGAAACCAAAGTATGATACATATTGATGAACAGGAGATTAACTTCAAAAGCACACTCTTGAGCAAAACTAAAATGCTGGTTAAGCTGAGAATGACTTCACAAATGCCGCTGAATTCACATGGTGAATGAATGAATGAATGTGAAGATGTGATATAGGCAATTCAACACAGAACAGAGTGTACACTTTAATCCAGACAAGGAGGCTCAAGAGCCTCCAGAAGAGAAGCTGACTACCACATGATAGAAATCTTTGTCAGTTGTGGTAGATATTCCTGAGCATTTCCTGTATTGGCATCTGCCAGACCCTGCTCACACCCCTGGAGTTTCATTTTTCCCTCGGTTGTACTGAATGATGCTTTAATCATGTTTGTGATTACCTTCTTAAGTGAAAAAGGGAAAAAGGAGCACAAATGAATGTTTTCATTTATTGTTTAAATTAGGTATATCTACAATGCAAAGTTAATGGATTGAGTTAAGAGTTAAGTATAAATAAATCTTAATTTTTAAATAAAGTTTGTGAATGAATGGAAGTATTACTGTTAGTATAATTCCTTTGGATGTAATGTGTAGAATTGAAATCTGGCTGTGGAAAGCTTCTCTATTTTGTCTTTTCAGTTTGAGCCCTTGAAACAAACAACTTTTCTTAAAAGCATCTCTGCTGGTTGGTCTCTGTTGATTGTACATTCTACTAATACAGCAAAACTTTACCTTGATACACAAAGATTGAGCCTACTTATGGCTTTCAGCTTTATAGATTCAGGGGGCAATGGACTGGAGAAGTAATTTGAAGTATGCTGAGTGTGTTGAAGGATATGATTGTATAACTAAACCAACTGGCAAAACTAATTAAGAATGGTGTGTTGGAGGCCATAAAGTGCTGAGCTGAATAGTTCTTTGCCTTAAGAACGGTCATGTCCAATTAGGTTTATCTGAGTGTGTTGCTTTCTCTTCTAAATCTGAGCATAACTCAGATTGAAAGATAGGTTGAACGCTGACTTAAAGGCTTGGTGAACAATGTGGAATACATGATCACTGTTATCTTGTAGAGTTTCTTGTAAAATTATTTACAGGCCATGACCAGCTATTCAGGAAGGGACTTTTTAAGGCTCGAAAGTGATCTATGGAGAAGAGGGGGAGCAGAGAGTGAATCAGAAAATGCAGTAAACATTCCTGCTTCATGTGCAAAGAGCGTTTATACAAAAGGAAAGGAAGAGGACACATCTTGTAATTAGAGAACTGTTTGTTTTAAGTTCTGGAAAGATAAGCATTCTTTGTTTTAGCTTAGATTTATTCTCATCAAAAATAAATCTCACAAAATCCATCGTTTATTTCTCAGAGCCCGTATCGTACAAAGCTTGTTAACTGAGTCTACTAGGCCATCTAGTTCCTCTCTAGATCTTTCAGCTTTTTATCTTGTGCATACTGTGGCTATGTTATTATTAAGACTGAAGGAGGATCTCAATCTACGTAAGTTGCTCTGAAAGTATTGCCTTCTGTTTATTTACATGGAAACTACAGCAGGTACAAAGAGCACATGGCTTGTCTTTCGTGTTGCTTTCATCACTGCTGGAAGGCACTACCCACTGCCTCATTACGCTCACATCCCTTATTTGGTCTCCAGAAACATTTAGCAAGCCTCAGTGAATGTCAATTTTCCGCAGGGAGGATTTCAGTAACACACCTTTGTTTCATATGCACTTCTGTGTCAGATGCCATTTTGTCAGACTGCCCTTTGCTGCTATCTGACACACAGCAACAGCATGCAATGGAATATTGGTGGGAAAATTCAGCTGCCAACATCTGCCTCTGCCACCAACATCTGCCTCTGACATCTAAGGCCAACATAATAAAAAAGGAGACATTACTTTCAGAGCAGCCCTTGCACAGCATACATTGAGGCGCTGCCTAAAATAAAATCATTCATCCAGTCCTAGGATAAACTAGATGCACTTAGTTATATGTGGAAGGATGCCAAAGAGTTTGTAATCTATATTCTATTTTCAGATTGCTTTAGCTTGAACACAAATCCCTTGTCACTGGTGGAGTTTCTCCTACCTTTTAGATGATACTGCAGGGACAGTCTAAAGTGTCTTTAGGTTACTGTCAATTTTTTTCCCTTCTGTCTATGCTTTTTTTTTTTTTAGTGACATCCTAATCTGTTTACAATATAAACAAATACCCTGGAATTAAAGTTTAATTTTTAAATGTGCTTAGACATGTTTCTGACTCTTCAGATCAACTTTTCAGAGTTTGTAATGCACAGATTAAGACCACAAATAAATTCTTCCCATGAACATATTTATAATATCATCATAGAAGTCAAGGAAAAACTGTACTAGATATATCAGAAGTAATTCTTGGAAATTAGCTAAAATGTTAGTTAAAATTCTGTTGACTCAAATCGTAGCCTTTCATCACATTGTTTTAATTTTCTGTTAATAAAAAAAAAACAAAACACTTAATTCCCTTTTCCATTTCATTTATTGTGTGTCAAAATCCTGAATACAGAGAATTCATGATTTCTGCACGTATTTACTTATGTCAGCCAAATCTAAAATCCCCTTCTGGTTGTATAATTTTTCTGAGATTCTAATTCATTAAGATTTTAATTACATACACATGGCACTCCAAACAATTACTGTGAAAATATATAATCTTTACTTAAATTTTAAGCTCAGAAGAAACAGCTATGCCACTATGTTTCGATAAGGTCATTAATACAAAAGACATAGCTTAACTATTGCCTTTCAAACACCAAAGCAAGTTTGATGCACTGCTGAGCAGCATCTACTGAGAACATTGAGAAACAACTTTACAGAGTTGTCATAGAAACTCTTTTATGAAACTTTAATATAATATTGCAATTTTAATTTATCTTTGCTTTGAAAAGTAAATATTTACGTAAATGTACTCCACCTGGAAGCTTCAAAACCTACTTTTAGGTGAAGTAGCAAATAAGAGGCAAAAAGCTTTTCTTTCTGAGTGTATGTCTTATTTGTTGATTTTTGTTTCACATCTTCACTAATCTGAGATCAAACTTCTTACTGACCAAATCTTCTTGTTGCTTTTGGTTGCTTATGAAAATCATAGTAACTGACATTAAAATAAAATTGAACTTTATTTCATAGATATGCCATTTGAGAGACTTGAACGCCTTTCATTTCACTAGCATCAGTGATTTTTGGATTCTTTCCTGTTCAGGTTGCTTTGACAAATTAAAAAAGCCTCTGTTTGCCATTTAATGAAGAATGATAGCCCTCTATACGTGATCGATATTATGTTAAAAAACTTTTCACACGACTGCATTGAATTGCCAGAAAAACTTAGTAGTTTACTGTAACTTTTAAAACCTTCTTTATTTTGTAAGAATTTTCTAATGCTAAAAGGTCCATTCTTCTTATTTTGTGCATGCAGGTATTTCCAATTAGACTAAAGGAAATTTCTGAGGAAGTTTAGGAGCATGTAGGTTTTCAGTAAGTCTTGAAAAGCCAGTGCTTCTTATTATTCATATTTTGCAAACAGAAAATGTAACTTCTATCAAGATGCCTAAATTTATAACAGAGTACTTACAGTGTAGTAACAGGCAAACCCAGAATTCTCCTCTGCATTGTATGAGTCACCTGAAGGGCAACTATGAAAATCCAGAACTTAACTACTTCTGTCTCTAAAAAATAGTGGTGGGGAAAGCCTGTTCAACAGGGAGCGTACGTGTTTAATAAGTTTTGGTTTTATTATTTATGTATTTATTTATTTTTCCCCTTTAGAGTCAGATACAATGCCATATACTATTTGGATAAGTTAAAACTTTGTCTGAATGCAATCCTCGTGTCTTTAGTAGTGACACAGATACTGCTTTTGTACTGCTCCCTAACATAGCATGTCATAGTCATGTAGATGTTAAATTTGTTTTTCATAATATCTTAAAGTGTTCTCTCTCAATAGATAGGCTTGCCAATACATATTTCTCTTCTTCAGAGCCATGTTTATCATATGCAAGGCTGAGACTGATTTTTATAGTTCCTGAACTGCTGCTGGTTATCAGTTGAACATTCTGGCTGTTAGGAATAATCTGATCTGATACAAGACATTTCTTCCACCCAGTCCAAAATCAGCTGAAAAAAACCCCACATCTTTTTTAGGTATTACAGAGATCAATAAAGCTAACTGATTTGATCACTGAATCATTCATGTTTGTGAAAACTTGATTATCTCCAAGTTAAAATTCAGCAGTTCATTAGCATTGGATTTAGAGCTATTTGTTCAGTTTTTCTCTCCTTATCTCTCTTGTACTTGGCTCAGAGAATTAAATTTAGATTAGGCATTACCTGTACACAGACCAAAAAAAGTTTCTCTTTGGTCAGACTTTCCTTTATTCTTCCCCTGTTCTTGGATCTATGCAGACTAGCTAGAGTAGCTTCTTCAGTTTTCAAGCAGGCAGTTTTGGATTCAACCAAAGCACCATTTTACTTTACAAAACAAATTATACGCTTTGAATCCAAAGGATTAGTTAGGTATAGAGTTGCCATATGGTATTCTGTGAACAACTGCATCTATTGTATGTACAATACAATACATCCATGTCTTTGCAGAGTTTAATTTAAAAAGCTTAGCTACTTAGCTACCTATATGTAGAGATGACTAAACACTGTGTCCTGCTGACCAAATGATTGTCACTGTATCAAAAGTCTACCTTCATTTTCTACCACATTCTTTTCTTGTCATAAAAAAACAAGTCAAAAATGAAAATCTGAAGTAGACTAGGGCCAGAATTTAATTCTGTTAGGGGAGAATCCAAATCAAAACAATTGATCTGATTTCAGTAGGACCAGCTGGAATTGTGCTTGAGGATCTTTTTATCTAAGTTACCAATACATTTCAAAGCCTGTAACTGAGCTTCAATCTTTTTAATATATGCAGTGTAAAAATTGTGTTGATGTATTCACTTTACTTTCAGTCAATTTGCACTACTTCAACAAGTTTTACTGATAATTCTATCTGTTAACCTTATAACTTGATCAATAAAAAAGATGTCTATTTAGTTTACAGAATTTATTTCTTCTAACCTATGTGATAAGAAGGACTTTGCTGTATTAATCACATAGGATATTTTTTTTTCCTTTACAATATTTGTAGGCAGTGGGAATTTAAATTAATGAATGAATGTCTTACTTTTTTTGTGAAGCCAGGAAATCAAAATGCCACTTTTTTCTCCTGTCATCTGACATTCATCACCCTAAAACAAGTCTTTAGTTGTGGCCTGAAATAATTAAGAGTGCTAAATGCCTAATTAAAATGCATTCTCTTTGAAGACTTTTAAGCATGCAGTGGAGCTGAAGATTAAACTGTTCCATAGACCAGTTTTTCAGTTATATTTAAAACATTTTTATTTTCATGTTTCAGTTTTTATTGACATGTAGCTATTCATCTATTGTTATGCAATCATTTTACATAGATTTTAAAATAACTAACTCAGCATATTAAGAGAAAAAATATGTAATGTTCTTCAAATTTTACACACCCTGAAACTACAAAATTTTCATTGTTCTCCTTGCATGCACTGTACAAACACATTTTTACAATATGAGGATGGCAGCTTTGCTGAGTAAAATGATTATCAGTGAAACATTAAAGGAACTGAGATCACATACATGTGAACTCTGGAGAGCATCATCTGTCACTGTTGTGACATTTTAGTGAATTACTTAAGATAATTGATGCAATTAAAACATCCAAGCCTGATATTTTCTGTAAGGGTAATCTTCAGTTTAAAAATATCTAATGTAATTGTGTCATTTTTGATGAAGGACAAGTGTTAGATTATGCAAGTACTTTGAGGTCAAGCAGAGACTGAGGTTTCCTCAAAAGATTTAATAATAGAATTCTTGATAACTTTTAAAACAAAAAGATTCTAGGCATACAGGTGTTACTAAGGAATCATAATTCAGATGATGCCGTGTTTCTGTGTTTTGGCAGTTCGGTGTGGATAGGGTGCCTCTTATTCTTACATGAATTATAAGGCCCCATACTGAGTTCTTCACTTAGATCTTTTATTGAGATCAATTAAGCTCAAAGCCTGGTCTAATTCTTAGCTTTTGTGAAGATGTAAATACAGTCTGTTTCATGTATTATACTGCAGTCTGTAGAAAATGCTAGTATGAATGAGGGAGATAGACTTCACTTAGATTCTAAACTTGTGTGATTTTAGGCTTTTTTAAACATACGTCTTGTGTTTTCAGTGACAATGTTGAACAAGAGAAAAGATCTCATGCTGACTGGCACCACTATGGTAAATTCTGACTGATGCCAGCAGAGATATTGCAGTTTAATGGATTGAGCTGCTGGATCACATTTAGAAAGCAAAGCATTAATATTCTGGTAAGGTTATCCTTTCCTCCAAAATTTCTATTAGTTATTTTCTATCATGCAATTATGGATCAATTAATTCTTAACACTTTTTAATACATCAGTTCTTTGTAATGATTTTAATTTAGCAAAGAGGAGGTGCAGTCCATTACACGTAATTAATATTGCTGCTATGAATACACCATGGCCAGTGCTGGGGAGGTCATTTAGTTTACAGCAACAGCCTCTAATCATTTCACTCAGCTCTCCTGGGCATGTATGAAGAGCAATTGCATTTTTGAGTCCCTTAGTGTGCTTCTCCACAATTCTGCAAGCAGCATTGGATTAGATTTTGGAAAAAGTACTCTTGTTCTACAGACACTACAGTTGTAGCTGTAATATTTGGCAATTTGTACTTCCTTAATGTCAAACAAGAAGCATGATATGAACAAGATTTCCAGCTCTAAAGCAAAATTATTAACTCTGAATAACTTCTAACACATTTTCTACAAAAGTGGTGGGCTGCATGAAGTCTAAACTTCAAATTCAAATTCAGCTGCATGAAGTCTAAACTTCACTAACATAAAGAGAATTCAGACTGCTTAGACTGGGCCCGAATGTCATGCAACATGATATTTTCCCTATCTTGACTATGTCTCGCTCCAATTTATAGGAGAGAGAGGAGGTTTTTTGATATATATATTCCTGGCGTGACATTAAGCAACAAGGGTTCAAATGTTGGTCTGACCAGTTTTTTACAAATCTTAAGCAGGGAGACGGGGAAGGGGAGAAGGGTGATAGAGAAGACAGGAAATAGAAGCAAGGAGTCTTTGTAGGAAGCAAGAGGGAGACAGTCACCACCATGGATCCAGCATGGTTCATACTTCAGTCACTGATCTTCAGTAGGTGGGTCACTGGGCATTGTTGTTCTGTTGATGACGACGACCCCGAAGTAGTTGAGTGACAGCTCAAATCCAAAGTGGTTGAGTCAGCTCTTCTTGGAGTGGCAGTTTCTGGCTCTGGGATGTCAGCAGAAACTCCTTTGTTCCCATCTTCCGGGCCTTGCCAGCAGATAAGAGGGGGCAGAGATACCCACCCACATCCTGTTTTTCACAGGACACGATGGTATCATTCCCCAGTTTTCCCATACCAAGCTGGATCTATTTAGTCACAGGCCAGATCTTCCACCAATAAACGCTCCTGAGCACTCTCTTCTGGAGGCAAATATCTCTGGAGGAAGGTGCTTTCAAATGCCCATGAAGTGATGTTGATTGTCACACAGTAGCATCCATCACTTGCCTCCTCAATAAATCGGTTAGAGACTTGTCACAAGAAATACCTCCGGAAGCAAGCTTTGAGCCAAAAAAAAAAGAAAAGGATTCTCACAAACTAACATGTTATTTCTCAAAAAGTAGGTGTGGCTGTAGTTTCAGAAAGGTGTGTTCAAACTGTACAAGCCCTATGGGAATTTAAGTACTATGTTATGGCAGATTGGTAGGATTCACAGCAGAAGTCATGTCCTGATTTCAGGAGTATGAAGAGTAGATGTCATCATCATGTTTGAAGCCATAAAATTTGGAAAATACATGTAAATATTTTTCACTATCAAAAATCAAAATAAAATCTTCAGGTGGACAGTGCTGAACTTTCTTATTGAACATATATTATACCTGATAATGATAGGACAAGGGGAATATTTTTAAACTAAGACAGGGGAGGTTTAGGTTAGATATTAGGAGGAATTTTTTCACTCAGAGGGTGATGATGCACTGGAACAGGTTGCTCAAGGAGGTTGTGGATGCCCCATCCCTGGAGTTATTCAGGACCAGGCTGGATGTGGCTCTGGGCAGCCTGGTCTGGTGGCTGGTGACTCTGCACATAGCAGGGTGTTGAAACAAGATTGTGGTCCTTTTCAATCCAGGCTATTCTATGATTGTAAGTAGCTCTAAAAGCAATGCTTCCTATTTATTTACATGGAAACTACAAAGCACAGTAATGTTAGTTGATATTGCAAATTCTCTAGAGCTACCAAGCACTACTCTTCAATGTAGTCACATCTATTAGCTAAGCACCAGCAAGGAACAAGAGCCTGCATGCTGAGCTTGGAAAAATCTGTCTGGCATCCAGGCTTGTCATTCATGTTGCTTTCATTGCAGCTGAAAGGCACCATCCACTGCCTCACTATGCTCGCATCCACTGTTTGGTCTCTAGAAACATTTAGCAAGCCTCAATGAATGTCAGTTTTCTGCAGGGAGGATTTCAGTGACATACCTTTGTTTCATATGCACTTCTATATCAGATGCCATTTTGTCAGACTGCCCTCTGCTCCTATCTATCACAGAGTAATAGCATGCAGTGGAATATTGGGAAAATTCAGCCACCAACATCTGCCTCTGACATCAAAGGCCAACATAATAAAACAGGAGGCATTACTTTTGGAGCAAACCTTCTTGTTTTACTGCATCTATATTTAGAAATGTTGCTATCCTCATTTGTTTTAGAATATTGTGCCAATATTTTGGCATGAAAATGTACTCATAAATACCACTTAAAATACAAATGTCACATGCTTACAGGCACCAAAAATCAAAGTCATTGTCTCTCTCTCTATGTTTCTGTACTCTTTGATACTATGTAGCACAGGGATAAGAAACTGATTAAAAAACAAAGTCTGAAAATATCAGCTATCACACTGCAATACGTAGTATTCATCATTACTGCTTTACACAAGAGATGTTGAGCAGTCTGGCTGGCTCATTATCTCTGAGTTGTGCAACACTCAAGTACAGCATTAGACTCATTTTCATAGGTACTTACAGCTTATAATGAAGTCTGAGTAGTCTTGCATTTGCTATACTCTTCTGTGAATCATGCCAGCAGCTTTCAATAAGGTTAGTCATAAAAAGGAGAATGGTGATACAGTGTTTAATTTTTGTGATGAATGAACTTCAGTGTAAGTAGAAATATATTCCTGCCACTGCATGATTTTAACAATTAATAACAAATTTAGTCAAAGAAAACAATAGTCTATAGCAACAACAACAACAAAAAACAACAAAGAAATTCATTAACGTACATCCATATATGCCTATATGTATTTCCTCTAGCCCCAGTGTACACTCTGCTTGTTAATCCACCACCATAGCACACTATCTCTACCATTTAATCATTTTGCTTCAAGGTCAGTATTTCTAGTCCAGAGTCAGAGACATTTCCCCTAGCTCCTACTGTGCATTCCTGCTCTCTCTGCAAACTGAGACCTGCAGCTCAACTCCTTAAGCCTTTTGCAGAAGTAATCCTTTTAGCTTCTTAAAGGAGCTGTTCTGGACCTACAGCTTCAGTTATCACTGTAGTCATGAACAGTTTGTAAAGTTCTGGTCTTCACAACGACTCTGATTCTCACATCAGCCTGAAAGTACGTTTTGTAGGCAGGGAAAGAAGCCAACAGTTTGACTTACCCACATCAGTGAGATTGCAGCCTTTCCTTCCCTGGGGAATTGGTTTGCTCCTGTTTCTTCAAGAGTTCCAGTCACTTCTCCATAGAGCATGTTACTGACAGAAGGGGACTGTGATACGTACCTGTATTGCTCTCCCCTTTCTCAAACAGCTCTGTTATGATGCCAACTGAAGCAATGGTACCAGAAGTCACATTCTCATTTTTCCCTTTAGCAGGTACACAATGCAAGTGTTGGTCTTGCTTCCAAATATGCTGCCAGCTGCTGAGGGAAACATGTTTCCTTCAAACAGATGAAAAGCCTTTCAGAAATTGGCATTATTTTAATTGTGGGTTACTTGGTTATGTATAATTCTAACCTGACATGAAATTCATATTATTACTAGAAGCATTAACTTTTGAAAGTCATACAGATATAATTCTGGCTGCTGTCTTTTTTCTTTTTCAAGAGGTATTTTATAAAGAAAAAAAAATCAGGATCTGTAAAGCATTGAAAGAGTGAAAAATATTTTTTAGACTTATGAAAAAAATTGTTGATACATATTGCCAAGTGGGACACACCATAAATTGAATTGGTAATTATCTTATTGATGATCTCTTATTTGGCAAAATTCTTTGATAGTGTTAGAAGTATCTCATTATAAGAATACAACAAAATTTACGGTTTACACTTTGATTTTTATTTTTTTTCAGAATGCTGGTATCTCAGCTGCACACTGGAATGCCTTCAAGCCAAAATGTACAGATTCTGAGTTAAGACAGAACTCTACCAGAAAAAAGATGACATGTTTTCTCTTTATGTCCAGGTCAGACTCCTCTCTGCTTCTGTTTCTTCTGTGTTTGCTTTCTGTTTTACCACCACTACTGTCTGGGTGATGGTCCAATTTCATTGACTGCTATGAATTAGTCTCTGGCAGCCATCTCAGGTGTCTCCATGGATACTTCTTGTTTACAAGCAAGAAAACAGTTCTATTACTTTTACACCTCTAACCCACCAGTATTTTCCTGATGCATCCAGAAATTACTCCAGTTTCCTAGAAACCATCATCCAAAAGGATCAATTTGTGCTTCTGAGGGCTGTGATTACAAGGACTTCACGAAAGGTGTTGACTCTGCCCGCATGACATTGCAGGTGAATGACACAGCCATGTGATCTCATTGGTGCACTTCAGAAATCTGAAGCATGTGTGAAAAGCTGCTGGATCACTGGCCTTTCAGCCACATACTAGTCCAGCTTCAAGCTGTAGCATCTCTACATCTAAAGTGTCCACTGTTCTTTCTCAGTCTCTAATTGAGATTATGTCTTTGTTTGGGCTTTGTTTTCCTTCCCGGTTCCTGTTAATTTCCCCATGGAGCCCTGTTCATTGTCTTCTTGTTGGTCTCAGTCTTATTACTCCTAACATAACACAGATGGCTCTCTCCTTGATCTTCATCATACTGGTTACTAATCCAATGGCCTAGAATGGTGCTTTTGCAGCAGAAGGATATTCTGGTGGCCTGCGAACTTCATTTCCAAACTGTCAGTTGTGGTGAGATTAAGATGACTGGCTGTAACTTTTGAACAAGAAATGTACACCTATGTTCTCAAGTTGGCTATGCATCTTTAGCAAACATAAAACAGAAACTGCAGGCTCTTT
Organism: Lagopus leucura; assembly: GCF_019238085.1. Classification (NCBI taxonomy): domain Eukaryota; kingdom Metazoa; phylum Chordata; class Aves; order Galliformes; family Phasianidae; genus Lagopus; species Lagopus leucura. The sequence continues at coordinate 68,286,220 of NW_024962252.1, read as the reverse complement.
GACACTTAAAGGATTTTATCTACATGAATGTGTCTATCTAACGTGGAGATGGAGCCACAACCATAGGTCTGGAAGGAGTTTTGAAGTGAAACATATCTGCAAAATTGTTTTCACTGCCTGAAAACTAGACATGAAATGTGCTTTGAACAGTGGGAGTTAAAGAACAAAATAGTACACTTGTCAATAATAGGTGGAAGAGAAAGATGAGCTACTGAGTACCCTAGAGCTACACATGAAGTTACTGGCTAAATTTAATCATCCAAATTAGGAGGTTAGTGTGGAATTCATCTCACCCAACTTCAGACGTTTTTAACATATGCTGTAGGCATATACAATTAAGCAAGTCACTTGAGGCTTCTTTTTAAGGTCAATGGGAGAAACAGAAAGTGATTCATTAGGCCTGTTTTAGACAGCCGTTTTAGAAAGAGATTTACTCCCTATTTCTCCCACTGTTCTAAAAGGGGAGCCTCAAGAGACCAGCTCTTCATATCTGGTTTTGCTCAGATAAATCTCACTTTCCTGTATAGTAACTATTCAGTATGCAAAACAAAGGAGGTAGTTTCCTGTAATGTGTCCTCTTGCTCACTACTAACCACACAAGAAAAGTAAAGACCACATTAAGTATTTCAGTTAGATATTTGCAAATTACACATAGTTAATTCTTCTTTAATCATTTTCATGATATATATTGGTGACAATCCAAGAAGCAGATATATATTTTACTCTAAGTTGGCCAAACATATAGCTACTAGAAAAGGAAAAAACAACAAAAAACTATATGAATTGACAGTTTGGCAAATAGAATTCAAGGAATAGAAACTTAGGCCACTTTAATGATTTTATCACAAGTATTAATAACTTTGAACAGAGCAGAACAGTGACTTAGATTTTTTCATAGATATTCTGTTTTTTCTTTAAATAGGCAAAATTAATTCCAGTCCCAGAGTGAAGGAATTGAAGTGTGTTTCAATTCATGTCTTTGGATGCTCATTATGTTTTTTTTAAAATTGAAAGAAAAATTTCAGTGTTGCTACTAATAAGAAATTAAATGCAACCTACTATTTGAGAGTACACCCCCATCTGTATGGAAACTGTTGAGTCAAGGCCTGAACCACTGACTGAGCACCTGGGGAAAGAACCAGTCAGCCCTGGGAGCACAGGTGAAGGCAATTCAGCTGTGTGACCAGAAGGGATGGAGCCTGGCTGTACCTCTCTCAGACCTCATTTAAGTGTTGACTGCCACTAAGGATGGATCTTTTTCTGGAGATCCCTTCTTTGTGGATTCTTTTCTGTGAACCTAGTTCTTTGGATACAGGTGAGCATTCCTTTCCTGTTTGCTTCTTTTCCCATTTTTGCTGAGATAATCTTTCCAGCTGTAACACCACTGTAGTGCTGAAAATTAATAAATGAGAGTTTAATTAAAGAGGGAAAAAAAAATAGGCAGATTGCATAATCATTTACAGCATTAGAATCTTTAAAAAGTAGAACAGAAAAAAAAATTAAAAAGAAAAAGCAACAGAGTAGAACAGGGGAAAAATGGCAGTGCATTTGTTGTTAATGAGTGCTACAATGTTTAATTGAATTTCAAATAGTTAAAATTAGTAGGCTTGAAATTAGGTAATGTATGCTTCTGGAACACAAGTTGCCTTGGAAGAAAATGACCCAATAAGAGAAGAAAGGTTTTAAGCCTGTGAAATAGCAATGTATGTTTAAAAATCAGATTTTCCCAATCTGAGGATTGCTCCACTCCAATAGTTTTATTCCAGTTATGGAGTGAGCTCCCTCTTCCAGGAGAGCCAAAACCAGGGTTTGATTTACTTATTTTCTTTTGTGTATTTGCTCCTTCATGTACTCCTAGTTCTAATATAAAACAAACGCACAAACCTCTGAAAAGACACTGGAAATTGCATTTGAAAGTTATTTTGGTGGCTTCTAGAGTTACTGAACATTTTAAATGAGTAAGTGTAAGTTGTAACGTTCTGCACTGACAATCAGTGAACGCAGTGCCTTCATTGTAAAGGTAAGCAAAATGTGTATGGCATACCATGTTGAAAAATAGGATGAATCTTGATATAGAGATTTGAACTGATTCCGGTTTGCTCATTATTAGGTTATACTGCTCTCCCACTGTTTACAATGGCTGTTTCCTGATTTTTATTTTTTTAAATGAGGAGGTAAAATTATTGTTGTTTTTTTTTTTTTTTTTTTGAAGAAAAATGCATGGATTATTTTAGACACTGTCATAAAATATATATACATACTTGCATTTGACTCCATATTCTTCTAGATAACTTTTCAAACATTTTAAAGAAAGGAACATTATATGATATCAGTAACCTCAGTAGTTTCAAAAAAAACTTTTGTATTTTGGGGAAGGTTGAGGTCACAGATCACACAAGTTCCATGTGTAGCTGGGCACAGCTTTCTTATCTTTAAGGTCAGCCAAAGTTTTACACAGTCTTTTAGGAGGAAAGAAAATGTTTTTATTTTTTGTTTAAATGTAAGAATTACAATAGAAAATATGAATGTAAAGTCATATTTGTACTTTAAAGAGGTGGGGGTTTTTAGTAGAGAATAATTAGGATGAAAAAAGTAGTAAATCTGCTGTCTTTGTCTGAGATTCTAGATGTGAAGAAGATATTTTATTAAGGGCTACCACAAAAGAGTGAAATCTATGCTTATGGTGAATATAGCTGCTCTGCTGTATATACAGAAAAATGTGCCCATTATTAAAAAAAATAAAAAAATCACCAGTTCTCCCATTTTTGTGAATTTAAAGTGCTCTTGGAAGGTCAGAGTCATCATCTTGATCTTGTAAAAGAAGATGAAAGCTGGCAAGTCTATAATGAGATTGAAACGTTGATTGATGTTCTTCAGTGGAGTAGGAATCATGATTTTATAATGCTATAGAGTGATTTTTTTTTTTGTAGTTATTTATACAAAGGTCATGGAACTGGGATTTGTTTATATTTAGTACCTTCCTTTGATGCTTTGAATTGTCTTATTTTACTGGCTGTGAAGTCTTCTAGATTAAATGAGACACATAAATTAGAATACAAGGAAGGCTGGGGTTTTCTCCCTACAAAAAGTACTTTGAACTAAAACAGTGTAAATCTAGGTCAGTGCCTGAAAAGAATCTGTCAGCGCTCCATGTAGCTTCTAACAGTTATCAGCAATAAGTGTAAAAGCATGACCTACAAATCCACAGCTCAGCCTCCAGCTGTGACCATGGTGAAACCACTTACAGACTGTAGCTACTTTTTGATGGATCCATTCTGATCGCATCTTCCAGTTGCGTAGAAGTTTTATGTATAGAACCACATAAAACAAGTGATTCAACAAGCTTAAAAACATTTTTGGTTTTGTTCTTTAAAGCGGACTTATTGCTATTTGTCGTTTGTATATAGATTTTTAACATGTAGCAGCTGTTTTACAACATGAGTTACAATTACTTGCAGTTATCCAATAGAACTACCCTATTTATTTTCTTGTTAAGGATAAATATAAAAAAGAACATCAGAATCATTAGAGTAAAATTTTATTGCATTCTTTTTCATAATAATTCCATTTTATATATTCAATTTTTTCTAGATGTAGATATTAATAGCATTCACAAAATCAAATATTTTAAATGTCTGTTTAACCTTTGATAGAATCCATGAAAATGATTACTATACCCGACTTTATAAGATCCACTTGAGTGCAACTTTTAGAAGAATGAATTCTAATTGGTGGCTTATACTCTTTGATAGTCTCTTTGACTATCTCACTATTATATATATATTGTCTCTTCCAGTCTGAATTCTACGAACTTCAGATATCAGCAGCTGATCTGAATTCTGGCATCTCTAAAATCCTTTTCATTCTCTTTATGACCTTACGTGTTTGACATTTGTGTCAATGTGTTCCCCTCTGCTTCCTTTGGTCTGGCAGATAACACTAGCCTACTAAATAGCATGACTATGAGCCAATTGTCCTACCCTATACATAGCCAGCTGCTCAAGATCCTCTTTAGCTCTAATCCTCCCAACAAGACTGCACATGACCGCCTCACAATATTTAGGAGGAATTGAAGTTTGACTATAGTTTCAGCATGGATTATGTAGAATAATTATTGGAGGTAACATATAAAGATGTCTCCCTCTTAAAAGAAAGTACAGTATTGAGGAAACGTCAGTGTGGAATGTGGTAAATATGCAAGGAGTCTGTTCCATGATATTTCCATAAACAACATAAGATCTGTAAATCTTAGATTGTTAGCAACTCCAAGGGAGCTTGGTATGCTGACTCTCAGAGATAGTGGGAGGGTGGAGCGGAGTGCATGCAATGCGGTCAGGCTCTGTGATAACATCACAGGGAAAGGAACCTGATGGTACTATAGAACTGATTAACATCACAGTGGTTATCTTGAGTTAGCAGCTTTTCATTTTTCTGTTGCACCTGTCTGTGGCAGGTGGGATGGAAATTCATGATCCTCAGGATCCCTTCCAGCCCCGTGCCATGCTGTGATCTCTAGTGTGCGTTCTTTCAAATGTCACTTCCCAATTCTCACCTTTATATTCAAATTTGCAAACCACTACAACACATTTGATTGTGGGTTAGAAGATCAATGCATGACAATAATGGCATGAGGTGAAGAGTAGAGGGAGAAAGTGTGTTACAGAAAGAAAAGGCATGGTTTGCTGAAATACACCTTGTTTCTGTAAGCATGAAGTGGGGATACATGTCTCACATATGTTATCATTATGTAAGTAGGGCCTTTTTTTCCTCTCATGAAGAAAATATTTCCAGCCCTCATATGCTGTTTACAAACATGCATGCGTATACTTCAACATACACAGATATGCACAAACTCCTTATGGTCTGCTGTTTTGTTTTTTAACTGACTGATGAATTTGAAGAGAATTATCAAAGAAAATAATACACTGCTCTATTGTGTTCAGAACCCTCTTTATGGATGTTGCCTTGTGATGGTTGCCTTCTGGTTTTCTCTTGATAATTTTGGTAGGATTGAAATTCTACAGTGATGCTAGAAGATGAAAATAGAGAAAGAAAAAAAGATAGTAGAAGAAAATTTAAGAATGTTCTTACCAAACAATAAATCAGATATTATTCAGATTTTTTCCGACTACGCTCAGGTATAACAAAGTAAGATGATATGTGTAATTTGTTGTTAGGATAATGTAGTAATAAAAGAACTTTAATTCTGTTTTCTCTCTGTTAAGTCTTAATTTCTGAAAACTACCCTCAAATTTACCTTTGTTCCTGCAATTTTCACAGCACTCTTTTACTCTTCACTTTTCCTTTTTTTTTTTTTTTTTTTTTTTTTTTTTTTTTTTTGTGCAATGACAGGAAAAGAATGAAGATCTCTATTTATTACTTGTTTTGGAAAAAGCTGCAGAAACTTATCTTTTTTTTATCATTCTTCTTTTTGGCCCTCCAGCCACACTCAAATTTAGAAGTGCAGTATTGAACATAACTCTTTTGAGGATTAAATGCTATAACTCAGGCATTTCTCTGATTGAAGTGCCTGTTCTTTCTCTGGCAACTTTGGTCCTGGAAATAAATTGTAACATTTTGTTTTTCTTCGTTCTGAACTTCATTTCTGATACTGTATCCCAGTCTTGCTAGCTGATAAGAAACGAAGCAAGCAGATTGCAGATGCAGTGGGTACCAACAGAAGATTTCTGGTTGTAAGTTTCTGTAAATATTACGTCTGCTTCTGTGTAGTACTGCTGGTGGTTATCTCAGATAGAAGTTCAAAGCAAATTCAGTGTATTCTCCCTATAATGGAAACTAAAATACATTGAGAAAATCCTCCTGTGTGCCGAAGAGCAGACTGGATGACTTTGACTCTCAGACATTTATTGATTCTTACATGTGCTGAGAAGACACAGAGGGGAAAAATCAAAATCTGTTAAGTAAGGACTATTGTTAATAATTGAGAACATTTCTATATTAATCATCTCAGGCAAAGAACAATATATTGGAAATACTCTGTAATAAATTCATTTATGATAGTAGATTTGTACCTGCATCTTAAATCAAAATAATGGTACATATTTTGTTGCAACCACATTGAAGTAAATGGCATTATGCTATGGACAAAAATGATATATTGTATTTTTGCCCCTCATTTCAGACACTATTATTAAGTTTTAGTAGTATCAGTCTGCAGGAATTCACCTGAATTGAAATGATTAATGCAAATTTTTTTCAAGCTACTTCTCCTGACTCTAGAAACACTCACCAGTTCAGTCTAGTAATAGCACAGTTTTTAACATGGATTTGTGTTGTTCTTTTCCTGAGTGTTACTATTTATTTTACTAATAATAGTAGTAGTCACAAAACCTCTGTTGTGACAAATGTGATAAAAACTTATTCGCCTACACAAGAACAAAGAGTGGAGCACTTTCGAAGTGCCAAAATACCTCTCCCAGCTATGATGCCTTTTGTTTTTTCTGGCGTTCTTCGATGAAATAGATTACAAAAAGAGGTTGGCAGAAATACAAAGCTTAGACTTGAATTATTTCTGCACCTGTAAACAGAGGGTAGCTGAAGTCAGAGGATACAATAGACTTGAGAATTATGAGGCTGCTTACTACTTTTGTGCAGAGAAAAGATATGGAAGTAGTCTTGCATGACTGAAAAATCTGGCCTCCATTACGGAGTCTTACAAACCAGCACTGTGCATAGAAATAACAAGAAGCTTTCTGCTTAATCCCTGGACTGATTCCGTTATGTGTCGTCTCGCTCTGTATGTCATTATTAGATCGATGGGGCACTAATACAAAAAACAGCTTGGGTTTTTATCTGAATTTACTCCAGTATGACTTAAGGCTGATAAAGAATTCATATCCCCTGTGGAGTTTTTAGAGATTACTAAGTTACCAAACAGAGATCAGATGTAGTAGTAAAACTGCCATTAAAAAAAAAAAAAAAAAAAAAAAAACAGGAACAACTCTCTGCTAATACAGTCAAACTGTTTTCTTGCTTGCTGGTTTGCTTTCCCCCTTTCCTGCTTTCCTTCTTTTCTCCATCCTTTTCCCCTTTCCTTCCTTCTTTCTTTTTGCTATATGCCTAAAGCTCTTTTGAGCTCACATGAGATGAAAATTAAGATTTGCATGTTTTTACTGCAGATATTACTAATGTGAAAATGCACATATACAATGACTTTGGTAATCAAGTTGATTAATTATATTGATGTAATTTAATGTTATGGTTATTGAAAAGATTCTTTTACCATGTTTCCTAAAAACGTAGGGGGATAAATTAAAGGACCAGGATATTAGTGTTCATTCTCATATAAATACTGGTCTGAAGACTTTCCTTCCTCGCCAAAGTTACCACTAAGTTTGCCAGTATTGTGGCTACTATTTCCTCTAAGGAAAAAGCTTGGAAGTACAACATATAATGATGATATGCTGTACTTTCTCTGGGAAAGCACTTTTTAAAATGTTCACGCTATAGATGAAACTTCAGTGCCGGTCTGTTCCTGATGCTTTTGCACCCTGAAGTTTGTGTATTTTTCTTGTCAAAAAGCACAATTCTTCTGATTTAAGTGACTTCTGCCCTTCTTTGCATTGCTTTGTAGCCAGCAGCTCATAAAGTATTTCTGTATCCTATACAGGGCAATAAAAAGAACTATCTTTTTAAAAAATTAATTTCCATTATTGCTTGATAACTTTTCTCCAGGGAACTAAAACTGTTGTCTATGCATTAGATACATACAGGTACAGTATGCATGCTGGGGTGGTAATAGAAGGAAAGGTAAGGGACTGCATAAATCTTTCACAGTCATGTGACCAGAAACACACATTTGGCAATAATAGTGTGGCTATGGACTTAACAGAAATCCTTGCTTTCACCTCTATGTCAGTTTATCTTCTGTAGATGTAAAAAATGGCAATGCTTTTTTTCAGGTTTTTTGGTTGTTGGTGTTTTTTTTTATTGATACAGAAATATCACAGTGAATTAGTTATCTTTTGTCAGTTATAAGAACTGATGTGATAGTTATGGTTTTCATGGTTATCTACAAACCATTATGCTTTCCCTACGGCTAGGAATGACTCTAGTCATTCCTAGTTTCTAGTTATTTCTAGTTTCCTCTAGTGTTAAATCAGCTATATTGGATGGGGGAAAAAAAAAAGGCAGAAGGAAAGAGGGGGAAGATGTAATGTTTGTATGTTATCTGTTTATCTGTCCTGGGGGAGGTAGTTTTTGTTTTGTATATGCTTAGGGAATTGTAAGGGTTAAATCATAATGCCCAGAAATTCACAGGAAACACAGACATATTCTTTCAGAAATGTAAGAGAAGTGCCTAGCAGAATACAAAATAGTCTGTGAAATGTTCATGTTAAACTACCTTCAGTTTGAATAATAAATATTTCTGACAATTCTTTATTACGTGTTACTTTCTGACAATATGAGAAGTACATTGAAATTCAAAAATCACATCTTTGAAAACTTCAAGGCAGTAAGAAATAGGCAGTAAGTAGCTGTTTATACCAATCTCCATAAAAATAGAATTGTGCTCAGTTCTTCAAGGGAGGTCCTCTGCTTATGGACTGGAGAAGAATATTGTTAATCAAATATGAAAAAAAATCTGGAGATTGATGCTGGGGAAGCTTGGCCTGTATGATCTCGTATATCCTTTCCAACCTTGTGAATGTATGATTGTATCATTTTCTCCCTTTTTTTTTCTATTTAGTGTAATATGTAGTCCTTTGCAATCACAGGCAAAAACAGTTAAGAAAATTTTGGTTAAAATCTGAACTGTTCTTAGTTGCTCTTCTTAAAAGTAATTTGTGTACTAGGAACCAAGAGTAAACAAGAGGCCTTTCACCCAAAAATAGAAATTGCTTGTACCTTGTTTATTCCAACTTGCATGTAATTAGAATCATAGAATCACCAAGGTTGGAATAGACCTTCAAGATCACCCAGTCCAACCGTTCACCTATTCCCAATAGCTCCCACTAAACCATGTCCCTCAACGCAACATCCAGCCTTTCCTTGAACACCCCCAGGCTCGGTGACTCCACCACCTCCCTGGGCAGTCCATTCCAGTGCCTGACCACCCTTTCTGAAAAGTAATACTTCCTCATGTCCAGCCTGAATCTCCCCTGCCGTAGCTTGAAGCCATTCCCTCTGCTCCTATCACTGATGACACGAGAGAAGAGGCCGACCCCCAGCTCACTACAACCTCCCTTCAGGAAGTTATAGAGAGCAATGAGATCTCCCTTGAGCCTCTCCAGGCTGAACATTCCCAGCTCCTTCAGCCTCTCCTCATATGGCCTGTGTTCCAGACCCCTCACCAGCTTTGTTGCCCTCCTTTGAACACGTTCCAGGGCCTCAATGTCTTTCTTGCAGTGAGGGGATTGTGCATTTGTATTATAAAACTGTATAGTGGTTTTTTCAACTACAGTTGAAGGTGACAGCAATCACACTGCAGTGTGCTGATCAGTCACTGATCATCAATAGTAATCAGTAGACCACCTTCTTAAACATCATTTTTGTGGGTTTGATTAAACCTAATAAGAGTAGCATTTCTAAGACACTAAAGAAAACTGCAAAGAAACATCTGTGTTTTTATTTCATTATGACTCTGAAATACACTTTAATTGCTTGATTAGAAATTCATATATTACAATCTAGAAATGATCACGTCATTGCAAGTTCTAACTCTAAGAAATGGAACAAAACTCAACTTCTGCAGAAAAACCTTTCTTCTTTCTGTTTGTAAAATGAAGATGAATGAAGAGAGGAAGTGCAACATACTGCTTTGCAAGACTGCCAGCAATCTGACATTGTTTCAGAAAATTCTCCCTTAGAGTTTTTGCCCTCTTTTGTCCTGTGAATCTATGTCCTACTTCCTCTTTTGCATCTTCAGGGAGCAAAAAAGGCTCCAAAAACGAGATGAGACCTTGGATGTACGTGGTCAGACCTGTGTTTTAAAATTAATGGGATCCACAGAGAGGGAAGTGCCGCAGGCTGCAAAAGGCCATTTGCTCTCCTTTTGCAGGAAGTTCAGCAGCACATTTTTTATACTGTTGTTCTTCTCTCTTTCTTTCTTTCTTGGTCCCGCTCCTTTGTGGTAGAGCTTAAGGACAATAGGCAGAACGTTGGGTCAGTGTGCTGGAGAGCACACCAGAAGTTCAAGAAGGACATCTAATTCACATATAGTTGTGAACACATCTATAGTACTGTAAGGAATTGCAGCACACAGATTTTTGACTATTTATTCATTTATTTACCACTACAGAAGAATCTCTCTTCTCATTCCTACAGAAATGTTTTTAATTATGCCACATCTGTTTAGTCTAGTCTAATAAAACTTTTTTTATAAAAGAACCAAACCACCAGAAATTAGCTTGGATCTTAGTAGGCAGAGGAGTATTTATTACATCATTTAACTTATATGAAGATATAAAAACTGAAGCCCAGAGGAAACTGCCTTAGAACTGCTGAGCACCAAGAACCTGTAGTTATCTAGGGATCTTTCTGGCAAAGTATGTACTAAAAATCCCCTTGCAATTTAACTGAAGCCCGAGTACATACGTTTTTTGCAAGGTCCATTTCCATTGATACAAGTAATAAGGTTATTCCTATCCCAAGCAGCCTGAGGACTTTGTTAACAAGATATTTCCCAGCTTTTCTGTCTAGTAATGCAGTTCTTACAGAGTTTCTCTATTTTCAGGCTCTTTCCTGTTTGTGGTGTTTTCAGTGTTTATCTCTGATATCAAATGTCTAATTGGTGCTAAGCACAAGATTGACAAATGTTTGCATTTCTAAAGCTGGCTCTCTAACAAGACCCTGTATGTTTTTATCACGCTGTGCAAAACTACAGAAACTATGAACTAGAAGAGTAACAGTATTGTTTCTCATTTCTAAAACAGACACTCTGGAAAACTGTAGGTTATTCTTTAGAACTGCTATTAATACCCTAATTTGTAAGATAAGCAAGAAGCTTAGGAAGTCTATGTACTCTCCAGAAGAGAAAATCTTTTGTAATATTATAGGTAAATCCAATCACTTTAAAAGGTGAATCACGGTCATATTTTCAGGGTTTCTTCTAGAAACATACTTTACTTACTTCTTCCCTCAGATGTGCAACATAGGAAATTCTTTCTTTCTTGTTTTCAGAAGCTCTTTTGGATTGGATTATTTACTTGCTTGTTCGTTTTTTTTAACTGAATATTGTGAATGTCACTAGATGATCTTCCAAACTGTTTTGCGGTCAACCCGTTGTATTCATCAATCATCTGTCAAGGGGATTGTGTAGTGAAGACATGACAGAATATGTCTAAGGAAGAAGCTTGTAAGTGACATAGACTCTGCAATATACTCTAGGAATTGAGAACAGGCCATTCCAGGTTGTTTTTTAATTACTTTTGAAGTTTTTGTATTTTGTTTTCTAAACTACATGCTGGAGGGTACTTCTAAATAAGAAAGCTGAGTAGAACAGCTTTCTTGTTTTTTCCTTTCTTGTTCTGAGTAGAACAGCTTTATCTTGTCCTTACAAGATAAATGAACAGCCTTCTATCTTTCAATTAGATCCTGTAGAGATCCATTACTTCTTGACGTCTCTGTGTAATTTGACCCAAAGTTAGTAGAAAATGTTTCATATCTTACTCTATTTTCTCCCATGAGGAATTATTTAGACATTCTGAATGAGTAAAGCCAGTAACAGGTTTAAGTAGATTAGAAGTGGATATACTTTTTAAGTGGTTAGTAAGTTTATTTAGGATTAGTTTATTAGGATCAGTTTTCAGAGTTCTCCTCTTCAAGTAAGACAGGAAAATGCATTTTGTTTCTCCAGGGTTTTGTCTGTTTACCAACTTCAGAACTTCTTAGAACCTATCTTTAGATGTGTGCAGCCATTTTACTAAGAACCTGTGGCAGAATACCAGAGTTTGATTTCTGGAGTAGTGAAATAAAGGACTTCAAGTTAATAATTAATTGTTATCAATCTTTTTTTTCTGCTAAAGCAATCTTAGAATTCTGGTTGGATCGAGGGCTACTTTTACATAATAATGGTTCTAAATTGGTCCCTCTAGCTACCTGCTTCTCCTTTTGAACTGTCACAAGGCTATGGAACTGAGTGTGAACTACCCAAGGGTACTGAAGGAGCTGGCAGAAATGATTGCTAAGCTGCTTTCCATTATGTATTAGCAGTCCTGGTCAACCAAGGAGGTCATAGACAACTGGAGACTTGCTAATCTGACACCCTTCTACAAAAAGTTTTGGAAGGAGGATCTGGGTAACTACAGGCCTATCAGTCTCATCTCTGTGTCAGGAAAGGTCATGGAGCAGATTGTCCTGAGTGCGATCATGCAGCGTGTGTGGGGCAATCAGGGGAGTAGACCTAGTCAGCATGAGTTCATGAAAGGCAGGTCCTGCTTGACTAAACTGATCTCCTTCTATGACCAGGTGACCCATTTAGTAGATCAGGAAAAGGCTGTCAATGTCATCTACTTGGACCTCAATAAAGCCTTTGATATTGTTTCTCAGTATTCTCCTAGAGAAGCTGGCATCCTGTGTCTTGGACAGACATATTCTTCATTGTGTGGAAAAACTAGTTGGATGCCCAGGCCCAGAAAGTGGTGTTGAATGGAGTTAAATTCAGATGGCAACTGGTCAGAAGTACTGTTCCCTAGGGCTCATTACTGGGGCTAGTCCTGTTCAATATCTTTATTGACCCTCAGGATGAGGGGATTGAGCACACCCTCATTAAGTTTGCAGATGGTGCCAAGTTGGGGGGAAGTGTTGATATGCCCCGGCATAGAAAGGCTCTACAGAGGGATCTGAAAGATATGGATAGGCTGGATCAATAGGCTGAGTCCAATTATATGAGTTCAAGTCCAAGTGCTGAGTCATGCACTTTGCTCACAACAGCCCCATGCATTGCTACAGGCTTGGGGCAGAATGACTGTAAAGCTGCAGAGGAAAAGGATCTGGGGGTGTTAATTGGCAGCTGGCTGAATATGAGCCAACAGTGTGCCCTCTGACCAAGAAGGCTGATAACATCCCAGATTGCATCAGAAATACTGCATCCAGCAAGACCAGGAAGGTGATCCTCTCTCTGTGCTCAGCACTGGTGAAGCCACACCTTGAGTGCTGTGCTCAGTTTTGGGCCTCTCACTTCAAGAAAGACATTCAGGCCCTCGGACATGTTGAGAAAAGGACAACAAAGCTGTGAAGGGACTGGAACACAGGTTGTATGGGGAGGGCTGAAGGAATTGAGATTATTTAGCCTAGAGGAGGCTCATGAGGAAACCTTATTGCCCTCTACAACTCTCTGTAAGGAGGTTGTGGCAAGGTGGGATTCAGCCTCTTCTCCTGGATAACTAGCAATAGAATTAGAGAGAATAGCTTTAAGTTGTGTCAGAGTTGGATTTAAGTTGTATTCTGATAGGATTTTAGTGCAAATTTCTTCTCAAAAGGAGGGATGAAGTATTGGGAACAGGCTGTTCAGGGAGGTGGTGGAGTCACCAACCCTGGAGGTTTTCAAGAAAAGGGTAGATGTGATTTGCTTTAGTGGGCATGGTGGTGATGGATTGCTGGTTGTACTAGATGATCTTAGAGGTCTTTCCTAACATAATGACTCCATGATTTTATGATTGAACATAGAATGAAATTTCTTGCATTCCTTGTATTTTTCGTATAGTTCTAGATACCTTCCCTAGAATACTGCTTTTGCATGCTTTCCTACATAGTCTAGATTAGCCATATCTCTACTCAATTCTACGTTCTCTTCATCCCAAACATCTCAACTTTTTTTCCTCAAGAAGTATCTAAGGAAAATAACAGAGTTCTTCCTCCTACCAGCACCCCAACCATCCTTTTCATGTTCTTTCTAACCCAGTTTCTTCTTGGCAGTACTGAAGACATATTAGAAGAAATTCAGCATTCTGCTATGCCTGTGTCAGCTGTTGTTTGAGTCTTTGTGGATACTCTCCTTTTAAATGTCAGCTCCTCTGAAAAGTTCATACCATCAGAGTTAATGTCATGATATCTCAGGTTATGGGGACACCATTGTCAGGAGATTGCTACCTTCAACATTTTTCTTTAAAATAATAGGAAATGTGAGAATCTGAGACGATATCAGGAACTTCATTATTTTTTGTGTGCAATTTTATTACCATTATTTTAGTAACCTATCTCAAAATCATTTTATTGAATGAGCTCTCTTTGAGGCTTTTACAACTCAGTTTAGAGGAAAAAAATTGTTCTTTGCTTGCATTACTTTTCCATTGTTCCTAATTCTTTGCTACTGCACTACTCATTTTATAATTGAGAGTATTTTAACTTCTATTGTCCAGAACAAGAGAAAATGCAAGCTGTACTACGACAGAAATGAATGATTGAAAATTGTACTATATTAGGATAAGTCTATTTCCCAATCTGTTCAGGCAACAGTAGCTGGGTTAGTTTGTCCTGAATGTAAACTTCCTTGCAGCAAATTCCTGCCCATATCATTGTTTTTCCTTTTTGTGGATATGTCTGGACACATCCCACTGCTCTTTCAGATGAGGTGCATGACATGTTTTTCCTATTTGGTTGTTTCAGTTCTACAAAAGACTTGTTTGGAAAGAACAGTGAGAGGAATATGTCAGCTCCCAGTGACTTTGCATCTTTGTTTTGATAATTGTTGGTGAATAGCATGTTAGGCTGAGTTAGAGTTTAAGGTTCACCAACCCTATCAGTTAAGTAAATGTGCAAACCTTTGCTGAAAACATGCAGTTGCATCTAGATCTTAGTTCCTCTGTGTGGGCAGGGAGAGAAGAATGACTCGTTATAGCTAATAGTAGGCTATGAGCAATATGAACTGTGCCAAAAAGACATGGTGAACAGAAAGGTCATTTCAGCCCTCCAGAATGGTCTCATATATAACTGTGAGTGATGGAGAAGACAGAGAGTGCCAGGAAGTGTCCAGGCAAGGGTAATCTCATACAAGAAAAACAGAATAACAACTCTTAAACAATTATGTCAGATTTGGAAAGCTCTGAGACGCCTACCCAAAAATATAAGAACAGATTACTAATATAAAAATACTCTGATTAAATGTTAGAATAACATTTAATGTTTGGTAACTGTGATATTGCCATAATTTGAAACTGTTTAGCATGCTTTTTTTCTGTTTTGAAGTGCTTTACAGCGTATGCTATAAGAAGAAACTAAATAGGTTGACTGCTTTGCTAGATTTGCAAGATATGTTCATTATTAATAAGCTAGTCTTTGGAAAAAAATTATTCTGTGAAGAATGGTCCAAAATGGATACTCTTAACATATTCTTAAATATTCTGGCTGGCGTTATTGCATCACCAGCACAGAAAACTAGACACTAAATTCTTACAAAGATTTTCATCCTTTTTAGCCGATAGAACTAAAATCTATGAAACAACATTGAAAGATGCACTTCTATTCTAGAATAAAATGTAAGTAACGAGCATCTCATCTTGAGTTGTGGACCCCTCACCATGTCAGACTGAACAAGACTGATATTACTATGAATAGAGAAGTACACAGTAGGCATGCAATTAAATATGGTCATTCTCCCCATCCTCTTTGTTCGCTCCAAGTTTTTTATCTCTCTATCCAATTACCAGGTTTCATCACATTACCCCGTCCTCATCCTCTTTGTTTGCCGCTCTTGTACTCTGTCATTCATAGCGTATAGCCTTCTATAATGGTGCTAGCCTGACAGTACTGCATTTGGCTTAGGTTATAGTCACAGGAAAAGACGATGAGTTTTCTGGACATAGTTCTTTAAGACATTTGTACTGAATTCAGAAACAGAAGCATCTGTCTTGTCTAAAAGAAAGTTTTTTTTCTCTTCTGATCAAAAAATATTTGCCTAGATTCCTAGAAAGCCAATTCTACTTCTACTTCTCATTTCCCATTTCTAACCTTTCTTTCTCTTTTGAGCTGCCTCTTGTCTTTTATACTTTATGGCTTGTTGTAAGCCAGAAAATCACAGAAGGAAAGTCTTCTCTAGTTCTGATTCCCAAACCATGCTTAGTCTGTGATACAACTACAGAATTTCTTGGAATTTCAAGTGTGTTCTAAGAAGTGTGTAATGAGCATACGGTAGGAATTAGAAGTATAATATGGTCAATTCTGGATGGATTTTTACAGGAAGTGAGAAAGCAAATTTCTGATACAAAATCAATGCCCTGTGAATTCATTTATCTTCCAAAGTCTGAATCATATAAAAGCTTTTCAAAAATATTTGTAAAGTGCATTGCACAATCTGTTTTCCTAATCTTGTCATAAAAAAATATGTTTTAGCTGTGGTGCTAAAGGTTGCAGTAAGTAATAAATGAAAAAGAATGTGAAAGCAGAATGAAAAATTGTAGCCTAAATTACTAAATTAAGAACATTGTCCAATAAGGAGAATTTCGTTTGGCAACCTTAGTAAAGAGAGGTACTTTGCCTTATTTGATGAATTAATTGAGAAGATAAGGAAAAAGCAATTAATGAAGTATATAAAAACTTCAATTATGATTAGATTCCATCTCACATAGTGTTCAGGTAAGGTTAGACTAGAGGAAGAGTGAGCTGTGTCAGTTGTTCCAGTTTCTTTCCATTATCTTTCTATTGTTGTTCCCTATTATTTTTTCCAGGGAAGGTACGTATTCCTTGTACAGCAAATGTACGCAAGAGGTTTGCTTGTCTTATGTTCTCACAATAAGTATCTTCTCAAAAACATAACTAAGAAATAAAATAGAACAGGGGCCCAACTGATTGAAAAAGTATACTTGGAAAAGCAGATATAAATATTCTGATGTAAATTTGAGTAGAGATATCAAGTATCTAAGTGGTCTCTCTTATGCCCAGTCCTGCCACGTATTTCCTTTCATATCAGTAATTATGGGATGTTGATAACTACCCCCAAGCTTGTGGAAGACTTGAGATTTTTTTTATTGTTGTGGAAGACAGGATTAGTATTCAAAATGATTTTGATGAATTGGAGAAGTATTTTGAAATGGAAAAAATCAAGTTAATAAGGCTCTGCATTTCAACAGAAGAATCGCAAGTCCATGCACAAAATGTAACTGGCGACTGAGCGTGCTCCCATCCTGCAGAGGTTAATAGGCGCTTCATAGGAAATCACAAGTGGAATGTAAGCCAACAAAGTGGTTCTATTGTAAACAATGAACCTCTGTCTTTGCTAAAGAAAAAGAAGAGCTGCATACGAGTAACAAAATAAAAATCTTCTATCCTGATTGGCCACTGCAGTATTTCAGCTATGTACCATCCATGTACGTGAGTATTATGACCATCTTTTTCACTGTTACTAGACAGTATGTGTGATAGCTGAAGTAGCTAAAGAAGAAAACAATAGGAATGTAGTGTTTAGAGGACATACACCTTCAGGAAAACAAAACAACAACTAAAATCCCAAAAAACTAAAATCAGCGTTGCTCTGAAGAGAGGAACTAAGAGCAGTGATAAAGAGACATGTAACCAGACTTCAAACATGGAAAGAATATTATGAGCAGGACAACAATCACTTATTCATTAGTTGCTGCTAAGGAGTTACTAAAATAATAATGATTTATAGCGAAGAAGATGCTAATAAACTAGTAAAGTATAGAGACTGTAAAGAGTAAATCACAGGAGCTGAGGAATCTTCCTCACCAAAGGAAGAGTGGAAAATTTGTATTAAGCTGAATCTGAGACGCTTGTCTGGTTTCATTACTGGGGAAAATGTAGATAATCATTTAAGGCCTTTTCTGCCCCCAATTTTAAGGATTCTTTGCAATTTCACAGGAGCCCCTAGATCTCTGCAGCAGTTTTGTGACTTCTTCCACCATGAAGAAGTGCTTCTTCCACCAAGACATGCTTCTTCCACCATGCCTCTGAAGTTTCCTTTGGATATTTATGGTCCAGATGTCGATCTGATACAATTTAGCCATACCTTCTAAATACTGATACATTTTATTGCGTATATCTCGTCTACAATAAGGAACGATCAAAATTGCGAATATTTTCTGCATTTCTGCATGAAAATTCTTACTGACGGAAGAAAGCAAAATATGTAGATGAAAAGTTTATGTCATATATGCTTATCTTTAAAGCAGTGTTTCGGTGAAGTGCTTGCTGTACATCTGTTTAATCCTTGTGCGGTGTAGGAAGGCAGCATATTCACCACAATCAGTTTTCAGGAGAGATGAATACAGTATATCTTGAACACTCAAAGCAATTTCTAGGCCATACAGATAATCAGTATTCCACACTGTAAAAAGTTAAATGTATTTCTATTTTTCAGTCCCACAAAGAGTTGAAACTTTTTATTTCTAGAGTACAGTAAGCGTCTTGACTGCATTTCTTCCATTACCTGTTTACTGTTGTTCCAGGGATTTAAGAAAAGTTTTCCAATTTTTTAGAAGATTTTATTTTTACATTACAAGAAGACTTTGTTTAAGGCGTTGAGTGTATTCATTAGAAAACTCACTCTTCCCTTGGAAAACATTTAATGTGGATTTTATTAGAATGAAACAGATTTTGCACAGTCTGCAGAGCTGAACAACGGAAACAGCAACAGCAATAACAAAACCAAAAAATTAAGATGAGTGTTGTTCATGTTGAAACATATCTCAGACACAGAGGTAACTGTGTGGATCTATGGTAGCAGCTGTTGCAGCATGCAAGGACCTAACTTTGATGCAATGAAAGAAATGCAGCTTGAAGGAAAGTATATGCCCTCATTCATCCAAGTGAGAGTACTGCTAAGTGAGGATGAGCTAAGATTGTTTCTCTAAAGCTGTGGCTCTGAAGGCAAAATGTATTATGTTTAATTACTTCCATCTCACCACAGAAATTAATAGTGGTTTGTGAAAGTAAGACTATCCTAAGTTCCGAGGAGCCCACAGATAGATTAATTATTTCAGAACTGTAGCCAGCAGTGATCAAGCAAAGTGTTTGATCACCTGACTTTACACAACTGCAGGTCAAAAAGCTTATTGCACATCAATATGGGAAAAAGAGTACATCATTCAAGCTCCCCACTTCTCTGAAATGTGAAATAGTTTATACAAACATTAATCTTCAAAGCAGCTACTGCTGTTCTTGGTGGAAACAATATATCACAGACAGAAGTTCAGCTTTGGATCTTAGCCCCTAATACAGCAAGGAACACTGCTGAAGTGATCTATACTAAATGAAAAACAAAACTAGCAATGACATTTCCCTAGCATTACAATGCTTTGTTTTTAGTGTATGTATTATCCTGAATAATATTGTTAAAGACCTAGTTCCCTGATAATGTCGTTATTTTGTGAATATCAGATTGTAACAAACAAACAACAACAACAAAAAAAAGGGATTTTCTATCCCTCATAATAAAACAAAATGCTTGAAAATATCACATCAGGCATTTGTAAAATCCCAGAATAAAAACTCCTCTTTAAATAGAAAATGTGCTTTTAAGCTAGTCTTACAATTTTTTTCTTCTCAAGACTTATGAACTTTTGGGGATAAGCCTTCCCACTGTAGAGTGGGCTAGCAAGAAAATAATTATGCAGTTCCCTGACTTACAGTTAAATCTGTCAGTGAGTTCCAAGATTTGCATTCCTTCTATTCCATGAAATAGTTTGTCTTGGTAGAAATGCTCTAGCCTTCAAACAGTAAATCCTTTGCACTGAGAATGTGCTTCACTTATTTTCAGTGTTGTTGAGGTGGGTGCATTTTCCTGATATCTGAACACTATTGAGGTGGGGTGTTTTTTTTTTTGGTTTTTTTTTTTTTTTTTCCTTTGGTTGTTGCAACTCAAAAGCTAGGCCATATTGCTGGCTTTTTATCATCCTTTTATTATGTGGTTGTTTTTTTTTTTCCTGTTAGAATTTGGTACTGTTAGTTATTTCTTCCCACCTCTTCTCCTCCTTATAAATAGCACTGCACACATTCTGAATTGTTTTCCTATACCTTACTACTCCATCGCTTTGTGTTGCTTTGTTTTCAGACTTCTTAGTGAAATAGTATAAAGGCTGTAAAAATAGTTGAGCACCTGAAGAAGTTAATACAATAGTAACAATTGTTCATTGGAGCACATACTAATCTGACAGCGTATCCGTTGTATTTCCAGAACCCTCACTGCTGTGATAGTAAAGCCCTTGCAGAGGAAGAGAGTGAACTCTTTTTCTACAAAAGGAGTGGCTCCAAAATTTCACCTGTGGTGTTTAATGATTAACACAAATGCACTGGTAGATCTTCTGGCTAAATAGTGGAATGAGTACCAAGAGGCCGTATCTCAATCTTTAGTTTTTCTTTAGGCTATTTAATAGCCTTGGCATGTCATGTGCATTCTTTGTATCTCAAATTATACCTGCTACATGGGAAAAACATTTATAAACATTTATCTTTTTTTTTTTTTTTTTTTTAATGTCTGTCTTGTTTCTTTGGGTAGAGAACTTGAGAGACAGAATGTCACTACGAGTACACCTGTGTAATGCCTTGCACAGAATCCCAAGGTCTCTGTCACAGTAAATTTGAATACAACAGTGTCTTTTAATTCATTTATATTGCACCTGTGCTATAATGTATGCTCATTACTGATGTGTACTTACCTTCTATAAAGCTTATCTTATATATAATCCCTACAGGCCAGTCACACTTCATATGAGGTACACGTACTTGTAAGGACATGGTTCCCATGAGCCATTCTATGAATGAACCATTCTAAATCCAAGCTGCTGTAGCTCTCCTTCACCTCTCCTGAAAAAATATTGCCCTCCCACTCTGCTTTTCAATACGTAGCTGGTTTGAATGAAAGCCTATCACCCAAACTGCTGTTGGGTCAGGTGGATCAGAATACATAGATAAGCATGAAGTTATAGAACTCATAGTGCCTATTGTCTCATATGTCTTATTTCATCCACTTTTAGGTGCATTCACACCAGTAAATTCTGGTCATTCTGGTCAGAGAAGTCTGATATTTGTAACAGAATGTATCTTTGGGGGGAAAAAATCAGCTTTTTGTGACTTCACTTCCAGTTTGTTCTCAGTGGGAAATGTTCCAGTAAATAATGACCCTTACACCTGTATTTCATTGGAATCCAGCCTCCAGACTCTTTAAAACTCTTAACTGCAAAATGTTTTAAGCCATCTGTATCTACAGTAGCAGTAAGAAGCAGATAAAGATGAATTACTTTGAGGTCTAAGCTTTATTGCAATTATAAAAAAAAAAAATTGTGTTAAAGCTCATGCTACTGTAGCTTGCAGCCTCATGTTATTGATCAGGAAGCTTTGAGCTAATTTCCTGAAGACAGTTAGAATTCAGGACATTTTTCTTTGCTTCAAGAAATACATAAATTTCTTCAAATAACTGGTATCCTATGAAATTAGGTAGAAATACTGAACAATAATTTAGAAGCACAAAATGTTCTGTTTAAGAGATTTCCAATTAATTTGAAGTATATTCTTTGGTATAGTAGAAACAAAATATTCTAGAAGAAGAGGTCTTACATGTAAGAGATCTCTTTAGGTACTTTCTGATCTAATATCACTTTTACTACAAATTTTCCTTAGTAAGAAGAAATGTGTACTATAGATGAATTTTATATATATATATACATATATCATATATAAAAGATGAAAGAAAAAAGTCTCCATAGTGTTTTATCCTTTTTGGAACATGCTTCTTCCTCTCTCCTGTCTTAATGCATTGTGAAAACATATCTGAGGAGTATTTGAGAGTGCTAAACTTAGAGCACCTTCTTTCTCTATATGAGAGAATCCAGTACAGAAAGCATTCTCAAACATTCCCTTCCCCTTGTTCTTCTTCCCCTCACCCACTAAGTGGTTTTTCTTTTTTCCACATTATTTGCTGTTTATATAATAACTTTTGTAAAAGGTTCAATTTTTCTCTCCTCCCTCCAAACACTTAATATTGTGTAGATGTAGAGAATATATCTGTTGTTATCAATCACAATTTATGTTTGTGTTGAAAATAAAAACGAAAGGTATTCCATTGTCCCTGGAGATGCTTCTTCTACTTGTGCATATCCCTCACCTGCTGTGCTTTTGTTTCAGTTCATTAGAAAAAAAAAAAAAGGATTCCTTAAAGTATTTTTCCTCTGCTGACTAACAAACCCCTGGCACAATTTAAACTACTCACTTCAGAGTATGAGCACTCAAGAGCTTAGATCTTATCAGCAGTCTGCCTATTGCACTTAGCTGTACCAACAAGATAAACTCAGCATGAAGAGCCCAAGCTGAGATAGACTTGAACTTACCTGCCTGATAAACAAAGAGAAAGCCAGTGTCCTTCACACGAGCGTAAAGGGTCTCTTCCTGGGGGAGTTAGACAGGCACTGCTTGCTGCAGATTTATTTTAAAGAAATGTAGGCCAAATTCTGTCCCCCGGATACACCTTCATTATACAGTTATTTTTGTCTCTTGACTCTGGTGGGGGCAGAGAGGTGTAAAGAAGGACAGAATTTGGCCCCATTATTATGTGCCTCTAATGAACATTATTTTAAGATGCAAGATGAAACTTGTCTGGACAAGATTATCAAGGCCCACATCTAAAAAAGAAGGGAGGGGTGAAAGAGTGGAGGCACAGTTGGCCTTGAGATGAAAATTATCAAATGCTCTGTCACTATCCCTAGTGAAAGTGAAGGCATCCCAATCTGCACTGATATGTGTTCAGCACATGATGAACCAAAAGGACTATCTTTAATTGTATGAAGGTAAAAAGGATGGTATGGGAGATTAATTCTAATTAAATTGGAACATTTTAATGATGTTTAAAGGATAATAGTATATTTCAAACGGGAGATAGGCTAGTTGATAGTTTTATTTGCCTTCTAAAGGAAATAAAGCTTATGTAACTACACTGATTGTCTTTCAGTTCCAAACCAATGTGTTCTGAAACACACGACTGATTTCAACTATGTCTGATGGAGGGGAGAGTGATGCCCAGATGTTCCTACCTGGTGGTTGTCATGTTTTGTGAAAACTGGAAGTTATGAATAGAGGAAAGAGTTTGGGCTTAAAGTTTAAGTCAAGAGACACAGAATAATTTACTAACTGGATCCATAAAGACATGGAGGCCTGAAACAGGGAATGTAAGAGTATTTCCATGTTATTTCTGAAATAGGTGTCTGATGTGTTCATAACTTTAACTCTGAAGCTCCAAATTTTTGCTGTAACCTTAGCCTGACCCTACTATTACATACTTATGACTTCAAAAGCTGAAGATACGTTCTGTCCAAAGGCTGCATGTTATGATGTTACACCGCATGGGGCTTGGGAAAACAACAGTATGAAAGAAGTCCAGCTTTTTTTTTTTTTTTTTTTTTTTCTTCTTCCAGTTTCTCATGTAGTGAGTTTTACTATTTTGACCTTATGGATGGCAGCGTAGGAGATCACACTATGGGCAAAACCTTCTCCCCCATGGTTCTTCTTCCCTGTGAGACCCACATTTCAGTCATTGGCAGCTGCTTCCTGCTAGCAGAAATGACAAAGCTGTCAGCACAGAGGATACAGACCACTACGATGGATATTTTTCTTTGTATGCTACTAGAATTCAGAGAGCCAAGCAGGAGCTGGCAATTCGAATTGTTTGAAAGGCCCGTAGCTCAAGCTGGGCTGTGCCAATGTTACACAAGAAGTTATGGAGACCCTTCTCCTTCTCTCCCCAAGCTGAGTCTTGTTGGCAGTTTCTAAATGAAAAGGCAAGTTCAGCTGGGCCATTACCTTCCTGCCTGGCTGCCAGGAGCAGTGCTGCTGGTGGCTGACACAGCCCTCTGCCTGAGCACCAGGTGAAGCCTGTAGGCAATCACTGCCTGCTGCTCTGGGCAGGTGTAGGAAATTAAAGTGGGCCAGGGTTTGCGCACTGTCTAGATCTGCAGCACGAATGTATTGAGTCCAGTGCTTTGAGAAGAGGTCTTGAAGCTATTACAGGTATGATTTTTTAAAAAAATTGTCTAGGTGTATGATATTTGCTGATTATTGGTCTAACGTATATGTAATGGATTGTATATGGGGTATATTGCTTGAGTCGCTTATCTAAAAATTGGTTAGAAAGCTGTTGCACCCCTTAAAACTTGTCTGGGCATGACTTTTGTGGGAAAAGATTGTGGTGGTTTTTGTCTGTGGTATTATACACGTACTAATCCTATCTAAAAAGTTTCTGCCTGTATCTTAATTCTTCTCATGGGCCTGAGTGAACACTAACCCTACAACATATTGGTACAAAAGATGGAGAGCTCTGTAGGCTGCCTTGAAGGTATTTCTCTGAGTCTTGATCTTAAGAGGGGTGAAGAACTGGAGAAAATGGCCATGTAAGCCACAGTAAAGTGAAATAACATTACCCTATGCTTGACTTGCATCTGTTGCTAGTGATGTAAGTACATTTGTTTTCAGTCAGCCTTGCTACTATAATCACCTACCTACAGAAGCAAAGTGCTTTCACAGGAGCAGGTGTTTGATAATTCTGAATATTGCATGAAAGACAGCAGCTGAATCTACCTCATAGAGCCAATTGGAATAGTTGACCTACTACAGAGCTGATTGAATTTTAATGAGTTGAATTATCTCTGAGTTAAGCTGGATGCTATGTTTTTGGTCTGAATAACTTTGCCTATTGCGTAGGTCCAAAGTAGAAATAAACTACAAAGGAAAATCTGGAAAACAGTTCAAATTGAATTAACTGCTATGTATTAACTGAGATCCAGTTTGCCTGAGCAAAATGTTAATGAAAGCACAAAAAATGTAGCCACTGAACTAAGTTTTCCCATTCAAAATCTTTCCTGCTTAGGTTTAGGAAACAAAGGCTCAGGAAGTACAATGACTCGAATGCACTTGTTCTGTATTTCTTTTGTCTCTTAATTCCTAAACGGAAGAGTACTGGGGTAATATAAATGTCAGTAAAAGTAGCAGGAAGGCACACAGATGAAATAGTTGGGTCCCAACTAAGAAAATATCTTGAAAGGTGATCAAACTTACTTCATAGCCTAGGGATTAAAACAACATCAGCACTCCATTTTGTGACCATTCTAGATAGGTAGAAGAGAGCTTATCTGGCAGATGAGGATGTTGCTGGTAGAATAGCTAGGAAAGATGAGATAAATTAACCTTACACAAAAAAAAAAAAAAACAAAGCTTGCATATTAAAATACGTGGAGGAGTCTGACGGTGTATTATCTTGAAGTACAGTAGCATATTGATTCTGATTTGTCACAGAGTGACCTATGAAAGGATGGAAAGGAAAGCAGGTGGCAGTTGCAGAGTGCTAATAACTTGTTTGGAAATCGTTGCAGTCACCATAACCAAGAAAGCTAGAGGAACAAAAAAAGCATTAGAGTGCTTTATATACCGATATAAAAATATTTCCTATGCAAATAACAGCATAACGCAGGCTGTTCTTTACAGCATACTTCTGTAAGAACTTCACACAGATATTTGTAGAACCTCCAAGTTGTCTGGATCCTTTTGTTTGCTTGGTTTATTTCTTTATTTACTGAACATTTGAATGCATTCCTGTCCTTTAGTAATAGGGGCATCTGTGCCCATATAAATTTCTTAAGAGAGCATCAGCAGATAAAGCTTTGTTCAGTATGCTTTTAATCGGGATAGTCTTAAATTAAGATACTACTGCAGCTCTGATTTGCTGCATGTTGAATTTTAGATCCTTCAGGGTCATCTGGCATGCAGTGCTCCAGGTGTCATGAAAATGCATTGATGGCCTTTCAAAGAGAAGGTTCTCTCTAGTTCTCTGTTGGAGTTGGGGGAAACCTGGAAGTCCTTTATACTGGTAAAAAATTATTTGTCTGTAGCATAAGTTACTCTGTTTATAACTAACTTGTTCTTTCCATTCATACAGAAGTAGGCTTTTCTCCAGCTGAAGTGGTAAGCTCAGGGCTCTCCTCTAGTGTTCTCATCCAATGATACGAATGATCAGCTTTACCATTCAAAGGTTACTCTCAGTTAACTAGATGCAAGTGTAGACTTCTAAGTTCAGTATCACTTCATCTGAATGACTGCATCAGTTTACTTCTCTGGCAATCTGCAGGTTGTCTACCAGTAAACAGCCACCAAACTGAAATGTTGAGCTAAGTTCCACTAATTGTTTCTTGGTGCTATATGAGAAAGCTTTCACATCCTAGCTTTGCAGACTGTTTGGGCAACTACTGATGTGGCTTTTCATAGTGTGAAAAAGAAAGGTAAAAGAAAGGTTGTAGTTTTCGTTGTGGTGGGTTTTTTTTGTTTGTTTGTTTTTTTTGTTTGTTTTTTTTTGTTTTTTGTTTTTTTTTCCCCAGCTGAAACAAGTTTCAGCTAAATAGCAACGCATTGTAACTTCTACAAAACGAGATGGCACTGGGCTGTAAAAGCTACCACAAAGCATTTTCTACGTTGAGACAAACGCCACTATTCGGGACACAGGTGTGCGGGCAGGCCGGGGCTGCCTGGCCCACGGCAACAGCCCGACGATGCTTCAAGGCGAGACCGGGCACGGGGCTCGCGCCGTGCTCGCCTCAGCCTTCCTCGGGGCGGGGACCGCTAGCTGCGGCTCGGCCGGGTCCTGGGAAGCCCCGGGAGCTCCCGCCCAGGAGCGGAGCGGTGCTGCGGGGGTACCCGGCAGCCTAAGGGGCAGGGGCAAGCAAAGGCTCCCAGGCTTGCAGAGAAGGAGCCTCTGCCCTCCGGGAGGAGGGAGGCTGCGGCAGCCGCTCTCCCGGAGCCGCGCGGCTTTGTGCTCTCGCACGCAGCCACCTTCGGGGAGGGAGGCGGGGAGGAGCTCAGCCCGGGCGGGCGGCGGCCCCTCCACTGCGCCAACCTGCAGGCGGCTGGAGGCTGCGGCCCCGCCCGGCCTCCGCCTGCACGGGGCCGCCCTCCTCGCGCCGCCGTCCCGCGCGGAGCAGCACGCAGCCGCTCCCCGCGGCAAAGGCGGCAGGCAGCGGCGGCAGGGAGCGCCTTCGTACCCCTCAGTCCTCTCGGTCCGCTGCCTTGTTGTACCTGCAGCCTCTCCTCCTCCCTCCGCCCCTCCTTCCTTCCTTGCTATTCCCCTCTTTTTCCCTTCACGTTTTGTGTTCTTTTTTTTATTATTGTTTTTGCTTTCCTCTTCTTCCCCTCCTCCCCCCACCTTTTTTTTTTTTTTTTTTTTTTTTTTTTTTTTGACCCTCTTCCTCTAGTGTCCCTTAATTTCCACTTTCTTCTAATTTTTTTCTTTGGACTGTGCCTTGTCATGTCAAGATGGAAGTCAGGCATGACTGGCTTTCCTCATCCCCCCATGAGGGCTTCGAGCAGATGAGGCTGAAGAGCAGACCCAGGGAGCCATCGCCGAGCCTCACGAGAGTAGGTGCGAACTTCTACAGCACCGTCAAGCAGCAGGACTACAGTGCCAGCGTCTGGCTGAGGAGGAAAGACAAACTGGAGCATGTAAGCTAGCTTCTATTTCCCTCCCTTCTTTCTTTCCTTCTAGACCTCTATGTGGGTGCTCTAGTAGGCTGGTCTCTGTCAGCTTGGGCTCCAGAAGAGAGGTCTTGCGCAAGTGGTTGAGTATGGCATTTCTGAAGTGCTAGAGAAAGGAGCTACTCAGAGGTCCCAGGCTGGTCAGTTCCAAGGTAAAGAGGATGTCAGTGCTGTTTCCAAACCACATGGAAGTTTTTCCCTCAATGGAAATATTTGTGAATGTTCTTGGCTTATTTTTCTGTTCCTCCAAATGTGGGAGGAGAAACATTGGGATGGTGCAGATGGAGGTTAGAGCATTTATCTTGCAGTGTTTATAGTGAAGTTCTATAATTGCCAAATGAAAATAGTTTTTTCTTCTTTTTTTAATTATTATGTATTTGTGTGGCTTTTTCCTTCCGTCTCCTTCCTGCATAGGACCCTGAAAATGTCAGTCTGTATGGAGTAGAGATTTCTTTCTAGGCATCTATTTTTGCAGCAACAATACATGACTTAACTAAGTGCGTTTGGAACCATAGTTGAACTGATGCTGTGGGTAACTAGTGAATATTTTATGAGAATTTAAGGTGTTTCTAAGTATTCCTGCCTCGTGATATTTGAAAGCATTTTTCATGTTACTTCTAACAGGAAGGAAATGGATTGAGATGGCATGCATACTGTCTAAGAGTTTTCTAAGTAGCTTATTAGATTAATTCCACTGTTACAGTGTACAGTACAGAACATGAAAGTGGCTGCATGTGTACAGGAATGCAAAAGAATGTGGATGGGTTTGCATAATACAAAAATGTTATCCTTTGTATTGATGAATAACTTGTAATCAGTCACACTGATTTCAAGATGCACAGAAAAATATTTCCTATGACACAGCTACCTGAAGTCTCTTCAGGTAGAAATGTTCTTATTACAAGGATAAATTGTCTTTGTTATATGAAAATCATAAATGGCATAGTATAGTCCTTTAAAGACAAAACCTGAAAAAAACCCTCACTTGAGTGGTTGATAGAGTATCACACTTCCCCTCACCCCACCCCCTCACCCCTTCCCTTGTCTACCCACCAACCTGCAGAATATCTTATCCTTGTTATTGGAATCTTAAATTTGAGTTGTTTATGCTTCTGGGGAAATGAAGAGAACTGATAAACTGTTGGAAATAACACATTTCAAATTTTGACAAAGATATTGAATCCTATCTGCCTTCCCACACGCATTTTTGTGATTTTTTTTCTCATGCTAACAACAGTGCTTCACAGTAGTAAGCTTGTAAGGAGAGCATTCTCCCATTGTGAATCAAGAAAGGCCAGTGCATTATCTCAGCACAGCTGATGGCTAAAACACAGGACACACAGCAGTCTGACCTCTGGCTTTTGTGACAGGATTTTGCTATGTGTGCCTACATGTTAATATGTATCAGCAAATGACTGATAATTCATTTGAGATGGTGGTGAATCTGTTAAGTTTGGTAGCTAAATACTGTTCTGGTAGCTGAATATTTGCATGTTCAAATATCTGCATTTGAAATCAAGTAAGTGTTATCTTGCTTGAGGATGACCAAGTGCTAAACCTTTATTTTGAGAGGCTTTTGTTTGTTTGCTTGTTTGTCATTGGGATCTTTGGGTATTTAGTCACAGAAATTATCTTGAATAACCCTGCAGCATTAGTGTGAAAAGCTTTTTCTGCTATCACTTGAATACAAACGCATGTTCTTCTGGGGGTTTCCCTCTCATTTGATCCAGTTATTTTTATTTCCAGACCATACATGAACCATGGAAAAAAATATATCTATAACGTTAATATTTCTCTCTTTCAATGAGGTATTTCATTGGCACTTATTGTGAATACCCTGCAGTGTGTTAGATGTGCCAACTTCAAGTATGTGAAAATATTGTTGTGATTTAAAGTAACTGCATTAGTCCTGAGTGTTGTAACAGACAAGGTGTTGGATATGTTCCCTTAATGAATGTGAATAAAACATGTATTAATTTCTAGAATGCATTTTGCTTATACACTTCTCTTGCAAGATTATTTTCTATTTCAGATAAATCTTCAAGAGCTTCAGTATTTTACTACCAAAGAAATTACTTTCTACACCCCGCTCTTCCAGCCCCAAAGACAAACCTATTAATTAGAATTGCATTGCTTCGAATGGTGTAGGCATTGATGGATGATAGCTTATGGCCAATATTGGATGATGATGTTGTACAAGCTTCAAGGTAGATGGCAGTCATGAAAAACTTTTCATTGCAGCCCCTCACCCTCCTATGCTTTCCTTGAGCTAATTACATTGCTTGATACCTACAAAAAATCAATATGCAAGGAGTGAGCATTCACATGGGCACCTATGTTTTGAAAGTACGTCATCATAAATTTGATGGGTGATGGTGGGTGTAGGCAAAAGAAGTTGCATATAGTTATAGTGAATACAGGTATTCCGTAAGACTTGTGGAAAGATTTCCTTTTTTTGCCTCATTGAAATTCTCTTAAATTGACCTCGTTGTGGTTGTAATGGGGATAAAATTATGCCGGTATATTTTGAATGCTATTTCCAGTAAATTCTGGTAGACCACAATAGATAAAATGTATTGATTTTCGTTAAAGTGAGTGGCATGACTTATTCATATGTGACATTTATGAATTCATATATAGTTTGAGGGACCGAAAAACATTTTCTGAAGTCGATTTTCAAATATGCGTACATAATATGAAAAACCTCAAATGCACGGTTTGCTTCTGGATTGCAAAACAAAGTTGGAGGTTTTGGTGTTGCTTCTTTTAAATGGGTCTAAATTTGAAGAGTGTAGTGAAGAGGTTCAAAATTCAACTGTTGCCATAACGTTTCAAATGCTAAAAGCCAAGATGTTGAGATGCACAGATGTGATACAGTTTCTTTAAGTTATTTTATGCTTCATTATTGACTGACTGTGGAAGTCAAAAGGTGAAACGTATTGCTGGCATCTTGCTAACTGTTCTTACATTAAATGACCTTCATACAATGTTTCATTACTGGTTGGTTTTTCATAAGGATTATCTTTACTGCAAATAAGAGTAATGCAATCCATGCCACACAGGTTCTGAGCGCAGCTTGATGATTTTCTCCTTTGAACTCAAATGATATCTTTAAGATTTTGTAGGACTGCTTTAACATGCTTAAAGAACACACCAGTGAGCAGGTTTTGTTGAAGTGAGGCCTCTGTATACCTCTGTTGTAGCCAAATTTATATGTTAACAGGGAAAACAGAGGTCTGAGGAACTTTGCAGATGTGACCACAGTGATGCTGCAGATGTTTCACTGGTATTTCTGCAGAGCTCAGGTTGTTTAAATTCAGAGCGCCTGCTCAGCTGGTTCCAAACGCCTTTTGTGAAGTCATTTGTCTGCTGCTGGAAATAACTGGACTAGAAACTGTTATATGAAAAACTGTCTCCTTTTGCATAGCATTTGTTTGTCTCTGGTGTTGTCTTCTTAATCAGATGTGACTTGGGTAAGAAGGAGAGAACATGATAGAGAGGAATAATGACTAACAGGCTTTTAGCTGGTGGGAGTTACCTAGATCTAATTTAATTTGCAGCCATATCTGTGCATCTTTCAATAATGATAAATATTGGACAGCAGCTTTTGTAGGAGCTCAGCAAAAGAGATTCTAAGTACCTTCACCTGTAAAAGAGAACATAAGTAATAACATTAAAAAAGAGACTTTTTAAATCTAGCACAGATATGCTCCAAGCATATACTCTTTTCTTATTACAAATACAGATACAACTTCTCAAATATTAGCAATCTTCCTTTAAACTTTTAAAGTTACTTGGTTACTCAATTGTGTTTTAAAAAAAAAAAAAAAAAAAAAATTCTTCTTTTTTTTTGAATCAGATTCAAAACTGTGTTGCTGGGAGACCTGGCACTAGAAGATTTGTACCTTCTTGGACATGCTCAATCTGTTACCTTTAATATAGCCATAATGAGGAAAAAAATTTGATAGGTCTTGCATCATCTCTTGTTTTTAAGTAAATTCTAATCAAGTGCAAAATCAATGCTGGGATTTTCAGATTCTAAATGCTCTTTTGCTAGGGGAGTTGTCTTGACCAGTTGGTGCTGCGCAGTTGATCAGCATACTGCTGTCCCTTTGGCTGTGTTATTATTTGTGGAGGAAGGAGGTGATAAGGCAGAGAGAGGGCAATGCTGTACGGCAACAAAGGCAAGTATCCAGCAGCACTGTGAATTGTCTTAGACCTAGCATGTCTGTAGTACTTCTCAGAGCCTTGTGGCCAAGTAAAAAATGAAATGCATTCCAAGGATGGTGGAAGATACCATTTGCATAATAGGACGTAAACAGAGAAGGTGAATGTAGCTTAATGCACTCCTGTTACTTGGTTTACAATTCAAAGCCAAGCCAAGTCACTTTAGCATAAGGGAGAAAATTAAAAGAATCTGAATTGGAATTTAGAAAACTATTCCACATTCTTCCAAAACTTCCTGCTGTGAATGCAAACTCATTGGAGTTTTCTTGGAGTTCTTTTTTTTGGGAAGGTGAGGGTTTGGGGGGGAGTTTGTAAATTAGGTAATTTTCATTAGGAAAGAATAAGTAATGGAATACCATTGGATACCAGGAAGTACTCCTTACATGAAGCTACATAAATGGAGACCATTCATAGGAGTCAGAGGTGTTGGTTTAGAAGCTTTTCATGGTAGATTAGAATTCCAAATACTTATCTGGTCCTGGAGATTGATATCTATATTTAGATTTTATCATTAAAGTCAAGAGATCAAACTCCATTACGTAGAGTGATTTTTGGTTCTTTCTCTACAAAAAGCTGACATTTGGAGTCCCCTGGCTGTACCAGTGTCATTAGCATGTGTTGATGTCCCTGCTGAAGTAGCAGCACAGGGTTATCTTCCCTGCTGTCAGGTGGACTGGAGAGGTTCTTCTATAGAAATGTTTTTGTTTTTGTTTTTTTCTTTGCAGGTGTAGATATTTTTTTTTTTAAGAGAAAAAGAACCATGCAGAAAAAGCATGGAAAAGGGGAGATAAAGATGCATGAACAGTAGAGAGAAAATACTGAGTAGTTTTAGGGTAGAAAATGTGAAAGAGTTCAAATTCCCCATGCTACTTGAAAAATAGAGTGGTGTCTCTGGATTTACAGAGGAAAGAATTGACTTGTGTGGTTACCATACATAAACGTAATTGCATGTTCTAAAGAATGAAAATATGATACCTAGTAGTTCATTTTTCTAGTTGTGGTGAGTTGATTTTGGCTGGTTGTTAGATACCCACCCAGATGCTTTCCAGTCCTTCAACGTGAACAGGGAAAAAGTAAGATTAGGAAGCCCACAGATTAAAATGAAGACAGGGAGTTCTCTTAACAGATGTAATCATAGACAATACAAACTCGGGGGTAGTTAATTTGCTGCCAATTAAAAAGAGAGTAGGATAGTGAGAAAGAAATCTAATCATCTTGCGTCTCTCTCTTTCCTGCTGTTGACTTTGCTCTTTTGTTCTTCCTTTACGTGCTTTTCCACCCGCTGGCAGTGGAGGGTAGGATCTCTGTCCAGTGTGTAACTATGCTATCTCTGCTGTTCCTTCCTCCTCATACTTTTCACCTGGTCTGATGTGGGCTTGCTTCCATGGGATGCATTCCTTCAGGGGAAGAGGCATGAGAACATGTTACTAGACTATGTGACCTGTATGCCTAGGTTTCCAGTGTGAGGAATAAGGAATATGTACCTGGATGCCACCTTATCTGGTGGGGATGCAGTTGAACCACTCATTGAGAATTGAGGCCATCCCATATTCAGGTGTTATAGAAGAGCGTTAACCTGCTGTTCTCTCAAAGAGAGCTGAAGAGTGAGTTTATTGTGACTGTGACCGTCTTATTGTGATTTAGTAGGCAAGAGGGCCACTCAGGTGAAAGTGAAGAAATACATGCAAGGAGTTAGAACTTCTGATTCAGAAGGAGAACGAGGGAATTGATGCCACTCTGGTACAACTGATGAATTAATATGATCTGTCATTTCTTATCAGGTTATAGTTTTGTTCCTGTTTTTTTGGATGCGTATCTATCAAAACTTGCTTTGACTGTTATTTAGTATTCACAATTCTTTGAGTTTTTATAAAGAAACAGAATTAGAGTGTTTTCATAATGTTTTGGATAATTTTTTTATACTGTGTTGAGTAATTTCACTATATAGGTAATGCCTTGCCTTGGACAGAGAAATATCAAAGGTGTTTTTAGCATTGCTTCATTGACTTGTTCTTTGAACATAACCACAAATAAACCTATTCTCCCATTTCTCTAGATGAAGTATTCAGTGTTTATAGACAGTGGAGTCGTACATTATTAATTCTTATTAAAACCAAGAATTTCAAAAAGCATAGCTACTACTATTTCTGCCTGCATGATGTCAACATCATCAGCAGCTTGTTTTACAAATTATTCAATTGTTGTAGTTCAAATTATAGTCTTTCTGCTTTAATTTTGTTGCTATTCGTATTTCACTATTTACAGTTACAATAAAATGTTTAATAGGTTAAAAAAAGGAGCTAATGTTTTTGAGAATTGCTGCTAATAAAGCAAAGAGCAATTCAGATAATTCCTACCGTTCTGATAAATTAGGCTGAATTTCCCTAAGGCATTTTATGCCATTTGGAACAGAACCAAATGTGGAGCAGTGCTGAGAAGGGGATTTTGTCAGTGATTGATTGTAAGGCTATCAGTCTCAAGTTTAACTTTCGTGATTGTGTTGACACCAAAGTAAAGGCAAATTTACTTGCTAACAATTCTGTTAATGTTAGTATTTGTTGTAAAAAGCCTACCAGAATGAGAAATATGATTTTTTTTTTTGTTGTTGTTGTTTTTTGGACATATGTAAGAGTTAGCAATGTCTCCAGCATGGTGTCTCAGTAGGGCTCTCAGTATTACAGAAAAATTGTGCTGCTGCTCATTAAGTTCCTTGTCTGATCCTTCCTAGGCAGGGTTGGTTTGTTGGGTTTTTTTAATTTATTTTAGTTTAATAAGGTATTACATATGCTGTACCGACTTCAGGCATTACTTCAGTGGAGGCTCCCTACTAAACTTTGAGAATGATGTCAAAGATAACAGTGATTTGAAGGCTACTTTCTCAATGCTGTTTGTGTGCTTCTGCTTAGATTTGTCCCAGAGCTATGGTAAGGTCTCCATTGGCTTTGCTGTTACGGATTTCAGTTGTATCTAACTCCTTGAGAGAAGACTATGGATCAGCTCAGCTATTATGAGTTTAAGGCAAAAAAATGAAAGTGCCCTTGAAGTATGTGAAGCAGGTAAAGGAGAAGTCTGGCTTAAGCTAGTTGCCGGGTAACTTATATAGAACAATTGCCTGTTAGCATGGGAAAAAGTCCATTAAAGGCTATGAAATGGGAGGTATGCTGATTGTAATAGATGAAATATAAGAAATTGTAAGGTTTATGAAAGTATGCAGGAAATGAGGTAAATGACAAGTAGGTCAAAGACCTCTTTAGGGTGTTTCAGAGTGAGGAATATGGAAAGAGATCAAACAAGTGTATTTGAACTTTCCCTTAGCTGGAAGAAGAGTGAATTAATGGATATTTAAGGGTATCTCAGGAAAACAAGACTATTTGTGAAATGCTTTCTTTGCTTCCTGTGTACTTCTGGTCCTAATTAGAAAGTATGGGTGAAAAAGTGCCCACCAGGCTTAAGAAATAATAATTAAAAATATCACTCTTAATAATTTAAAAATATCACTTTAATGATAACAGGAATTATCTTTTTGTATGTGTTATCTCTACATAAATGAGCACATACGTGGGTGATTTAAGGACAGGGAATAAAAAAAACCCAAAAAACAAAAAACAACTATTGCCTCACAAACAACTGTGGAAAATGAATGAGGTGAGCAAAGAGTGTATGAATGTGACTGGTGTCTGTAACAGAGACTTGTCAAGTTCTGCTAATTCTACACGGTTGTTTACTAGGGGACGAATGATCACCTATTAAGTTTTACTCCTGGAACACTATGAAAAGAAATCAAGTGATCAGATGATCTATAGGAACTTAGAATTAGCATCTTTCCTGAGGCTTTCTTGTGACTGCGGACAGAAGCTGCCCTGTGGTTAGCTGTTTGATTGGCGGTGATGATGCAGCCCATGATATGCTGGGAAGATGAGTGGAATGGAACTAAGGTGGGGCTGACTCTGTCAGTTTGCTTTAGGACCTGAACAACTCTAAGAGCCTGTGCAGTGTGATGAGTGAGCGTTTTCTGTCCCTGTAAATGGAAGTTGATGTTCCTTTGTAACCTTGTGCTGCTCCTTTACTGTTACCTTTTGGAATGAAGTTCTTCAAAGGTTTTGAGCAAATGATTGGCTGAGGTAGCCATCGTATTTTTTTTTCCTTTCTTCTCCTAAATCAGAATCTCAGATAACTTCTTCCTGCTCACTAGATAAAATGCTATGGCCTGTAATAATGTGTTTAGCATAGCTTCATCATTAGAGTTTATAGGACTTTCTGCTGACCATAGTGGTCTTTTGATGCCTTGCAGAAAAAGCTGTTTCCCTGGTTTTTCAGCAGAATATGTAATGTATATGTAAATACATATTCTAGTAGGGTAGTGAGCTTCTCCTTCCCATAAAGGTGGCTTCAGTCACAGTCTGAAGTATTTGCTACACTGTTTTATTTATTCATGTGTCTTTTCATGGAAAAAAACAGCACTCTTCAGAAAGAGTCAACCTGGGCTGTTTGCTAGATAAAAAGTCATTTGCACTCAGACTTCTGTAAGTGCTGCTTGAAACAGAACTGTATGGAGTATCTTCTGTGCTGCCGCTGTTGTATCTGTAATTTCTACATCTCTAAGAAGATGCATCTTTACAGTAAGTTGTGTTGCATAACTGAGGACTTCATAGTCGCCCTAGTTGGTGCAGATGATTGGGATGTTTGAAGGAAACGTAACTTAAAAATGGCTTAAAACAAGTGAACATAAAAGGATATTGATGAATGATGCCCTGAAATTTAAACATTATTTTAAAGTTCTTTTGTAGTGATATATTTGTGTAATGTGACCGTTGCCAAATCTGCCATGCTGAAGGTTGGCATGTATTTGGGATGCCGTGAGCACAAAAAGATCATAAATATACCAAATGCTGTTTCAGGCCCCTGTGGGGACTGTGATTTATTGTTTGAACAGTGACATTTCTTTTGGGCGTAAGGAGAAACAAAGTCACTTAAGTGTTTTTGAAAATGTTACCCCTTTAAACAATGCACTTGTCTTTGTAAGCTTTTGTCTCTGCTGACTTTTCTTTCAGTTCCCTGTTGGGCATGTGGCGGGCAGATAGCACCTAGCCCTTTGTATTGCTTTATTCCATTTCATGTGGTGTTCTTCTGTCTGAGTTTGGTTCTCTTGGTTCAGGTGCAGCAAACTCCTGTGGAAAGCTGGAATATACCAGTCTCTCTTCTCTGGATGTATTGCATATGGTCTTGATATGCATCAGCCTAAACAAGTTTATTTCTGCAACTGTATGACAACTGAAACTTTAGACTGAAATCTCAATTTTTAAATATATATAGTTTTAAGTTTGTCTACTTTATTCACCTGGCCTGTGTTTGCTGAGTCTGTTCCAAGCAATCTGTTTGGTGTTAAGTAATTGTTGCTTCTTATCCAGTTTCAAAAAATCTGCCGTGTTGTACAACTATTTCCCTTTTTACTTTTCCAGGGATAGTGTTACCTACTTTAACCAATTTACTTGCCCAAATCAAGACTCTTTTTTTTACTGCTGTAATTTTGTCTCATTGCTTCTTCCATGAAGCTGATAATTACTTTTTTAATACCCTAATCCATGCTTCACATCCCCCCTGCTCCTCCCTCTGACTTGTCTGGGAAGTCCACAGCCCTATTTTAGGTATTGCG
Organism: Lagopus leucura; assembly: GCF_019238085.1. NCBI lineage: Eukaryota > Metazoa > Chordata > Aves > Galliformes > Phasianidae > Lagopus > Lagopus leucura. The sequence goes on along the minus strand of NW_024962252.1, from coordinate 68,248,923 downwards.
TGTCACCTCCCAGCTGGATTTTTTTCGTGTAGAGCTCCCACTGAAGATTCGGCGAGTGAAATAATTTTGTAAGTTCTACATATATGTTCTATCACAAGGGTTATATCTAAGTCTTGAACTGCAGGATAACACTTTCTGAAGATCTTAAGTGACTTAAGCTCATAAATCTTGAATTTGCACTTATGAAAACCCTGAATTTACAGTGAAAATGGAAGGTTTGAATTGTGTGCCAACCTTGTGAATATCTAATAATTTAAAAGGCTACAATTACATGAAGTTTTTGATACGAGTGTGGTTTTTGTTATGCCAACCAGCAGTGAATTCTTTCAGAAAATCCTCTCCTTGTAATTAAATGAAACCTTGGATGTTTTCAGTGAGCGGAAATAAAAGCAACAGTACCATTGTATATTGAAGGGAACAAGAAAAATTGTTCTGAGTCTTATGAAATCTTTTTCCTGAGTAAGGGATCACATATTTCTTATTTTTCAGAGGTAGGTAACGGAGTGCTTCTTTGAAGCTAGTTTGTGCAGGTAGTAAATAGGGTTTCTTCTGATCTGAGCAGCAGTCTAAAACAGATATAGAAACGCTTGCTTGTTGTGGGAGCAATACTGTATGTTAATACTTCATGATTTAGAAGCCACAGTGCACAAGAAACACATGAAGTATTTGAAATATCTAAGCTTTCTCAGGCTACCTCTGTACTTGATGATATAAATATAGAAGCTCAGCTAAGTGTTTTGTTTTTGCTTTCTTTTTTAAAAAACACTTTCCTTAAATAGGAGGAGGGATACATAGAATCACAAGGTTGGATCATCTAGTCCAACCATCCTCCCATTACCATTCTACCACAAGCCACTAAACCAAATCTCACAGCTCCTCATCCAGACGCCTCTTGAACACTGCCAGGGACAGTGACTCCACCACCTCCCTGGGCAGCCATTCGAGTGCATGACCACTCTCTGAGAGAAAAAGTTCTTTCCGTGTGGCTAATCTAAACCTCCTGTGGTGCAACTTGTGGCCATTTCCTCGGGTCCTGTTTGTTGCCTGGGAGAAGATGCCAAACCCCTCCTCATCACAACCTCCTGTCAGGAAGTTGTAGAGTGCAATGAGGTCTCCCCTGAGCCTCCTCTTCTCCAGACTGAACAATCCCAGCTCCCTCAGCCGCTCCTCTTAAGACTTGTGCTCCAGGCCTCTCACCAGTTTCTTTGCCCTTCTCTGGACACGCTCCAGGACCTCAATGTCTTTCTTGTAGTGAGGGGCCCGAAACTGAGCACAGTACTCAAGATGTGGCCTCACCAGTGCTGAGTACAGGAGAATGTTTACCTCCCTGCTCCTGCTGGCCACACTATTTCTAATGCAGGCCATGATGCCGTTGGCCCTCTTGGCCACCTGTGCGCACTGTCGGCTCACGTTCAGCTGAGCATCAACCAACATGCCCAGGTCCCTTCTTAAAAATGCACAGAGATTCCTTCATAGTAAGAATAATTGGAGGACTATATTTGAGCTCTTGCTGTTATTTATTTATTTATTTATTAAAAGATTTTCCCCACCAACTGGCTGGGATTTTTAAAGTGTTTGTTTTTTCAGTATTTGGAAGCGGAACATTTTTCATAAGAACCTTTTTGAAACAGTTGTTGCTTTGTTTTATCCTTTTATTCTGTTTGATATTAAATGTCCTCAGTTTACTTCTGGATGTTGTGAATTTTTGATAGTATAATTGGGTAATTTCTTCAGGTTCTGAGTACAGAAGTTCCACCTTGAGTATAGTGGTTTGAGGAACCAGCTACTGCTGAGAGTTCAATTATTGCCACCATTATTGCCTTCCCAAAATATAATTCCAAATAATGGTTGCATGTCTAATTAGGGACTTCATGATGATGTGATGATGTAATGTTAAAAACAACATAACCATTGGTATTGGAGAAGTTGTTGTCTGTATTAGGGTGGTGATAGAAACACAGAAGCTCTTTTAAGGCCTCAGAAAGGAGAACATCAGATTGTCCAATTAAGCCGGTGAAAGCTATTGGATTAGAGAGCAAATCTAAAGAGAAGAACTGCCGTGAAAGAACTTTGGGCCAAAGTTTTTTTATCAGATACAAAGTTATTTTTCAGATACAGAAGCCAAACCTCAAATCTGTTATAGGGTATTAGCTTGGTATTTTTGTGTAAGTAATTAGAAATAGGGTTGTTGTCTTTTTTGGTATTTGCTTTTTTTCTGTTCTTTGGCATGGTCACTTAAAAGGTGAACTGTGATTTCACCTGAAGGCTCTGGCTGAGATGAAACTCTGTCATGAATGTCCGTGTATAAACTCCCTCAACTGCAGGCTACACTTCTTTTGATGGAGCCCTGGGTACGGTTTGTTTTCTGGACTGTGAGGGCATCTTGCTGGCTCATATCCGTATTATAACTTGCCGTCCACCAAACCTCCAACTCCTTTTTGGCATTGCTGTGTATTAGCAAGGTATATGAGAATGTTTATGTGGCTTTGTTGTTTGTTTGTTTGTTTTTTAAAGGTAATAAAAGAACAGATATTTGAACCACTTATTCTGATTCTAGGACGTATGGAGTCATTGGTTCATCTAACTAGCTTATGTTAGATTTAAATAAGGAGTATGGAAGCTACATAGACCACTTAAGGAAAAAAAAATAAAAATGAAGTGTTTAGACTGAACGTAGAGGCAACTCTTGCTTTTCAAATGCCAGAGGTATTGTAATTGAACTGTGTCAGAGTTCTAATGCAGTCCCACTTCAGTACGCTAGTTCTTTGGTAGCTTTTATTGTTTTAAAATCCTTATTTATTTACAAATCTGTGTACAGCTGGATACAAATAATATGTCTTTATCTTATTTTATTTTATTTTTTAAAAACACATGCAAAGAGTCACTGATTCTGAGATAGGCATGCTAGCACACTTGACGTAATCATTTTGCAAGTACTCACTTGCACAAATATTTCTGGAGCTTTTTTCCTGGTGAAAAAAGAAAAGCCCACTCTAAATGTATGTATGTATGAATATCACCTGAAAACAGGTAAAATGGATTAAAAGTTATATATTGATTTTGAAATGTAGCTGTCTCACTAGTTTGTTTAACCATACTGATTCTGAACTGTAGGGTTTTTTCTTTCTGTGCTCCTTATTCCAGGTAAATTGCAATTGATTCATGTCAGTACTCAAGTAGTTTTTATACTGCTTTGCAGTGGAAAACTACTTTGAAAATAAAATAGTCTTGAAGGTTCTAAGACTATGGAAATGAAATAACTATTGTTTATTCAATGCACATCTTTCCAATTTCTTGAAGGATTATAAGGGAGTCAGTCACAGAGCATTGCTAATGTCAAGATAGACATTAGCAACATTTTCTGCTTTCCTCTTGTCCACAGAGTTGATCATTGCATACAGAAAGCAACGATTTTCACTTCGTAATCCCCCCTATCCCTTAGTCAAGATAGCTCATGTTAATCAGGTTTGCTCTAGAGAAGGAAAGGGATGTAAATTCCTCCCTTCTACCTGTCCTTCAGTACATCTAGCTATTACCTTCTCAAGATGACTCCCTTATTAAACTGTTGCAATTTGTCTGCTATGCTGACGGAGAGACTTAGGGTCTCTGTTTGAAATTAAGTTTTTTTTTTGTTTGTTTTGTTTTTTTTTTGCAGTAGAGATAGGAATAACTAACAATAGAAGTGCTACTTTGATACTGAAGACTGTGACTGTTTCCTTATAAGCAAGAGGTTTCTTCTTTTGTAAAGTTAGCTTAGCTTGATTAGCTTGAAAGTCTTCTGACTTCCTGAAAATGGCTACTCTGTGGAAGAGTGATGGAGCTGAGTGTGGGAAATGGTACTGAACTTTCATTTCATTTTGGATTTAGATGATCCAGGAAACAAATATAAAGTCTCATCTGGTTCAGTGATGCCCAGCTTCCTGAGTTACGTAGTCTGCCACCTTCCTTATTTGCTGACTGTGATCACGTGGCCAGAAACTGAGTTGACCAACTTACTGAATTCACTGGCAATTTAAATACCTTTCCACCTTAATGAAATTGCTAAATTTCTTTTAGATAATTAATCAGACCCATTAATCATGCTGCTGCAAAGTGAGCCGAATTTGTTGTAGAGAGAAGTAGAAATGTGAGAAGAGGAGCTCATCAGTAGCTTCTCTCTTTTGTTGGCTGCTATTCTTTTGAGTTAGTTGAAATTCAAAGCAAAATAATATCTTTAGGGATGTATTTGACTTCATCACCTGTTATATTCCTTCTAGAGCTGTCTCTGTCAGAGTAGGAACCCAGATATCTGAGCCTGAGGCTGCAGGCTGTTGTGATACACAATTATATTTGAGTATAGATTATTTCAACTACCTGCAGATTTTTTTAATGTAAATATCAGCATAATCCAGTGAAGTCTCAGAAAGTAAAATTCTACTTACCCAAGATGAAAGAATTAAAGGAAAAATACTTTCCAGAATAACAGGACTAAGTTATTTCTGTAGACCAGCCTTCTGCTTCCTAGGTAAGGCTTGATTGTTCTTTAGAAAATGTCTTTGCTTCCATGAAATATGTGTGGGCCTAGAGCCTTGTGGACCATGTGTTTTCTGAAAGGCAGTATTAATATGAGCAATCAGTAAGAAAATATTTTGGAGAACATTTATGTGACTTTAAGCAACCTCAGATAATTTTTATCTTCAATCTTCTAATATAGTAATTTAACTATTCTTTTCTGTGAGGAAGGGTGAAACTTTGAGACATGTTACTTTTTTTAAATTTAACTACGTAGTAGTAGTACTTGTATAAATTCTAATTCTACTCACCAGTCATTTCATTTCCCCCCAAAATGCTTCTTATCTGGCTTCCTTCAGGGGTGCGCCTTAACACAGACACGGACGATGCATACATTGCAATAATTATTTTATAGCATCTTCTACTCTTTTTGTACTCTGGGTGACCATCGCTTCTGAGAGCGATTTAGGAATCTTATCCTTGAATATTTAGAAAAGCAATGCAAGATATTGTTGGAGAAAGTAAAATGAAAAACCATCAGGAGATGTGGATCTGCTGGTACAGTGAATGTTCTGAAAAATGTTACCGTGGTATATGGCCTTCATTGCATTAAATAGAAGAGATTATATAGAAATGAAAAATGGTGAATTCAGCCAGCCTGATCTGCTGGATCTAACTACTAAAAGCAATTTCATCCTGTTTCTGAAAAGAAGTAGAATCCTTTGGAAACTGAAAAACCCAGATGCATCTTTTTTTTTTTTTTTTTTTTTTCCCTTGCACTTGTGGGGGAAGAAAAAAGGCTAATATCAAAACTATTCTCTATTTCAATACCACATAAAAATATTGAAAAAATTGAAAATATTGAGCACAGTCAAAATCTTGATCGTGGCTTCTGTTCTCAGAATAGGCAATGTGAAATGTGCTTGCTTTTGCTAGACGTCTCCCATAGAAATACCCAAACAAAATAATAAAAAAAACAGAACAGAAGCCTGGAATGCTGGGACTGGGGGAGGAAAGAAACTCAAGGAAGGTTTGGGGAAAAGAGCTCCTGCAAGTGAAATCATGCTGTGCTGTCACAGAAGCAATTGGTTTGGAAAGGACTACTTATCCAACATCCCTGCATATGCAGAGACACCTGAAGCAGGCTGTTCAGGATCTGTTCCTGTCTTAGCTTTTGAATAAGACTCCATCACGTTCCTTGACTACCTGATGCCAGTGTTCATTCACTCATACAGTAAAAAAGCTTTTTCTTAAGTTTCAGATGGATTTTCCTATAATTTAGTTTGTGTATCACGTGCTGCCACCTTAATCTTTGTGGCCCTATGTCCATGTCACTCTTGTAAAGAGGAGTCCAGAACTGAATGCCACACTTCAGATGTGACATCACGCTGCTGATTCTTTCCTTGTACTTAGCAACTTTTACCTGCTGGCTATGCCTTGTCCAACACAGCCCAGTATACTGTTAACCTGTGGGATGAGGGCACGTTGCTGAGTCCTACTCAATTTGGTGTCCACCAGGACCCCTAGATCATTTTCTGTGAAGCTGCTTTCTGGCTGGATACTTTTCAACTTGTACTGCTACCTGGGCATGCTCAATCCCAGGTGAAGCACCTTGCGCTCCTCCTTGTTGAATAGCCTGAGATTTCTGTCAGCCCATCTCTCCAGCTTGTCAAAATCCTGGATGGCAACAAGGTTCTCTGGGTTCTCTGGTATGTCAGCCACTGCACCCAGTTTTGCATATTTGTTGAGGCTATACTCTATCCTCTTATCCAGCTCTCTTATGAAACTGCTCAGCAGCACCAGACTCAGTACTGTCTCCTGACCTGTGCCACTAGTTATTGGCTTTCAACGGGATTTTCTTTTGCCCTCGACATCACCCTCTGGATCTTGCCCTTCAGTTGATTTTCATTTCACTTTCTTGTCTATTCATCCAGATTGTACTTTAATGCCTTCTTCATGAGAGTCTTTTTGAAGACAGTGTCTAAAGCCTTGTTTAGCCCTTTTATCAGGCTCTCTCCTGATCTTTGCTGCTGTCTTCTGGGAAGTCAACTGCTTGGGGCATAGGTACAGCATCTCACTGAATAGTTGTTGTATGTTTCTGTGTACTGTTGCACTGAGAAAAATATTTAACACTAATGTATTACAGATCTCTTTAGTGAGTTTGAGGCTGGTTTATGCAGAAAGTCTCACAGTTCTGTGCTATTTGGTTATTTCCATCCTCCGAAAGCTTTCATATACAACTTAGATGCCATGCTGAGGCGAGAGGTACTTACCTTATCAGCACATGGTGAAGTCTGTCTGCCAGCCTGAGCAATTTGGCAGTGTGAAAGGAGGGAATGTGCTGAAGTGGTCCAGCTCCATGTTGAGAGACTGTCACAGTTGGTACCCACATAGGTTTTGTTTACCTTCTCACCTCCTGTGTAAAACGAGACTTGCAGGTTACAATATGCATTAAATGATATGTTCAGTGAAACTGGGCACATCGTGGCCTGTGAAAGATCAAGAACAAAACCATGTAAATGCTTGAATAAATCTGTAAAAATTACCAGCTCATTTCATTTTTCTTAGATAACTGGAGTAATTATTTAAACCAACAGGCAGCCTTTGATAGATGGCTATTAACTCCTTTGATTGCATTTCTACATAACTTTATAATATGCATTTTTAAAGTAAGATTATTGCCTATATAGGCAAGCAATGTGATGAACACCTGCAAAGTGATACCTGTTGTAGTGGTGAAAGACTGCTGAATAAAAATAGGTGTAATAAGTGTCTTATGTAACTCTTCATTGGAATTTAAAGGTTGCTTTGCAGGGAAATGAGGGGAAGAAAAAAACAGTGTAATAGTGTATATATACTTTATTTTTTACAAGGAGCTACGTTTCATAATTGAATCACTGGAAACTTGCCCACAAAATATGTAGTTCTCTTGAGTGAATCACAAAAAAGCAGAGCTGGAAGTTCATTGAAAAGCACATATTCCATGCTTATACCCCTGGGCTGTTTTAACTGTATCTTAGTGTAATATATAACTGTGGATGATGTTACTTTTTTTAAGCATCAGGACAAACAAAAATAACATCTGCTGGTATGAAAATATTTAGAGCTTACTAGACTGTCTTGCATTTTCCGGAATTATTACTTTAGCTAGTCTTTTTCATTACAGTTATTATTAAAGTGGTGAAATAATATTCTTTTCATTACAAATTTACCAGGTCTGTGAGAGCTATTAATACTTAACAACAACAACAACTTGGTTTTACTGTTGTGTCTTGAATAAGTTACTCCATTTCAGTTCAAAGAAAGTTCTGCCTTATACACAGATGTAGCCTGTGGTATAATTGCATTAGGATTTTGAAGCAAATTGGGTATGCATGTGTTTCTCATAACATAAAATAAATTCTCATGCACTGTGTGTTTTTCTATTAATTTGTCTTACCTTCTCTGTCTTCTTGTATCAGTTTATTTCTCTGGAACATAACATTGATGGCTTATGCAATGCTGGTTAGTGCAAAGCCATTGTTTTGAGGGTTTTAGGTCATGCTTCATTTAAAAGACTATATTCAGCCTAGGTATTGATTTGCTAGTTAACCTGACATTCTTTAAAATATTGAGACTATTTCTTCATAAATGGATTGTAGTATTATATTGCGGTTACCAAAGGGTTTGGTATTTAGGGTGTTCTCTTTTTTTTTTTTTTTTCCTTTTTTTTTTTCCCTTTCTATTTAAAGATGAATGGGTAACCATGTATGTACAATGTACCTTTTTCTCTTCTAGTAAAAACAAAACCTCTAGAATAATAGAAAGTCATGCTTTATCAGATGTGACATGATATTTTTTGCTGAAAAGGAATGTTATCTTCTATCAAAAGCGTATTTTTCTGTAAATAGATCTTGTAGTTTTAGGTACCCTAACATTTCTATAATTGTGCATGCTGAAGGAAGCCAGTACTAATTCCTGATATATAAATATTTTCTAATAACAAAGATTAACTGTTCTGCCATCCTAGCCTTATTTCCTACCACCTACTTTGAGCTTGGGAGATGATTTAGAACCTGTTCACATTTTGCACTGCTTGTCATTGGGGAACCCAATGTTTTCAGTGCCTGTAGATTTAGAGTGCTGCAGAATAAACGTTGTGCAGGAGCGAAGGGATTGTGTAAATCAGACTTCACTCTGTCCATTGTAATGGCTGCATTGCTACTCTTCAGCCAGTTAATAGTTGTTCATGTTTCTCAGAAGATTGGAATCATTGGGTCAACTTTCTTCAGTAAAGTGCTCAGAAAACGTTTTTGTAACAAGTGCACCTATATCTATATACATATCTATGTATATGCATTGTAATCCAGCCATAATTGTATTATTTTACATTTCATCTCACCCAGATTTGTTGTTGTTGTTGTTGTTTTTAACTACTTGATTTCCAGCTGTGTAAGGCACAAACCCAAGTTAAAACAAATTCTTTCTTTCTCAGAACGTTATTTCTCATTTATTAATGCCTTCAGATTATTTCAGGTTACAATCTTTATCTTTCTTCTAATAGGTTCCTTATAGATCGTTCTAGCGTGTTTTTTAATACAAATAAAAACCATGTGTGTGTATTACAGACCTTAGCATTCATTCTTGTGGATTCAGATTTAGCCTTTCTGTGTTGTATGTCCAGTGTTAGGAAGGCTGCTTCAAAAGTAATGCCTCTTATTTTACTATGTTGCCCTGCAATGTCGGAGGCAGACGTTGGTGGTATGGCAATAGAGGTTGAACCATCCTAGCCACTGTATTTCATTTTTTGTTTGTCCTTTTTATTGAAAATATTGTAAAGGCATCTGGCCCCAGTTTTCATATGTCCCTGACACCTGAGTCCTCCCCAATGTCAAGTCCGTATTCCACACTTAATTACTGTGAGTGGTAGTTGACTCTGTGTAAGAAGCAAGACCCTACAAAAATGAAAGTAAAAGTAGAATGAATAAGCCTTTCTACAGATATGATCAGTGCACGTGCAATGCCCCGACCAGAGCTTCATCCAAACCTATATTGCTTTGGGTTTTCCAGCCCCGGAAGAGACAAGTGATCTTATAAATTTGCTGTCACTTTTGTTTTCTGTAGTATTAATGGGTTTATCTGTCTCGGGAGTGTTTCTTTCCTACTATTTGGTATCCAAAAAAGAATGGCACTTCATCTCCAAGTGCAAGACAGGGATGGTTAAGAGATTTACGCAGTTGCAAAAGTATGTTCTTGGAGCAAGCTAAAATATGAATTTAGACATACCCATCATGTTGCCAGAAAAATAGACTCTTCAGTTAAACAAAGTAGGCCTTACATTTGCGTAATTTTAAAAATTCACTTCATGGAATTGAAGTTTTGTCTGTTGACTAGGAAAGGATCTGTTGTTTTCCTACACAAATATGTCTCAAATCAAGTCTGAGATGAATGCTCTGCACAGCTCAGAGGACTCAGTAGGACTCTGAAAACAGTCTACTGAAAAACAGGCACTCAGAAGATACCTCGATATAACTCCATTGGAAGTCTGACTTCCTTTTCTGAGGCTGCTTTTCGTGAAGCAATCAACTTCTCAGCTTTGAGACCAAGAGCAAATCTGATCTGTAGGTGTTTTTATTTTATTCTGTGTTGGTTTTGTTTTTGTTTTTTTTAAGCCAATATTGCATATGCTGTGTGATGTGGCCCCAGGGAGACATGAAAAATTGTACTTTGTGTAGTCACAGTCAGTTGCCTGGAGAAGCATGCATTCCTGAAAAACAGAATAATGCAGTCTTAGAAAAAGACAATGTAGAAGAAGGTGTCAGTATCTACCTCCAGTTATTAATAGAGCAAATAGAATTCAAATATAATTTATCTAATAATAAATGGAAAATAAAGTGGTGCAAAACAAAACAGGAGGAAAAAAAGAAATCAATTATTCAGGTCCATGGTAAGAAATTTGGAACTCAGCCCAGGTTGATTCATGTTTTGAGTGGTTCCTGTAAACTGTTCCAACTATGCTGACAGGCTATGGCTTTGCCTCCAGTTAGTGGTCAAATTATTTACAGCAATTTCCGGCTGTTGTAGTCTTGAGGAAATTAGTCTATATATTCAGCAGGTTTTATTCTGTTAGCTAGATAAATGTTGTATAATCCTTGTAAATAATGGAAATAAACTTCACGATCTCCCCTAGGAGAAGGATTATCAAGGTAGAAAATATATTATATAGAAAGCATTTTAATTAATCTATCAACTAAATCTGAGCACTGGATCTTTCCGATTCTTCAGTCAAGAACTAACATCTGTCTCAGGAGATGATTCTTTTTGGGACGAGCCTCTCTGAGCTCTTAACCAATGAGGATGTAGCAAAGTGCTGCAGTGTGGAAGCAGCTTCAACCACGTTCTCAATATTCTGATATGCAGGTTGTAAATTCTTGGGCTCCTTGTGTGGGTTACTGGGGTCTGTTTTTACTGAAGCTTGTTCAGATGAAGCTGAAAATAAAATCACAGCATTCACAAACATAACATTGAAAGCACAGATGGATACCACTCTTGATGTTTTGTGTACTCCTATATTTAGTAGTCATAATTTTTGTGTGTTGTTAGGGCAGAATCTTCCAGCACTTTGTTTTTTTTAGTTCCTGATGAGTTTTTCTTTTTTAGGGTTACTTTGTATAAGCAGGTTATACTTTGTATAACCTTTTACAAGCAGGTGAATTTTTTTCCACATGCCTAGACTGGCAAAAGTCTTAAATGGCACGGCTTATTTATGTTTGGCATGTAATATTTTACAGGTAATTTATTTGTCTTCAGATAATTTTTGCTTTCCCTCTACTTTGAGCCCAAGTACTTTTTTACTGTAGAATTGAACTGCCTCTTCAGGAATGCACTAGATTTGAGTCAGTAGTGAGAAGTGTGGTACTGTGATGTGGTTTAATTTCAGACTGAGAGAGTTGGCCATTGCTCTGCAGAATTTTGTGCATCACCTAGGGAATCATTTGTTTACCTGAAAAATGATAAGAACATGGCATCAGGTCATCTTTTGGGTGAAAGTATTTTGCTCGTCACCCAAAGATACATTGAGCAGAGTAAGAGAGGTATGGGTACTCAAAATAAGAGTTTAAGGCTTCTTTCCATAGCGTGTGAGATTCTTCTCTGTTCTCTGATCCTTAGTTTTTCAAAACAGATTTTTTTCCTGGCAGGTCAGACTGATACTCTTCAGTCTCAAGGCCATGTTTCTCAGTTGTATAAACAAAAGAAATACAATTGAAACTTCTGGAGACTATGTGCTGAACCACTAAAGAATTTGGCTAAGAAGGATACCCATGCCTTAATTATGCACAGGACTAGCTGGAGACAACTTAAAATCATTAGGTAATTAAGTCGTTAATGAACTTAAACTGTGCCTTCAGTTCAACTTGACTGGTAATAAATTCATTAAGTTTTTCATTACTTGGCATTAAATAAATTTCTGGACAGTAGCTTTCACCTTCGCTACAGAAATGTGGGTATTAATCTAAATTACTGTAAATGTCTGTTATTCCTTTCTGCTTCTGTCAGTGCCTTACAGTGACTCTCTGCACCTGGTACATAGTAAATTCTTGTTCTATCTCATGCTTCAACACATGCATAAATAAATTTGCTATTCCATCACTATTCTGCTGTCCAGTCACTTCTTGCTAGCCTGCAAAGCTCTACAAGCAGCCAGGTCATCTTTCATCTAGAAGATGTCTGTAGAAGTGAAACTGTTTGTTTTGTTTTGGTCTTGTTTTTCTTAACTCCAGCCTATTGATCAGTTCTTTCCTATTCTTGTTTCTTTACTGTAGCTGTTGATGTTGTTTTACCAGCTGACTCCAGGCAAACAGTAGAAACATCAATGAGTAAAGCTGAGAATATTCATGTGTGAAGTTGTAGCTGATTTTAGACGATGTACTTCTTTAGTATCTTTTGAGTTAACATCAACTCTGTGAGGGCTTCAGGGGAGACGTTAATGATGCTAGGAAAGTAATGCCTCCTGATTTATTATGTTGGCCCGCAACATCAGAAGTGGATGGTTGTGATACGGTTATGGAGGTTGAACCTTCCACCAATATTCTGTTACGTGCTGTTGCTGTGCAACAGATGGCAGAAAAGGGGCAGTCTGACAGAATGGTGTCTGACATGAAAGTGTATACAAAGCAAATGGTGGAGTCAAATTCCTCCATGCAGAAAAAATGGTACCTGTTGACATTCATTGACGCTTGATGTGAATGCAGAGAGACTTTGGGTGTTGTGTTTCAGCAGTGGTTAAAGCGGCATGAAAAACAAGCCACATTCCAGAAAGCAACATTGGTGGCAACACTGAAATATTGTTGCAGAGCTTGTACCAAGTGGGTCCCATGAATACTTGCACAGGAAGAAAAACAACACTGTATGCAAGTTTGTCAGGACCTATCTAACCAACAGAAGGCTGAATGTGACAGTTTTGTGGATTGCATAATTTCCAGTGGCAAGAATTGGCATCACTACTATGAAATGGAGTTAAAACAGCAGTCCTCAGAGTGGTGACGTGTGAATTCCCCATAGAAGAAGAAGCTCTAGATGTAGACTTCAATGGATTAAATCATGTGCACTGCCTTTTGGTATAGTAAAGGAGTTGATCCTTCCAGACTTCCTGGAATGTAGACAAACTATCATTCTGACCGCTTCGTTTTGATGCTAAGCTGAAGGCTTGAACTTCCAGAGCTAGGCCAGAGAAGAGGGCAGTCTTTCTCTTGCAACATGGTAGTACCAGGCCCTATATCAGTTTGAAGATAATAGACTGTATTGCCAATCTTGGCTGGTCTGTCGTATCATGCCCACCATATTGTTCAGATACGGAGCCTTGTAAGTTTGTTGGTTTGAACCAATGAAAAATGGACTGCATGGACAACTTTTTCCTAGCAGCAGTGTCATCATAGCAGCTGTGAAACAGTGGGTAACCTATGCTTTATAAGGCTCTTGTTCATTGCTAGCAAAAACACATAGGTAATGGCAACGACTATGTTGAAAAATAGTGTTTTATAGCTGAGAATTTGCTCTAGCAAATAGTGTTATTGTGTTTCTTTGTACCTGCTTTTAGTTTCTGTGGAAATACATAGGAGGTATTACTTTAGAGTGTAGTAACGTTTTCTCGTGTTAAGACTTTGCAAGTGCATGAAGCTGTTCAGGCTGTTGTCCTTTTCTCCTGGGATTACAGTCAACTGCAAAAGAGGCGTTCTGGGTCCAGCTGGGATGTAGTCAGCCTTCATAGCACAGAGTGATGCAGTGTTTTGGATCTGTGGCTACATGCATGTTGATATTGCACTAATGTTTTTTGGCTGTTGCTGAACAGTGCTTGCACTTCATAAAGGCCTTTTCTGTTTCTCACTTGCCACCCACAGCAAGAAGCCTGAGGTGGGAAAGAGGTTTGTAGGAGGGATACAGCTGGTACAGCTTACCCATATTGGTCAGAGGGATGGATTTTCCTTGCCATACACCACTGCACTCAGTGACTGAAGTTAGATTGGAGTGATTGGAGTTTAGAAGAAGAAGGGGGTAGAGGGGATTGAATTCTGTGGTAGATGCTTGCAGACTAACTGGCAATCAATCTGTTTATTAGAGGTGGTGAGTGATTTCCTGTGTCCTTTGCTGTATTTTTCTACTTGACAAAGAATACCCCATTTTAATATGCTTCTTTAAACAAACTTTTTTTTTTTTTTTAAAGCCTGGTAAAATGAATGAAAGATCTTTCCTGTTAATCTCACTGGATTTGCCAACAGTTAGTTTGGGGCAAAGACTCAAGTGCAAACTCCATCTGTCTTTAGAGAAGCAGTCCATCCTCAAATCTTTTTTCTTTTCAACATAGATAGATAGGACTTGGGTAAAAAGCCATGGAAAGATCTTGTCACTAAAATCAAGTCATCCTTATTGTACTTTCTTTCACACCTAGTTGCACGAGGGACAGATTATCATCTGCTTCTATCTCCAGTTTTTCAGATGTGCTGTCATTTTCAGAGACCGTTTCTGTTCAGCTGTCTGGCCACTTGCTGTGTCCTTTCCCAAAGTACTTTCCAGTCTGTTGTTTTGATAAAAGTTTTGGTAATCCTCTAATTACTTTTTCAGACATTTTCTCAGAACATCAAGAAAGCCTTTGGAGTATGAGAATGTTTGTCCTTGCTATTGTTTACTCTTTTGAGTGTTGTTAATCTCAGCTCTAGTACTGAAAATTCTTATTTTTTGAGCTCTTGAATATTTTTCACTCTCTTGACTTCTTCTGCATACATTGCAGTGTACCTGCAGAATCATACATGGATACTTGATAGCATCTGTTTACTATTTCTCTTTATTTTTCACAATGGATGTATGGAAACTCTTCTGTGATGTCTGAGGCTTCTTCAGTACGTCCCTAGTGCACCTCGCATTACTGCCTCTAAGGATTAATTTGGGGCCAAATCCCACCAAATTTCTCTAAGCCAATTGCTTCATCCTCATTGTATCTTCACAGTTTGTCTTTCTTGCAGAGCTCATGCCAGATAGACTTGACAGCTCATGGGATGGTAGTCCAGATGCTCCTTAATGCTGATGATCTTGTTCCGTGGCAAAGGGAATTTTCCTATGTCATTCAAAACCTTGTGGGTCCATTTCCTGCTCAGCCTGTACTGTAGGTACATATTGCTTACACCTACGTTTCTCAAGATTTCACAAATCTGTAGCAGCCTTTTGCCTGCTGACAGCCTCTGTTTGTTCGGAGAGGGGTTTAATAAGCGCTGCCAACTGCACGCAGCATTCCAGTGTCTTGTACCTGAACAAGTGCTGGTCCTACTTGGTTGCTTTTCAATTCTTTCTTATGAACTGCCCATTTCCAGCTTGTGAGGTTAACATTGATTTTTAAAGTAGGTTGTAGTTGTCATTGAGCTAGTTATGCTGAATCATTCTGGGTACTTTCCTGGCCCTGTTGCTTCAGATCACGCCACCTGATCTGTCAGGTACTTTATTGTCATCACTGGATGACTTTTGATCATCCGGTGCTTTTCTGAGCCTTCTCTTGCTGATGTGATGTTGCAGTAGTACCTTGCTGTGCTTGTTTCCTCTAGAGCTTTCAAGAGCTCTTTCTTTGTAGCATGCACCTCTGTAACAGGCGCCTGTATTCTGAAGGCTGTGCTGCAGGAACGTCTTGATCATGGATGTAGGTAATCCTCACCTGTTGTAGCCCTGAGCTCACACTGAACTGAAGATCTCCTTGGTGCAGTTCAGTTTCTCTGTTCTCAGCTCATTGGCACCAACTTTGATCTTTCTGCCATCTTCCTCTTCTATCCCAGTTTGACACTGGCATAAGCAGAGTACTGCAGCACAATTAAATGTCTTCTGCAACCCAGGAAAATTACATTATATCTGACTTCTCATGGAAACAAACTGAATTACATCAACACAAGTAATGCTGTTACATAGGAGACCAAGTACTAATGTATGTGTGATGATTAGCCGCATTAAAAATCGGCTGCTTTTCAACGTATGCATTATGTAAGCTTTTTGTATAAAAATGTTTAATTAAGTACTCACTAGCATATACTGCAATCGTTCTTGCTGAGCTTAATTAAGTTAATTCAAGTGCTTATTATAAAGGAATGAGAGCCTTGCGCGGTTGCCGCCCGCTCTGCCGGCGGAGCGGGGGCCCGCAGTGCTGCACCTCCCTCTCGTGGTGGAAGGCGGCGGACAGCGGCTGCCGGGAGCCGCCGCGGAACCGAAGGCTGTGCACGCCTGTGGCACTGAGACTTCTTTCCTGCTGGGAACATGGGCAAGTGTTTCTCTGGGAACGGAAGTTAATGGAGGCAATACTGCTCCGTTAACTGTTTTTCTCAGTGCTGGAAATTGCTTATAGATGAGGTATACGCACTGGTAACAATTTCAGTGTTTAAAGGCTGTGTGCCATATTCACTGACATACATGGGAAGAAAGATTATAAAGATTATTTGTCTTTTCTTTTGATTAAACAAATTAGGATCAGACTTGTTGTATCTTTTTGTTTGTTTGCTTAAGAAACAGCTTTTGAATTAATTTGAGATGCTTAAAAAATAGAATGATAGATTACCCGGAGCAGGAAGGGACCTGCAAGGAGCACTGACTCTGACCCTGCCTCCACACAGCACCTCCCAAAATCCAAACTCAGTGTCTGAGAGCAGTATTGCAACACTCCTTAAGCTCCGGCACTCAGGGCCGTGCCCGCTGCCCTGGGCAGCCCGTTCCATGCCCACTGCCCTCTAGTGCAGACCCTGCCCCCATCCCCACTGCCCATCCATTGACACAGCTCTATGCTGTTCCCTCGGGCCCTAATTTCTTTAAACAGAAGAACATCTTTCCTTAAACATCTGTTTCTTGCTCTAGACCAAACCTACAGTGATTTCGTGCTAATTTCAGTAGTTGTATCAAAGACTGCTGGTTGGAGATGTTTGGCTGTGGCACATATCGAAACAGTGTCCTCCCCTCTGATGGTGACAGAAGGTGGAAGCTGCCCACCCTCTCAGTGTGTCTCCTGCACCGCCCTCACAGCTGTCTCTATAGGGCTTGTCTGCAGTTGGGCTGCTCCAGGTGTTGCAGGAACAGTGGGTGGCCAAGGCTGTGCAGCACTGGGGACAGCTGGCCTAGTAACTGCTTTCTGATATGGCCTTGTGTGGGCAGGTGCTCCTATGGGCGTGGGAGAGATGGGTTTAACTTTGTTCTGAAGCTGTTATCTAGTGTCACTGTTAAAGCAGTAGAGAGGCCTAAGTTTGTGCGTAGCAGGAGCTGGGAAGGCCCTGCATGGCCCCCTCTCTGTGATGGTTGGCAGAGGCAGGGGGTCTAGCTGTTGTTTCACTGAAGATGATTTCGTAGGCACTGAATCGGTGTTCCACAGCAAAAAAAGGAAGCATCGTTTCCAGACAGCTGGACTCTGGGAGGCAGCACTCATATGTTTTTGCAGCTGTATCTGGTAGATGCAAAAACTTTATTTTAAGAAAGAAATTTACTGAATGTGGTGACAGTTCTTTTGCAGCTGTTCTTACCTTTAACTCATGATTTCACATCTTCCCAAAATAACTTAACAAATAACAAAGTTTTGTCTTGATGACAGTGAAAACTCATTTTTGTTTGCATATTGATGCTACCCTATTAAATAGCAGATGCTGGCTTTGGACAGGGCTGTTCCCTGTATTGTGAGTTGGCATGTCAGTTCAGGGCTGAGTAAGCAATAAGTGATGGAGAGCTAAATTTTTACAGCCCTGTTTCATCCTTTGATAGTGTTAATCGGGCTTTGCTATTCTGTAAATGGTCTTACCCTTGTATTTGATGCAGCTAAAAACCAGTCTGAATCATGATAGCCGAAGACTGCAACAAACTGCTGGGATGTTAGGGCTCATCTTGATGTAATGGGCCTAGTGAAAAAGCTTAAGCAAACAGAGAAGGTGCTGTCTGAAATGCAATCTCGCAAATAATATCATGGTAAAAGAAAAAAATGTAGAAATATTATTCTTACTCCCACAGAACACTGGTATTGTGGATCTACCAGGCTTCTGTGGAGACACAAAAAGCAAAGATGTTTATTGCCATATCAATTCTTCAGTCTTGATTATCCGTTTCTCTACTGTCTTGGTACAGTTTAAGACTGTGCTCGAAGC
Organism: Lagopus leucura; assembly: GCF_019238085.1. Classification (NCBI taxonomy): domain Eukaryota; kingdom Metazoa; phylum Chordata; class Aves; order Galliformes; family Phasianidae; genus Lagopus; species Lagopus leucura. Next base: position 68,230,807 of record NW_024962252.1, on the reverse strand, counting down.
CTTTAACAATTATATTTTCAAGACTATCTGACAAAGACAGGCTAAACTGGGTTTGAATTTTAAGCCTGAAGATAATGTTGAAGGATTTTGAAACAACTTACTGTGTTCCATCTTGATTTGCTGTTTTCCCGTTCCTGATTGAATTGAATATACGTAAAAGAGTGCATTTTGCTATTCTGTATTGATCCCAATTATCATGATGGTTCTAAACCTTTTCTGAGTGATGTTTTGGAAAAGGAATAGGAAAAAAAAAGTGCATATTTTCTGAAATATTAAATTATTTAAAATTTCAAAGTCCTTTATTTCATTTTTTTCTCTTGTGTAAGTGCTTTTGAAGTTTTGAACTTGGTTTGTTTTGTGATGTTTAGACTTCATGCAGACAAACATAACCTAGTTTACCTTAGTACTGTAAAGCCAAGTAATAGCTCGTACATTTGTCTTAATAAATATTAGAACTATGATCTATCTTTAGCCATTCATAGCAAGATTTCTATGGATCTTTTCATTACTTATTACAATCTGTTGGGAGAGATGATGCTACGTAATGCTGGGGACAATTTGGTCAGGCTTACAGAGTGTGCCAAGAAGACTGTAACTGTATGTCCTATTTGGCTTTGCAGTGTCTCAAGCAAATCCAAAATGACTCAACAGTTCTGTATTTAATTTTTTTTCTAGGACTTTTCCTTAATTGAAAAATTGAGATACTTTGTTTTTCCCATCCTGTCTTAATGCAGCTATCAAATGCCAAAATAAAAGAAATTCTACCAGGGTAGAAACTCTTTGATCAATTGCTTTGTTCAGTACCTCTTAATTCAGCTGTTCAGTTGTTGCTGATTGAGGGCTCTAGTGTAAAGTTTTAAGTAACAAAGAACATGGAGGCAAAAGTAGATCTGATAACACCAGTTATGTTCATCACAATTACCGGATTACTTTTAATCCAACTTTGGGTTGTCAGTGAGTTTCTTTCTGAGCTCCTTGATCATTTAGATCATTCAAGGATACCCTTGTGTCATTGACAATGTTATTGCTTAAGAATTGCTATGTGTTTTTATCACATGGGCTGCTAGCTGTATTTCTACAGGTGCTAGAAGAATGTGGTTAGATGCCTTTGAGAGATTTCTTCTGACTTTTGAAATGGCTTCTAAAGCATGGGGTTCTTGATGATAATCTGCCACATGGAGTCAAGCCTGACAATATATGCCTGCATTTGCAGGACAAGGCTGTAGGCAGTCAGCACAGGGTTAATGGTTTGAGTTAAGGGCTTTAACTCAAACTTGGGAGGAACATGATTTCTTCTTATAAAGAAGATAAATTGTAGACCTGTCCAGAAGACATATGCAGAAACTTCAACTTTAAGGCTTGTCTAGATGTAAACGTTGAGGTTCAAGTTTAAACTACTGCAATTATATCAGTATATTATGTCTACCATGTGGACTCTCCTTTTCCTCAGTATGTATGTTGGAAGGAGTAAGGAAGAAGGCAATTTATTGAAGCAAGAAGTCAACATAAGTTGTTTTTTTTTTTGTTTGTTTGTTTTTTTTTATGCCTCTATACTTGTATCAATAATATTTGTTGAGTTTAGGAGGTTATATTTGTAAGTTTGTAAGATGTGTATTTTAATTATGAGAATGCAGTGCCAGAATTCAGTCTGAAATCTGTCTTTATTCAGTTAATGCTTAACTACTTAGCAATACAATGAAGGCGTCCTGGCTGCACTGACCGAGAGGCAAACTTGAAAACTGTGAGTTTTGCATAGAGTCATATCACCCCTGCTCCATACAGACTTATTGCAGAAACACACAGAGACAAGTGTTGGCTACATATCTTAATATTTGGCATTTGATCCCTATCCCAGTAGGTATCTTGTGTTAATGTAAGGCTTTCATAAATTTCTCAAAAGGGTGTTGGGAAATATTTGCGCATTACAGAATCATGGATTCATTTACACTGGAAAGGGCCTTGAAGATCATCAAGTCCAGCTATCCACCAAACAGCGCAAGTTGACCAGGAAGCCATGTCCCTAATTGTCATGTCCGTACCATACCTCCAGTGGTGGTGAGTCCACCACCTCCCTGGGCAGCCCCTTCAATACCGAACCACCCCTTCAGCAAAGAAATTCTTCCTTGTGCAACTTTATTCTGTTGCCTTGCACACTATCAAGAATAGGAAGATAACTGAAAATATTCAGATGAAGAAGTTTTTATTAAATATCCCCTAAATCCTGATTAATTGCAGTTGAATTTCTCACAGAATTGCCTGTTAGGTCTCGGTGTTATTGTAGCAGAATCCATTAGCAGTCTGACTAGTGTCTCCCTATAAGTCATTTGCTGTTACTGCCTGAGTTCTGGGGTAGCACTGGATGCTTCCCAGTGCAGCTCCTGCTCTTTCCATACTCCTGAAACTCCTTGTGGACAGCTTTCTGGTCAAATAACAAAATTAGTGCACTATTCTGGTTTCCTTTAACCTTTCAGCTGTCTTAGACACCGTGGCCCATTTTCTGCCTGAAATTTTATGTTTTCTCAAATTTTTCCCATTTCTTTTCTTATTCAGTCTTTCAGTGCTTCTTTCCATTCCATCTTCCTGCATTTCAAAGGGATTGAACTTTATTTATTTGTGAACCAAATGTTCACATCTGTAAATGCAAATCAAATTAATCTTTATAAAAAGATTTGCAAATAAATATATCTCAGATGTTTCTTCTTCAGCTAGAACTGAAGAAAACTGCTTGTGGCTGTCAAGCTTAGCTATCTAGCTTAGTGGGTTTCTGTATTGGTGCTTCCTTTTGGAAAACGGCCTCATCTTGCCATGATGTCCATAACATATGTTTCTTTTTTTTTTTTTTTTTTTTTACTATGATCTTCCTGTGCACAAAAATAGTTTTCAATCTTACTGATATCTACAATTTATTCCTAGATGTAATTTTAAAATAAATTCATTGTTGTTAAGGTATTTTTGTAAGTCCATGTCAAACTAGACATTGTTTGGTTTGGTTCCACCTCTCTTCCATTTCTTACTCTGTTCTTTGATGCTAATAAACTCTGTGGATTCAGATCTTTCTTCACTTATTTGTATCACGCCTAGCACAGCATCTTGGACAGTTGCTGGGCACACTAAGACCATTACAATATGAAGTAAGTAATTAACCTCAATCGCAGCATTGCAGAGAGATTTTTTGTAGTGTATGTTTTTGAGAGAGATGGGGTTGGAGGCATGCAGTAGAAGTTTCAACTGATCATTTCATCTCTTTGGAACTCATCACCTTGACTTCACTAAAAAAAAAAAAACAAATTGTGTTATAAAAAATCTGACGAATAACAAACACATTGCAAATAATCTTTACAAATCCAAAGGGGCATTTGGCTACCTCACAAAACACTCTGTGCTTTGGCAAAGTTAGGAGCTTTGGCTTAGGAAGATCCATGTTTGGAATAACAGGGTGTGTTGCAAGTCAAGATTCAGGTATCTTGGCAGAGATGTATGCAGAATCTGGCACTAAGCCTGTCTGCACTGTGCCTAGCTGTAGCAAGTGCTGAAGTCCCTTGTGAACAATATATGAATCTCATTTTGAAGGGGAGGAAAAAAAAAAAGAGGAGGAGGGAAGAGGGAGCCAGGATTTATTTTAACATTTAGTGGATATAAAAAAAACAAGTGTCAAGAAGCAAAACATTTTCATGAAGCATTCGCTGTGAAAATCCTGCAACTTCTTATTGCAAACCTCTTTATTGCTTGGATTGGCTGATTTCCAGAGCATCAAGACTAGGAATTGAGGGACTGAAATATAATCAGTGGTGATACATTTTAACCACATAAAACATTCTCTGCTTCCAAAGCCTCCGGTGTCTCTAGTAAGCAGTACAACAGCTCCTTGCTGGGAGACTCCAGGGACGTGGAAAATATTGGATCAGAATGGTAAGAAGCGCTTTACTTTTCACCAGCTTTAGATTATTACTTTGAAAAGAATGCTTGAAAGGTGATTAAATTAGTAGGAAACAGTTTTTAAACCAAAACCAGTGTGTGTAAGCTACAGAGGCATCCTCAGTGTTTTGCTGAAAGAGATCAGCAAAGCAAGTTGGTGACAAATATCTTTGGCACTGAACATATTGTGCAGCTAATGTAAAATCTTTTAAAATTGGGATGGACTGCTACTAGAACTTGATGTAAAATGTGAGCCTGTCTGTCTGCTTGTTCCAGTGCAGGATGACAGCTGTATGGGCTTTTAATATAATCTCACATTAATAAACACTGACAGAGATTTTATACATAAAAATATAAATAAATCGATGCTGATTGCTTATGCAAGTTGCATGTTTCTGTTTTCTTTTTAGGCGCTGCTTTTTCTCTTTGGTTTTGTTTTTTAAGGAGCAGAGCTCCTCAGTATGTACCTTTCTACTTTCAGAGAGCTAGGAAGTTTTTATTTTTCTGTGTTTTTAATCTGTGAAGACCTATTGGTCACATTATATATGTGAGGGGGAATAATGAAGGAAAACTTTCTGGGGTAGTACTTTTATGCTTCATAACAATTTGAATATGAAAATAATAAAATTAGAATATAAAGCACATTAATGTAGAATCTGAAATTACTGTCAGTGCCAATTCTATTAATAGTTAAAGCAATGCCTGAAGATGCAATAAAATACTTTTACTAGCAGGTGTTTTTTAGGTATTAAATAATTGGTGGGTGGAAATGCAAATCTGGGGAGAGTTTACTCCCAAGACTCATTGTTAAGACTGAGTATGTGCGTATTTCAATTAAAAAAAAACAACCACAAAAAATAAGCAAACCAACAACAGCAATGAAACAAAAAACTCCCACCAATCTCCTATATGGGAACTCAGCCATTCGCTTTAAGTGCATACTGAAGTCCAGGAATGCATCGATTATGAAGTTACATTACATCAGAGTGAAAGGAAATCAAATTACTAAAGTCAGGAGAATACTGAAATATGCTTCCTTGACAGCCCAGCTGATGTGTGGGAAATTATTCTCTTTGTGATTCAAATGGGAGAAAATAATTTTAAAATAGCAACTATGAGAGTTTGAAAAGCGCATAGCAGATGTGAGAAGGTCTGATTTGGTATTGTTTGTCTGTCTTGTTTGTTTGTTGTTGCTCAGCAGTACAAGGGCTAGAATTCTAGAAGTAAAACTATCCCCGAATGCTGTCTGATCTTTTCCTATTCTGAGTGGTTTCACAGTGCAGCAAGAAATAATGCTGAAATACAGTAGGTAGAGAAATGTTGTCTTAACCTATATGTTCCATGTTATGACTGTAAACACACTTTAATATATTAGAGATTTATTACCCTTCTCAACATACACCATAGATTAGGAAATCAATAATTGAACGGAAATCAGGCTGTAAGCTTCTTGGAAAGATATTAAGTATGAGCCTAAGTATTGTGAAATGTTACTTACCATTTCCTTGACAAAAATGCTCACTGTTGAATATCTGTTAAGTACTGATATTCATTAATTGAGGAGACTTTATAATAATGTCATTTACTCTCAGCAATGTGCTCTTGGTTTATAGAGCTTTGTATCTAAACTTTGGGACATGAACAAGTTGGAAATGCAGGAACCGGCTGTTTTTTTCCTGTTGTAAACTCAGAACTTGACGAATAACAAATGAGGTTATGCATGTATCCAGGTGTGTGATTTCTCTTACAGCAAATCAAAGAAAATGCTCTCTTTTAGAAATAAAGCCATTCATATACTGCCATGTATTTGTTCGTGATAAAGATTAATCTGAAGTAAGTTTGCTTTGTGTCCTGCTTGACATGCATTAGTTAGGTAATTAGTGCAGGCAGTTCAAAAGGGATCTTTCTTTTAGTTAAGATTGCATGGAAAAAGATCTTCCATGTTTGTTCCTGGGGCAAGAGGGACTGGGAGGGGCTGATAAGGAAAAAAATTAATTCTCCCCACTCCTCCTGAAAAGAACTCTCAATAGAAATCGGCTGCTTAAAGAATGGCACGTGTAGTCTGAATGGCAGTCTCTTATCACTTCAGCATGATAGGATTTGTTTCAGTGTAAATTAGTGTTCCTATGTTAGTATTGCAAACTATCTAATGGAGACCCAGGTTTAATCACTCAAAGTCTTTATTTCTAACAACAGAAACAATAGCAAGTAATGTACAAGCCTTACTTGAAAAACTGGGAGGACAGAAACGTAACTATTGGAGTAAGTTCTAATGAAGTATGATTTAAGATTAGTAGAAGAGATTGCTGGGTGCAGCGTGGATTGTTTAAAAAACAAAGTAATTCAATAATTGGATACAGTGTTCATCCAAATGAATTTAGGTTAAATATTTCTTTTGAATCCCAGTGACTAAGCAGAAGTCCTGCCTGAAAATATAACCCTGTATTTTAAGAGCATTGCTATAAACATTTGAACTATGTTTCACATACAGGGGAAAGAGGGAGTGTAATTGCTTTCTGTCTCTGTGAGCTTGACTTCACACTTGGTAATATCCTTAGATTTTTTCAGTGTTAAGTTTTTTTTTTGCTTTGTTCTCCTGCCACTTTCTTGGACAAAAAATTTACTTTGTGCATTCAGAAGTAGTCATGCTGACACTCATAACACTGCTGCTGAATAGATTTAGTCAAAAATCTTAGTAGACTACAGCTTTGGTGAACGACAGATTGTGTGTGTGCTTAGTGCTAGCTGGTATGCCTCAGTTAACTTTTGGCACAGTTTTATTCAGGTGATAATGCTGTAGCTGTGTAACAGCTCTTTAACGCACCAGCAAGTCTGTGCACCATATGTAGGATGAAGTTCATACCTTGCTCCATAAATACTGCTTGTGTAGAGGAGGAAGAAGAAAACAACTATGATGTTTAATTGAAACGTAATGCTGAAATCCATGCAGGTAAGTGTTTGAGTTCATTCCTAATGAAAAGAGCATCTGTTTTGAAATTTCAGCATCCATATTTATGGAGTTTGAATATTTTTAGTGAACAAAATATGATAGCAAACAAGGTTTATGCAAGGATTTCTAAACTGGAATAATTTTTTTTTTTGGTGGTGGTGGATTTTTTTTTTTAAGCTGTTTTGCTTATATTTCAGTATCAATATACTCTGCAGATCAGGTTTAGCTCACTGAAACCTGTGTTTTAAACTGTGCCATCAGAGAGGCAGTACAACATAAAATGCTTTCAGGAAGTTATAAATTATTTGCTGTGGTTTACATAATGTATTAGCATGTCTGCTGCAGGGTTTAATTCCTTCGTCTGTGTGAGATACAAAGAAATTATTAGGAAGGGATGCTTTTAGCCTTAGTCTGTCCTGATGGCAAAAGGGAAGGCAAGGGAAAATGAAAGCAGGTGAAAAGGTCAGTCTGGTCTCCACATTAAATAATTAATGGGAGCAGCTTCCCAAAAAATAGAGCTACAGTAAGCTGGATAATTTGTAGTTTTCCTCACTTGGTGATGTTCATATTAGAGTATTCACGCTATTTTGAAATATCAAGACAAAACTGTTGCCTGTGTATGTTAGGACCGTCATAGCAATGTGACGTTTTGCTGCACGTAATTGCTTGTATGTGTCCTGATCATATTGAGAATACTGCAAAAAAATTGTGATTAAGAGTTCTACATAAATAAAATGACTGAGAGTAGACAAGTGTACTGATGCCTCTATGCCAATTGATAATGTAGAGATGTAAAATAAGTCAATCAGAGTTGTGCACTGAAGGTATGCTGCCAGTGCTTGTAGTAAGGAGTGTGATGTGGTCAGAACTGAGAGTGGTTAGTGTGTGCTGGTGGGAGATGCATTTGCACAGCTTGACCAGATTTTGAGGTTTAGTGATGGGAAGCTTGCTACTTGAGCTCTTCAGGTCTTATGCATTGTTTTCAGACTACTGTGTATTTCAGCAGTTAAGGACATTTTCTTTAAATATGTTTTCCAATGTAGCCGTGTCACCTGGGGATACAGCTACACAGTTAGCTCTCTTTTATCATTTAATAAGGAAGTGGAGGACTCTGAGACAAGTGTCAGGAACTGTGCCAGAAGCTCCACTTCCCCTGTTCACCAAGATACACTCCAGGTATAGAACTAAAGCTTTTGGATCCATGAAGATTTTGGAATGAGGAAATCTCTTGTGTAGCTCTTCATTCAGTTGAAAAGAATAGACAGATAAGCGTGTGAAACCCATAGCTCTTCTACCTCCATTTCTATAGTAGGGTTATAGTCAAGGCTTAAACTCAGTATTGCTAACCTTCTGTGTAGGCCAGAGGTGTACTTAGATTGTGTGTTTCAGTTCTTTCTTTCCATTATTCACTGAGATGTGGCTTTTTTTAGTGGCTTTCATATGATTTCCTCTCTGTCACAGGGTACCAGGGAGTGCATGTGTTGAAGGCTACCAGGCTAGTGGCTGCTGATGTGGTTTTTTTTTTTGTATATATTTGCATACCCAATAATAGGGAGAATTCCTGTTTTGGCAGTATAGTGGGTATTTATTTGACTATGTGATAACGGAGATTTATTTAGGAGTAATGGCAAGGAGACGGATGCTGTAGGACTGCACCTCTCACTTTACTTTATTCCTGTCGATACTTCTGACAGTTTTTGTTCCTTCATGTCCAGAAAGAAGAATCTTTGTAACATCATGTAGATTTTATCAGCATTAGTTCTGGAGAGAAAGTTTTGGAACTGTATAGATATGATTTCAACCAAACACGCTGTTTCACCTACCGAGTCCTGAATAAACAAAGAAATACTTTGCAGACCTCTGATTCGCTGAGGTAAAAATAAATAACATTCAATTGACTGAAGCCAGCCTGCAAAATCTAGGCTAGAAAAAAGAAATCCTTTCAATCTTTTTTTTTTTTTTTTCCTCTTTCATTGAGGAAATAGAAGGGAGTAATTTTAGAAATGCTGAAAAAGTGCTGTATGATGAAAAGCTCCTATAAGTCAATTAGCCTTTGTTAGGTTCTTTACTGACTGTACAAAACATATTGCATGCAAACACTGCTGAAATTTTCTTACTTTTCTTTTTGTATGATTGTCAAAAGTGATAGGTATGGTTAAAAAGAAACCTTTTTCTGTGCTACTATTCATTCCACTGTTACAGAGGATCAATCACAAAAGCAGCAGTTGCATCTAATAATTCTTTCAGTACAGCACAGGTGGAAAGAAAATTGGCTTCTTTATAAATGCAAAGCATGAGAAAATGAGTTCTGTGTGAGGGATGAATACAACACACTAGAAATACTACAAGCAGAGTGTATTGGAGTCTCTGCAGTCATCTGTTTTAGATGGTTTGGAAGATCCCTGTACTTAGCTGCTTCCTCTCTGTACACATTGGCTGCTCATGTACTATGTTTCCTTTGTCCCTTGCTGTTGATGTGGTCCTGTAGCCAAGAAGTGATGGGCAGTTCCGTCTTCTCCACCTGTGAGAAGAGTATTATTATACCCGAGTATTCAGGTGTTTCACTTCAAACAAAGATTGGTGCTACAGCCTAATAGGACATAAGTATAGTTAAGTGCTTGGGAAAAGTTAACAAATCTAAAGCATACCAGGGTAAATGTGAGTTCTTCTGTGTTTTAGAACCCCCTGAAGTCATGATAAATGTCAACAATCTAATTGAGGAAACCATTTATGATGCTGTAAAATAAGAGAGAACATGCAATTTCTTATCTGTGTAGAAGGAAGGTTATTACACAACACTTTAGAACTTAAAGCATGTGATTTTGTTACAGTAATATCTGTGGTACTTTTTGGTTTGTTTGTATGTCACAAGTTCTCCTAATGCAATACCTCTCAAGTTTGAAGTTGCCTTCACAATTTAAAGTCTCTTTTAAGAAAGCAAAATGTGGAAATATTTGTAGAAGAATCCTAAGGATGAATAAATGTTAAAAAATAAAACTAAACACCAAAAATCTCACAACTGCTAGTGAATGTTTATTTAGAATGACCTGAATGGTGTTAGTACTTTTAGCAGGTGTGTATTAAGTCCCTCATGCAAAGTTATGGAAGTAATGCATATGCTGTGTATCGTTTTAATGGTCCAAAAACAGTGAAATATTTGCTCAGGTCTTTGTCAGTTCTGCTGGAGGGGAAGCACTTACATCCTTCCCATAGATGATGGAGAGCGAGTAGGAGGGCTTTTTCAGGAACAACATAATTAAATGCACATATGTAAAAGATACCTGCAAGATGTTGCCTGAGATGGTGCTTAATAGGAATGGAAAATTATAGCGTGAAAAACTACTTCTCTGGATATGTTATTAATTTACCAGTAGTGTAAAGGTTTTTTGAATAGTTTCCTATTTGTAATGTACTTTTTTTTTTCTAATAATGTCTGTCTCTTTAGAAAGTAATTTTAGATCAAAATGTGTTAGTGACTTGTTATGTGGAAACTTTAATAGAGAACTAATATAGGCCATTATTGTCATGGTTTGTTTCATTGCTTAGAAATGTTTTGCTTATGTAGAAATATGGGAACTATGAAAGCTTTCTGAAGACATTGTTGGTTGTTTTTTTCCCTTCTCTTTACTGCACTTTAATTTGTGTACGTGGTTGCTGCTGCTATGAGATCACATCCATGCTTCTTTAAAAAAAGCAAAAAACAAAACAAAAAAAACCCTCTGGAATAGATCACAATAACAACTCACCTGCTACGAAATACTGTGTTACTTAGAAAGTAATTCAAAGGTGACTCAGACATTGGATATGAAAACAAAGTCAATTCCTTGGGGCTTAATCTTGCAAATGCTTGCTACCACATATAGTGTGGTATGACTTTCCTGGAATTAACCACATCCTAAACATAAAAAATATTCCAGTTCCCACTACTCCTCCATTTTGTGTGGGAAGAGCTTCAGTGGATCTTGTTTAAGCTTTCTTCAAACAAAGCTGTAGGCATGGTGTGTAGTGACATTTGTTTGTAAGACCAGACAGCTTAGCCACACCTGGAAACTCTGCAGCAGAAGCGCAGGTAGTAGCCTGTGCTCTCAGTGTTGCCCAAAGAAGCCTTCAGCCCGAAGTGGCCCCATCTCTCCTGAGAATGCTTTGAGCATACGTGGTGAATAGAAAATGATGCAGCGATTAGTTTTGGAAAGATTTAATTGGTGCTATCAAATGGCTTTCCTCAACTGCTCTTAAAAATGCAACAAATAATACAACTCATACATTGTATCTGAAATATAAGAGCTAGCTCACTGTTCTCAGTTTTAAGATAGGCTCTTTTTGGCTTGATTTTCTGTAAACTTTGCTACTGAATAGGAGCTACCTTAGGATATTGTACCTGTCTTTGTGCTCCACTAAGATAATATATTACTGTATTTGGATGTGCAGCTGAGTGTTCTTGCTAGTTCAGCTTTGATTTGCTATCAAGTGTTGCACAGAAAACATAATTTTGACCTAGATAGCATCTCAGCAATTGGGAAAAAGTATGTGGATTCAGTATGCATTTACTGCCAAGAAATCCCAACCACAACCATGAAGCCATATTTCTGTCAGGCTTAAGAGCATTCATAACGTAATCCTGTACAACTTCTTTTAAAGTGGGTACTATTGGTTTTAGTGAAATGAAATCTGAATCTGAATATGGCAATGCACTGCATCTATATATATATATATATATATGGAGATCCTACCCTGAACCTGCACAGGCCTCCTGTATTTTCAGTAGAACCATAGAATTGAGTTGAAAGAGATCTTAAAGACCATCCAGTTCCAATGTGCCTGCTGTGGGCAGGGTTGTCACCCACGAGATCAGTAGGGGCATTTATTTTTTCAGCTGTGTTCAGGCTGTGTTCTGTAAATGTTAATATGTTTATATCTTTTTAAATCAAAAGTGTTATTTTTGAACGGACAGCGTTCTCTAGGGAAATAGATACAAGACGTAGAATACCGTACTTTGCTACCTTTAGGGCCTGACACTGTGCTGCACTGAGATGCATATCATTTTATTGTGGTATAAACACTCTTCTGTCTTAAATTCTAAAATAGTTGTTTCCTGGAGGAGGCTTGGAGTATACACTGATGTACCTGACAGTTAATTAAAATTCAGCGTTGTTTGTTCTTACTTAAATTGGTGAAGAAAAGCTTCTAGGAAACACCACAGAGAATAGCGTTCTGAAGATTTCACATTATTTTGAAAGATGAAAATTCCCCTGTCTCCATTCTTTAAAGAGTTGAAAAGTAATTCAGACAAAGCCTGTCATTTTTTTGTGTGTGTGTGTACGTATTTAGAGTGAGCATTCTCTCCCCTTCTCTCTCTCACTCATAAATAAAGGAGTGAATTGCAGAGAATACTTCTCATTTTCTTATTTTTCCAGCAGATTATTTGCTGAATCCTAATTAGTAAATTACATGCAAACATAACTTTTTCTACACCTGGACAAATTCCTTATGGGAATCCAGTCATTTTGTTAAGCTACTCCAGGAATTGGTATTTCATACAAACCAGAAGAAAAGCATGCATAATAGATTTTGTTTGTAGGCAGTATGTAATAGCTGATTAGCTAGTTAATGCTATTTTTCCTTCACATGCATACAGTGTCCTACATAGCAAAAAAAAAAAAAAAAAAAAAAAAGTATTAAAATAATTTTTTAAGCTACAATTAGGTTTCCAGATGTCTGATTCCTTGGTTTAGAAAGCTGTACTAGGGCTTATCTATTCCTGAAATAAAAATGATTTACAGTCCAAAACCTCTTTCATGCTTGCCCATCTGCCAGGGTGCTCATTTCATTCTTCGTATGGTAAACAAAATTTCAGAGTAATTCTTTAAATCATTGCTGAAGAGCTCATTACAGAGATCTCACGCTTGCTAATGCTGACAAACAGAAGGCAAAAAAGACTGACAGTGTATGTGGAGCACCCATACTAGTCTTGCAAGGCAGGAAGTCCATCAGGATGAGGACTTTGGTGTAGTTCAGTGGACTTATGCAGGATCCTGACCGCTTGACCTGTGTCGTGTCCGCGTTGTTCCTTTCAAGAAGTGTGGATACATTTGGGGGGAATGAGAGAGGAAATTTTCCAAGATTTCTTTTTGATTTTGGGCCATTAATTGTCACTTCTAAGTCAGACACTAGGATTTTAATGTCTTCTTTCATGTTATACACTCCAATACTGCAGGCTACATTTGCACCTGTGTTTAGGTAGTCAGACATAGCTAGTCTTAGTGTCTGAATTTAGTCTTACCTTTTTCGTATTTTTTGAAAGGTCACTTCTGCTTACAGATTGTAAGTGCTGAAGCACTGGTATGTTGGGCCCTTTCTACACTTAGTACTGAAATGACACTTGTAAAAAAGGAATCTTACTGCCTTTTATCTTCCCAAAAGTGTAGCCTGATGCTCCTGTACCTCAGGATACACGCTGCTAATCAAAACAACTGCAGCTCAAAAAACCTGGAAGTTGGGCAACTTTTGAGTGTCTGAATGTAAGACTTAATTTTATGCAGGTAGATTTCATCATTTTGCCCCTGGTTGCCCTGGAAACCAGTTAATTACTATGCATTTGCTTCAGCACTCTGCATGCAGCTTTTAAAATATTTTATTGTAATTTTTCTTTTATTTTGTCTTAAGCTAGTGTTTGTAGAAAGTGGTGGCTTGACAGCTCTGGCAAATGAAATAGTCTGCCTGCCCACGGAATATGTGCTCCCTAGACAGTGGCAGTCCAAACTTCCTCATGCTGTTTTGTCAGCGTGAAACAACTGTTCTTGAAGGGGAGGGGAGGACTTGGAGGAGGAGGCAGGGTCCTAGAGCCATCAAGTCTTTGCCCTTAATGTGTAAGTGTTATCAGAAAATGGCCCGTGTCTGGCTTTTGGTGTGTAAAACAGAGCAGCTAAAAATTGAATGAGTTCAAACTCTGGAAAACTATCTCCAATCTTTAAATCATTGTCACAAGCTCACAACCGTGGTTCTAATACTGTATTGCAATTAACACTGACGACAGATGATCTTCCTTTCTCAGTACTGAGAGAAAAGGATTTCCAGGGAGTTCTGGTGCTGAAGACTTCAGCAAAAACATCGTGGGATGATACTTGCAAATTAGAAGTGGAAATGGGAAATCAGAGGAGTTAGTCTAAAACGTTAAGATTGCAGCATTCAGGTTTTTTGGGGGATGATTTGTGTTGAGGTAGGTGTATAATATGAATTCTGATAGCTACGAATCACTTACCATTCCTAGAAAATCATCTAGGGAGCTTTGTTTTCAGCAAAGAATTGTATATTTGCTTTTGAAGTTGTTTCAATTAGTTAGTAACCTGAAAATAATGGAAGAGCATCGACAGAATCGTTCTGCTCATCTCCAGTGACCACTGTGAATTTGCAAGAGTTCAAAGAAACATTGCAAGCCAATAAGAATGGAGTACATCCATAATATCTTCTAATTTCATAAATGCGTGCTCCAGCATGGCTGAAAATTAAAATATAGAATGAACATTCAAATCTTCCAGCTCCAAGCATCTGACTTTAACAGCTGCAATGGTTCATAATCACTTTTGTTCAGTGCAGCTTCTGTAATTAGGAAAGAGGTTTTCCAGGAAGCTGTCAAGACCATCTCTATTCAAGCTGTGCTTGCAAAGCAGCTTAAATGACCTAGTCCAGGCTGCATACTGCTGTCCTGCCTCTGTCTCTGAAGTCCTATCCCTTTCTTCCAGCGAGTAAATTGTAGTGAATCAGATTAGGAAGTTGTTTACTTAAAAATTAACCAGAAGTTTTAAACTTTATGGAGTAAAAGACATTGTCTTCTGCACAGTATAATTTTGCATGCTTTGATTTGGAGACCGATCTTTGATTTGACCTTTTTAACAGCAACAGTATGGAAAGCATAAATGAAAATGCAATGTTAAGAAAGAAAATAAGTTATTCTCTGGTCACTAAAGTCACTTAGATCTCTACTTCTCTGAATTACTGATTCATCTCTCTTTTTTTTTTTTTTTTTAAGGTCTGATTATAGTTCCAAGTCCATTGCTTAAGTTCAGACTAAAAGCTATAAATTCTGTTGTTTTTCTTCCTGTACACTGTATAATACAAAGGTGCATATGTTATTGATACTCTAAATTTATGAACCTTTTCAGCATTTCAATTCAAGATACATTGCTGCTTTTATTGTTACTCTAAGAAATTCATAATGCATTAATGTAACTCTAATTGAGCTATCAGTATTGGTCTTGTAGATGTTACATCTTTAAATGAAGAGCAGCAGGAAGAGCGCATAGGAGAAAATGACAAATCTCTCATTCATCTTCTGAATTGGAATATATTCCTCCTACCTGAATAATCAATATTATAGAAGGCAAGGAGTGCTTTATTTTGCTTTATTCATGCATATTAGGGCTTCTTAAGTTTTAGAAACTAGTAATCCAGTAAAAAATTCCATAATGGATTTGCATTTGTAGGTGTAAAGAAAGTGGATCTGTTGCGGAGATGTTAAAATATTCATAAAAATATTCGTAAATTAGGAGTGAGATCCTACTCTGTAAGATTGAGAAACTTTCCATTTTTGATAATCCTAATTAACTTTGTTTTACTGATAGAACTGACTTTGTTATTTTTTTGTTTGTTTGAATCTATGTGTTGCTTTCTATTTTAATAACTCTAGTTCTTACGCAACTAGTTCTGTGGTCCTTGGATCATGTAAACTCTGACTTAATCACATAATTGATGTAGACTCAGTATTTTTACTGCTAGGTGGTTTGCCCACTACAAATACTCCTCAAACCTGAACTGAACAGAAAGAGACTTCTCTATAGAGCATGAGAGAGAACATTAAGTTATGGAAGAGGAAGAACTCTGTTAAGATTGGTCAAAGATATATCCAGGAACGGCCGAGTTGCAATATGTCTCCTTTGTGCTGGCTGCATGAGATGCATTTTGCCTGGGTTATTTAACTGTGACGTGGTGGTGACAATTCTCTACCTGGTTTATTAGTTGTTAATTCTGTTTAGGAGAAATTGTTATCAGTTATGGCCCTGTCAAGCTTCCAGTGGGGCTAGTGGAACATTTTCATTCATCGTAATAACAAGATGGCAACTTTTATGCCAGTTGTTCCATTAAAGTCAGTGAATCCTGCTTCATTGTCTGATATTGAGTGTATAATGTTCTTGTTTCCTCAGAGCCATACCAAATCTTTGGTAACTACAGCAACTCAAAGAGCTTGAAACCTATCCTTTTTACTTATTTTTCAGTTGTGATGAGTATCTCTAACTATAATCACAGTCTATTCAAAACAGTAAAAAACAACTTAAGGTGCCTATTAAAGGCAAAATGGAGATAATTCTGAAGACTAGACTTCTCTGGTGATTGTGGGGGACTGCCAGAATAAATTTATCCTCCATTATGGTTTGTGAAAGAGCAACAGGCTATCTGTACTGCAAAAATACAGAGTACTTCTGTGCAGTCATTAAGATTAATTTGTATTACTGCTTGCATTTTTATGAAATGTATACTTATGAAATCACACAAATCAGTATACATAATGCCTGTCTAACTTAAGACATTACATTTTCTCCCTTACATTTTCTTAATAACCCCAATTATTAAAATAAAATGCAAATAGATAAACAAAATGCTGTCTTCATGAATCTAGTGTACTTGTTTTCTGGGAGTGCCTTGGTACAGACCATATCTCAGTATTTAGGACTAAGCAGCTCCAAAGTCTTGTACAGTAACACAGAAAAAATGTATGTCTCTGGGCTAGAACCAATACATTACTCTGTGTCTTAATTGATAGGATTACTGTTTTTTGACAGGGTGAATCAGGTAACGTTACATCCCTTTAAACATCGCTAATGATAGCTTTATTTTTCTTTTTTTCTTTTTTTTGCCACTGGAACCAGTTCTCTAAATTCATGTAGATTCTCTTTGTATGTAGCTGTCACTGCCTTTCTTATTGGTGTCATTCATTTTAATAAACCAATTAATAAACCCTTCTGTCATAAATCCAGCTACCGATGGCCTTAGATTTTTAAAGTTTTCTATAAAGGAATCTTGGTCTTCCTTCTCTTCCTATTTTATGGATAAAATTTACTTAACTGTCCACGGATTGATTTTTATTTTTCATAAATAATACATTTCCTTTGTAATGGTGACTAAATAAAGCTGGCAGGTTAATGTTAATTGTCACTCTACACTGACACGCAAGCAAGAAACCTTGTAAAAGTCCTTTAGAACAGATACTTCAGTGAACACCTCCAAGATAAGCTGAGAGTTCAGGCTCAAAAAGCCTAAGTACTTGTTACATGTACAGAGTGTACATGTGATCTCTGAAATTGTTAAGTTCAAGATAGTTCAGATTAATGTGCAATTTACTACGATTTACGAGCATCTGAACGGCACGACTTCACTGATGTTTTTAAGTTATGTAGATACAAAATCTGTTTGTATGGTCACTCTTTACTATGCACATAAACTGTACTAATGTTTTATCTGAAACAGAAGTGAAAACTCAGACTTCCTAAGCAGGTGCAGCTGAGACCTCTGTCTCTTGTGGCAGCCCGTGCTCAACTTGAGTTCTGGGTGCATTTTTGGGTGCATTTTTGCGTGCCACGATACAAGGAGATAAAACTATGAGCATCCAAAGGAGGACTACGAAGATGGTGAAGGGTCTGTAGGGCAAGATGTACAGAGTGGCTGAGGTTCCTTGGTTTATTCAGCTCAGAGCAGAAGAGCTGAAGGGGAGATCCCATAGTGACCTACAACTCCTCATGGGGAGCAGAGGGGCAGCATTGAGATCTGCTCTCTGGTGACAGCAACAGGGCCTGAGGAAATGGCATGGAGCTGTGTCAGTGGAGGAGCAGAGATTAGGAAAAGATTCTTTACCAGACCGTGGCCAGGCACTGGCACAGGCTGCTCAGTGCACAGTGGTCGTGGCCCCAAGCCACTGGAGTTCATGGAGTGGTCAATGCTCTCAGACAGTGTTGGGTGGTCCTGTGTAGAACAAGGTTGGTTGATCCTTCCGGGTCCCTTCCAACTCGGGATATTCTATTGACTGCGCTTCTTTTTTTCATATCTCTTCCTGTAGCTCTGAAGTTTTTGAGATTAGTGGATTAGAACTGCATGTGGCTTTCAGGTTGTGGGCATATTGAGAATTTATTGATTAATTTAAGGACTTTTCTTTGATGTTTTGTTTCTTTTCCAGTAATTCAGTTGACCTCTGACTTCTGGACACTTAGTTCATATTTTCCATAAAACTACTTAGTATAACTGTAATCTTGCTCATGGATTGTGCTACTCAGCCTAAAACTGATTTTGAAACAAAGTTGGAAGAATGTGTATTTTAGTGCGCTGTGTCGTATGTAGCTACATCATGGAATCACGAGGTTGGAAAGGACATTCAAGATCATCTAGTCCAACTGTCCTCCCACTAAGCCATATCTCGTAGCTCCTCATCCAGACAATCCATCATTTTCTGCTACGTGCAGTCACTCCATATAAGGAGATCCTTCTGCCAGTTCTTGCCTTCCTTACTAGTATGAGATTAACACTGTATCATCAGCTGTCTGCCTACTGGAAAAGAAATTGTAATTTAACCAGGAAAATGAACAATGAAAGCATGTTTATTCAAAAAACACTTGTTAATTTTGGAGGTGGAAATCTTAAAATTATTAACTTCCTTCAGTAATTTACTGGTGTGATTTTATGGATAATTTCTGTGGAGTTTGGGGGGTTTGTTTGTTTAAGATGAGGGAGATACTGAGATTGGTTTTAGCCAAGGTGCACTTTAAAAAATGTTGTACAATGTTTATCTTGGTTCCCAATCTTCAGAACTTTCTGAATTAAGGTAAATCTAAATCTCTGTCCATTTTTTGGGACTGAGATTGAATCCCAGCCTCTGAAGGAGTTTGAGTGAGGTTGCTGAAGTGAAAGAGTCCTGGTATTTAAAGTCTCCATGCTATCTATGTACACCTGCAATGTATTTATAATCTAAATATCTAAAATATTAAATAATAGAATTCAAACAAGATTAGTGGTTTTAGAAATTTAGAAATGGTTAAGCTCGGTGTAGTATTCAAAGAGGAGGAAAAAGCTCTCTGGTCCTTCATAAACAGAGCTGTGGAAAAAGTACTTCAGGTAGCCTAAGTGAGGGAGGTCTTCCTGGCAGTCAGTATGTTGTGTTTTAATTATTGCCTGGCATTTTGGAATGAAGTGCCACACTTTCTTAGCTTTTTATATAGTATCTTGGGTGGACTAAGACATAATAAGAGTAGTAATAAGCTATTTGCTATGGCTGATGGGGCAAACTGAAATAATTTAAAGTTTCAGAACACTTAATAGAAATGAAGACGATCTAAAATGATAGATGGAAATTGCTGCTTCTGCTCGCTCCTTTTTGTCACCTGTTCATAATCTTAGGGGACTTTGATGTTTTCTTATACTTCTGACAGTAGTTAAAAGATTTTTGTAGAACATACTGAAATCTTTCTGACTTTTTGAGTGAAGGTGTTGTGCCATGCTGCAAAGTCTAAATGCACCTTTTTTTTTTTTTTTTTTTTTTTTGCCAGTGCAAAGACATCATTTCAAAGATGAGGCAGGAAACTAACTAAAATTTAGAACCCTTTTGGCTGATAACACGATCACAGAAGCAGCAGCAAAATATACTGCCATTATTATATAAAAAGACTGGACTTTATTCCTTGTTTTATTCTGAAAGAGAAGAAAAAAAAGATTAGAGTTTGAGCATAGCTTCATTATGGAAGAGATTTCTGCATATGAGATTTACCACGGCAGGATTCTCTCTTCATTCACTGTGTGCTCCAGTATCAAGGACACTGAGCAGACACAGGTGCTGTAGTTACCATGATAGTGCCAGGACACTCACCCTGATTGGCCTTGTAGATGCAAGGGTGAGTCTTTAGGCCTTTGCCAGATTTGCCTCTGAAGCAAAATATCATTTTCAGGGTAACTCAGTATAAAATACCAATAATATTTTTGTGGTATTTATCTTTTCCCATTTCTAAAAGTATATCTTTAAATTCCTCTATCTTATTATTATGTCTCTCTTCTTGGGTGAGCTCCAACTTCAGTTTTTGTTTCTTGTCCTATTTCATTTTATAGACTTTCCTCATCTTGGTCTGTAGATCTGTCTTCCCTCAGATTTGCTGAAGGGGCAGTTCAGATCCTGAAACATTACATCAACAGAACCTGATTTTACTGGCTGTATGTACTTTGGAAAAATAATAAAGATTTTTAGAAAAAGGCCAAGGCTATTACAGAGAGGACACTATCTGCAAACTTGGTTTTAATCACCTTCTACAATATGTCAAGATTATTGTTGAGAAAAGTAGCCTTAAAGAATTTCTGCAAATTCATCAGCCTTGGCCACCTCAGAAATGCCATAATCTAGTGAGCATTAGGTCAGTTTGATGGCATTGGTGTTGCCCTGTAGCCATTCCAGCTTGCAGAAATGTTGGAGCATGCCTGTTCCCTTCCCCTGTCTTGCCACAGGAGCGTAGCCTACTTTACCTACACATTAGATACCCTTCTTGATTGATGTAGCTTTGCTGACTTTATGACAGGATAGAGAGATTGGAGGGAGGAGGAGGTGGGGCATTGCTTTCTGAGAAGCATATCATCCAAACCATTCTTTAGATTAGGTAATCTGTGCTGTGTTTACCTAAGGCAAAACAAGTGGAAGATGACAGCAAACTTTTTTGCGCTGTATTTTTCTGCTTTTGTGTGTATGTAGATCTCGCAGACAGTCAATAACTTCACCTGGGTGCTTTCTTTTATCTGGCTGTGTGAAGAATTGGGATTGTCCAACAGAGGACAGAGCACTGGGAATTTCTCATGTTGAGCCAAAAATGTTGAGATGCTTTTTGTCAACGTGCCCAAACAGTCATTTACAGTCTGGGTCTGCTCTTATATAGTAAAAAGACAAATTTCCAGAGTTGCCATCTACAAAGTAATTTGCACAGCTACGAAATATCAGCAAGTGACAGTATTAATTTCTGCAAATACAGCAAATAGTTTCAGTGTCCTTGGAGCAATCTCTGGATAAGCACAGTGTTATTTATTGAATTTATAAGTTGCTAGGTAATTTTGTTCTGTTTGAACTGCAGTAGCTAGATGGAGACTGATAGACTTTTTCCCTTCATGTTTAAAAACCAACTTTCTATGCTTAATCTAATCTATGCTGAGAACTCAAACTGCATTTCATTTTGCAGTTTAGAAAGGACTTACAAGATCTTTGTGAGCATAAATCTGTGCTCAGAATAGTTTTCTTCAGTTGATGGTATCCTCTGTCATGCCTTTATTGCAAACAATTTAATTTCTTCTCTTAAATATTCCCAGTGAAGTTTGCTGGGAAAAATATTGGACTGCTCAGTAGGATGAAAGGTGATAATGTTTAGTGATACTCTCTGGCATGCAGTTACTCTCGGAACTTTCTCGGATACATCATCACTTGTATTGGTGTGGTTCAATACACTTCCTCTCCTTTCAGGGACATTGAAACATCAGTGAGGTACATGTATCTACTGCTTCAAATTATTGTGCTACAGGATTTGTGATTTTGTATTCAGTGTTCATCTCCGTCTCTAAGTTTTTTGGTTTTTTTTTTTTTGCCTTTATTGAGATTCTATGCAACAAAACTGAGAATAATAAAGTAGAACTTCAAAAAATCTACATTTTATATTTTGTTTAAACTGTTTGTAATAAAAAGATGAAGATGTTCAATAGTTTTTCCAGTCAGGTGCCATGAAAACTGATGATGAGTTGAAGAAAGGAGTGGTCCGGTGGACAGAAGAGCTGCAGGACAAACATTTGGCTGTGTGGTCGTCCACATTGAAGTGTTTTACATGATGAGCTCTGTTTTATCTGAATTTTCAGTGACTTTGATGCAAACAAGAAGGACAAAATAGATAATATAAGAAGTTGAGCTAACATTATTTTTATGTATGTCCTGTCAGTTATGATGTTGATTGATTATTCTTTGTATAAAGTTATGGAAATTGTGAGAAGGTAACTGTGAGAATACTGAATTGTTTTGCTGTTTGCTGTGTCCAGGAAGAAGGACAAGGTAAATAGAAATAGTGGAATAGTGGGTGGGTATCTAGAGGACATTCAGAAACGATATACTTTTGCTAGTTTACTTGATTTTTTTTTTTTTTTTCCTTCACATTAAAGATGTGTTTCTCCATTGGGTTAGGAAAAGTTCTGTTTCTTCAATAGGTTGTATGGAGAACACTGTAATGGATCTCATACAGAAAGAGGGAAAAGAAAGGAATAGAAGACTGAAGATCTATACTTACTTGTTTCTTGACATTTTTTCTTGGTTCACTTTCCCTTTTATGTATGTTAATGTGCTCAAACATTTATACCCATTGTATATATTCAGCTTGTTTCTTTTGTTGTGATTCAGGGAGAGCCTTTCTAATCAATTATCAATTATTAATAATGGCTAGCAAAAGACATTGCAGTTAGTGAACACTTGGAGAAAATTTTTTTCTTTATCTAAATCTTACCTACCTGCTTTGCTAGGGAGTGCTTTCATTTAAAACAGGCAAACACAAATGAAACAAAAATCACGAGATAAAACCATTAGAACTCAAATGCTCCTTTTACGTGGAAGGTATGAAAACCTTCTAGGAGATCCAAGGTGCTCTTGTGAGATGGAAGCTGAGACTTCCAGTCTGGCTTTCTTGAAGTCAGAGCTTTGCATGTAGAGTAAGGAGTGATGCACTTGGTGACACCCCACTCTTCTGTCCCCTGTTGACTGTAAAAAGAGTCATATGGAATCACTGGCAGATGACGGGTGAATGAGACAGAATGCTAAGGAGGTAGATTTTTGTCTCCTATTCCTTTTTTACAGAAATTCAAGGATCTTGACATACAGAATTTTTGCAGAGAAGTGGGCAGGCAAGGAGTGTTCTGGATCAAATACCTGTTTCGGTCTTCCAAAAATAATAGTAGGAGCCAAGTTTTGAGTTCCTAGAAGCCAAATGGACTGCCCAGGGAGGTGGTGGAATCACTGACCCTGGGGGTGTTCAAGGAAAGACTGGATGTTGTGTTGAGGGACATGGTTTAGTAGGAGCTATTGGGAATAGGTGAACGGTTGGACTGGGTGATCTTTTAGGTCTTTTCCAACCTTAGTGATTCTATGATTCTATGAAATTCAAAACAACAGTCCAGTCGTTACCCATTGTTACGTATTTTCCATCCAGTAAAGAAATTATCCATCAAGTAGAATTGTTTAAGATACAAAAGTTATAAATACTATAATTTAATTGGAGTACAGAATTTTATAAGTTAAAGCCTTGGTAGCTAAATTACCTCTCAAGTTTGTCATAACAAAGAAAGCATGGATCAGATACACAAAATCTCTGTGATTAACTAGTTTACCTTTATCCCTCTGATTAGCTCTGGATTGTAAGCCTCTTTTTATTTTCCTTTATCTCTCCTTAAAGTAGGACGTAATTCTTATTATGAATGTCACACTGGTTGTGTTCACTGTGACAGTGGAATTAACTTGCTTGGCTGAGTGGCAAATCTACTCAAAGCGTCGCTAGAAATTCAGAATGAGCTAAAAATAAATGCTTCCCCTGTGAGATAATCTCATTTTTTGAACTTCTGTAAATATATAATTTAGGGAAAAGTTTTATTAGTTATATTTTATTTCATCAGAATGAAAGTGATTTTTTTCTTCTTTTTGTCTAATTTAATGTCTTCATAACACGTCCCCCTGAATCAATCTAATATATGTTGCTCTGCCAGCATGATTCTGCCCCAAACGAGGGAGGACTGCAGCAACTGTTGGACATCTTTAGCTCTTCAGGAAAGGCTCCTAAAGGACCAAATTTTATCAGCCAAAAGGGTTCTAAATTTTAGCATCAACCTTGTTGCGCTATTTAGGTACATTTAAGGGCAGCCTGTTTAGATGGTAACATCTTTGGACTAGAAGTTGTAGGAGTACAGTGAATATTTTTTTCCAACTTGTGTTTTTCTCTCTTCAATTCCCTTCAGTGTACTTCATGACCTTTTTTTCTTTGGTCATCCCAAAAATTTAATTAAGTACTGTTGCTGTCAGTTTTTGCTTTTAGGGTTTTATGCTGTGTTTCTGGGTTTTTTTTTTTTTTTCTTTTAATTTGGTCTTTCTTTTCCGAAGGTACTTCATCTTTCACCATGTGAAGAAGTGCTCATCAAGAAAGAAATTGACTATAGCTTTCTCTAAAGCAGCAATTTATATTTGCAATATTCCTGAGGTAGTAATGAGGTTGATGATATTATGGTAAGATTAGTTACCTACAGGCTTCAGGTTTAGAGATGTGTTAATCTTTATTATGATATAGAAATAGTATGTACGGTGGTGTTGGTTCTTTTTTTTTCTTTTTTTTTCTTTTTTTTTTTTTTTTAACTAACGAGTATTAATATATTCTAAGTTGGTTGTTCAAGCCAGGCTGATTGTTGAATACACTTTATTTTTCCTTCCAGGAGATACTGAGTTTGGGTAGGCTGTACTTAGGGTATATGATGACCTTTCTCTGTTTTTCCTGAACTACAGTACTGTCTTACATTGTTATGAAGATTAAGTCAGTGTATCCTGGATAGATGTTAGGACCCTGTTTCAGGAAAATGACACGTGAACACTTGACTGTTCCCTCTATTGTGCCAGTTCTGGTCAACATAATGCATTAGAGGTTAGCTAGTCATGTGCTGGAAACACTTTTGACTTAGAGCTCCTATTCTAAATAGGTTAAATAGCTTCCTGTATATAGAGCTTTGTATAGAAGAGGTTCAGGAAAGTCGTATTTAAAGCCTTGGAATTCTTCCAAGGTAATTTCTAGTTTTTCTTTTTATAGTAATATGTCTGTCGTTGTGCTGTATGTCTGACCTACTCGATCAAACATTTGTTCAGTAAGCAGTGGAACCACCACAGCTACTTTGCTGGGGGTGCACGCTCAGAGTCCTGCACCCTGCAGGATGATTCTTCTCATCCCTGGCTGCATGGTGCTAAGGCATGCATGCACTGAAAGGTGAAACTTTCAGCCATCCTTCCCTTAGTAGAGGCACTATTTTGGGTACTGGATTTCATAAAACATCTGAGATAATTACATTTCTATAGATCTTTCTTTCAAATACAGATTGAAAAGATACTGGGCAGACAGTGTGACTTCATATATGGCATTTGCTTGGAAAACACTGAAATTAAAGAATGTTTTTTGGAGAATTATCTTTCAGTAGTGACTATATGAGTAAAAGGTTACTGATGATATTTCTCTTACCTCTCTCCATGCAGTATTAAAAGGTGAACAAAATATGCATACTTGAAGTAGAGATAGGGATTGTTTTTATTTTGTATGCAGAACAAACATTACAGAAGGACATAGAAATGCAAGCCAATACTGAAGTGTGGCATGATTGATTTGTTTTCATGTTGCACTTCGCTATTACTAGTGGGTCCTTCCATGGAATAATTAAGTAATACAAGAGCAAAGAAAATATATCCTAATGCTCTGGCCACTTGCATATCTAGTCCTTTACAATGTGTTTAACAATGACAATAGCATGGTCACCCAGCTTCTGTATTAGAGGGTGCATGCTTGCCTGTTTTGTCTAGCAGCTTCTCAGGACATGTTGAAAGAGTTGTGTAATTCCTCTCTAAACTTGCTGCACTTATTTGCTTTCACAGACTTCTGTGGTAATAAATTCCAGATGCTCAATTCCATTTGATCTGTCTGAAACTTAACTCTTCCTCATTTCAATAGCCTTCCCCATTTCTGGTATTGTGATATTTGGTGAATAACAACTTTGGCTTCACTGTACCCAATGTTCTGATGAATTTTCTGTTTGCCAAAGTACAGAGTCCTACCCTGTTTTGGCTTTCTCTTCCCAGAGCATCTGTTCCAGCCTATAATCGTTTTGATTGTCTCTTTTTTTCTAATGTTTTCCAAGTTCCTATATTTGTGCAATGGTTTGCGTGTACCTACTTGTTGCTCTTTTTTCTTCCTTAATTGATTTTTAACATTTTTCAGTGTATTTTTTATATTATCAAGAATATTTTGAAATTTCAATCTAGCCTTCCAGCATGCTTTCACTTTGCCCTGATTTTTTTTTTTATTGAAAGCTTTAGTAAGCACATATCCTTTCTATTTCACAGTTTAGATCGTCGATAAAGATGTGAACAAAAACACAGGCAGCACATTCATGTTAAATCCATCTAAAGGGTCCTCCTATCTTTTTTCAATAAGCATGAAATTCCATCCAGCTTTACATGTCTCCTGTAATAATCTCAACACAGTTCCTCAGGTTTGCAAGGAAGTTTTACTAAAGGGCAAAGTATGTTATTCTTCGCTTCTCCAAGGCTTAGGATTAGGAAAGTTGGAAATGTAAATTGATTGATGTGACTTTTTCATGACGAAACTGTTATTCAGTCCAATTCCTTTTTTCCCAGATGTTTACATGTAATGCCTTCATTACTTGTTGAAGTATTCTCTAGAGATGGAAACTGGAATAACTAGTTTATTTCTAAACCTCCATTATCTGTCCACATTTTTGTCTTTAATTTAAAACCATTTTTGTAGTCTTCTGACACTTCACTCGTGTTCACAATTTTGCAAAGATGCTTAAAGTTCGCTCTTCACCTCATCCAGATACAAATATCTTAATCTCATCTTATCTCAAAAAAATCAACAAAATCTTCTTTCATCATAAATATACAAGGATGAAGCTCCCTGGGCCCAACCAATTTGAAAACACATAACATATCCTACTACTCTTGTATCAGTGCCTTCCTAGTTATGTTCAATAGAGACTTAAGTCTGAAAGATATTCATACTAGTTATAAGATTGAAGACTGATATTTCTGCTGCATGTGAATTCCAGATTAATGTGAAACAGTTTTTATATAACATTTTAATAGATGCATATAATGATCTTAAGAGCCAAGAATTTAGGATTCTAAGATTTCTAATCCCTGAAGTCCATTTGCATACTACCTTTGGCAAATCGTAGAATCAAAGGTTGGAAAGGACCTACAAGATCATCTAGTCAAACCGTCCTCCCATTACCATTGCTACCACAAGCTACTAAACCACATCTCGCAGCTCCTCATCCAGACACCTCTTGACCAGGAACGGCGACTCCACGACCACAAGCCACTAAACCATGTCTTGTAGCTCCTCATCCAAACGCCTGGACAGCAACTCGACCTCCCTGGGCAGCCATTCCAGTGCATGACCACTCTCTGAGAGAAAAAGTTCTTTCCGTGTGGCTAATCTAAACCTCCTGTGGTGCAACTTGTGGCCATTTCCTCAGGTTCTGTTTGTTGCCTGGGAGAAGAGGCCAAACCCCTCCTCATCACAACCTCCTGTCAGGAAGTTATAGAGTGCAGTGAGCCTCCCCTGAGCCTCCTGTTCTCCAGACTGAGCAATCCCATCTCCCTCAGCTGCCCCTCTTAAGACTTGTGCTCCAGGCCTCTCACCAGTTTTGTTGCCTGTCTCTGGTCACGCTCCAGGGCCTCAACGTCTTTCTTGTAGTGAGGGGCCCAAAACTGAACACAGTACTTAAGCATATAGCATAGCATGCCATACAATCCCAATTGTGCAAAATTTTATGAGCTGTTGGACAGGCTACTCGTGCTGAAGAGGAGTGCTTCTCATACTGATCTTCAGGCACACTACAGGAAGGAGCAGGCTACTGAAAACCTCTCTCAGAGCCTCTGTGGTTCTTACAAGCAAAAATGACCTCTGTATTAGTATGCTGTGTAAATCCTGCCTCCTTTGTTCTCCAAACAGATATAAAAATAAAGCATTATTTCAAAGCCATGACATGCTTGGTTGTTATGTACTCAATTCTCTCACTAGATGCAACGTGGTGATTTTGTGGCTCTTGTTTGGGGAGATGAGGTGTTGTTTTGTTGGGGGGTTTTTTTGTACTGTGCTGAGGGAAAAGTAAATTCCTCTTTACATTTACCGTGTTAGAAATACCTATTGTTTCTGAAGAAAGTGAAAGCTTTATGGGCCATTGAAGAATTCTTACCAGGCTTTGCGCAATGGGTATGCAGTGAAAGTGGATGGCTTTTTCTTCTAGCTCTCATTTGAAATTCTGCTTGGATAGCCCCAGCTCTGGTGCAACCTTAACTGCCACAGGCTATCATTTTTCTTAATGATAAGAAATGATATAATGATAAATAAACAGATAACGTTCTTCTCAAATGAAAATCTTCTCTGAATGGTGCTGCACTGCATACTCATTTTGTGCAGGTTTTGTTCTTTTTCTCGCTCTCTACCTAGGAGCATAACAGCATGAAAGTACCATGCTTTCTTTTAGTGAATGCAGTGTTTTGATGGATTTCTTTTAAACATTGGTATTAACTTGGATGAGGCAAGTGAAATAAACACATTTTGCTCATGAAAGTGGAAAATAACAGCATTTTTGATGGTCCTTATTTCTGCGGGAGTTTCTTTCTGGAAATTCTTAAGGACAGGGTAGATAAATATCTCTTAAAGTATTGCTTGTATAAATTAATCATGTTTATGAAGAGATGGACTATATAAGCTTTAGAGTTCTCTCTCTAATCTGTATTCCTTAACTAAGTGTTGAAGTATGAAAGACAAAGGGGTTTTAGGCATTTTCTGATCGAAGCAGAAAGAGAAAGCTGACAAGCTCAGATCCTAGTTGCCAAGCCAAAGCAAAGCGATGTCACATCAAGCAGTTTTCCCAAGCATGTGGACTTGAGCCCAAACAGCAAATCTAACAGATTCCTTCTAATGTCTCTATGTGTGAGCTTTTCTATTTTGAATTAATTTCTTTCAATAAGCCTGCTGTTACTCCCACATGCATGCACGTGTGGATAGTAGAATAGAATAGGGGCATGGACTGTTCTGATCAGCTTTAATTAGAAAAAGCCTATTATAAAATTGCCTGCAGTTTTGACGCTAGTGATGGAAATTAAGATTTACTATCACTGTCAAAAGAAAAGCTCAGGAGACACGTTTGGTGCCAACAGCTATTTTTCATTCTTCTTTAATAATATTAGCATCAATTTGAAGATAAGCAGTATTTAAATATTCATTCCTAATCTAATATATATGTTTAAATGTTGTCAAAAATCACCACTCAGCAAGAGTAATTTCAACTGTAAAAGCATTCAAAATCCCCTTTACTATCTGTATAATGTTTTTTTTTTTAATGATCTTTACCCAGCCTTTCAGATCTGTGATTAAATGTTTGGGATTAGGAGAGTTGTAACTTGGGATTTTTAGTTTTTCAAAAAATTGTGTATTTTGTGTTATCCTTCATTCAAAGAAAAAAGCAGAGTTCTTGGAGTTTGATAAAGTTCTTTATAGTGTGGGTGAATTTTATAGGTCCTGTGTGCTACAAGTCAATATGCTGTTGAGCTGGGACTTTAAAAAAAAAAAAATAATAATAATAATAATAAAACATTGAAACAACTAATCTGTTATTATATTCAAACAGAAATGCCTAATTTTTTTATTCTAGTTTTTTAGCTTGGTCTTATTCATCATGTTAAATTGATGCTGTTCGTACTGAGAAGCAGTCAAACTGCAAAGTTTGTGAAATGTACACACTCAGAACTGAAATAATAGGGATTTAAGCTTTTTACAAATTCAAGCTACAACACTGAAGTCTAGAAGCCTTGAGTATGTTCCCTGAATTGATGTGAAATGGGATTTAAGGTAGATCAGGAGGATTATTTTGGCCTTCCACTTTCTTTATTCTTGGGATATCACCACCTGGAAATTGCTACTGTAAAATTTCCTGGTGTTGAAGGAACATTACTTGTCAGGCTCACCTGCTTTTTTTTTGTTTTCTTCTTCTTATGATATCATGTTAAATATTCTGTAGTTTTTACATACCTTTTGGCCTTTAAGCAAGACTTTCAGGGACATTTGGTGACTCCTTTTAACGCAACATCTCTTGCTGCCTTAGTCTGGCTGGCCCAACTTTGAAGGCTGATGTGTTCCTATCTGTTCCAGTCCCTGGGATGCTCTGTGGTTATTTGATTGCTTGTGAAGACACCCAGCAAGAAGGTGGGAGTCAATTGGTGGAGCAGTGTTGTAGCTAGGATAGTAGCTAGGATGCCAGTTGTGACAATTTGGTCAATCTTTGTCCGAAATATGGGCTCAGGACTGTTCCCAGTGAGCAGAACAACTGCAGTTATCCTGTGATTAGAGTGAAAGGAGCATTAGGGCCACGAGCTGTCCTGGCTGGCTTCCCCTGCCCTCAGGGCTAGAGAGTAAGCCCTGGCTCTGCTTGGCTTACTGCCATGGGAGTAGCTCTGCTGTCTTGCTGCCATGGTGATAAACTCTGCACTTGGAAGAAGCTGCAGCAGTTTCTGCAAATACACTTGGGGAATTGTAACAAACTGCATGAGACAAAGGTCATCGTAGCAAGAGATTAGATGTCCTGATGAGGAAAGGGCATAAAGCAGTGTCCCAGGTCCAAATGCCTCTTTGGCACTTCTTAGTTTTTCTCACCACTATGACAAGGCAGTATTTTAACGTTTCTCTATTAAATCCTACTGTGCACATGACTACAGCTTTGCTTTTGGGTACCCAAATGCACTTGCTTCTAATTCTTGTTTATACGTTACCACGATTATACCTAGCAGAAAAGTAAGCACATATTGCATTTATTTCAGGAGTAGGTGTTGTGAATGTTTGAAGAGGGTTTTCTTATGCTACATTCTTATAAGATTTTAGATAATATATTGGCACAGATTTAAATATGTACTTGGAAGCTATAAAAATGTTTAACATGCATTATATTTAAAACACACGTATAACCTACATTTATTCAGTGTTAGGTAAAGGAATACATTTCTCACTGAATTTCAGAAAATTTCTTTCTGTCTCACTGAGTGAGTTGTTTTACTGTGTTACTGATGAGTGTTTCATTTCTTCTGTACAAACATCTGATTTGTTCTGACAAGTGTGAGTGTGGTTCTCCTGGGATGCACACTCAAGTGGAAGTTTTGGAAAATCACTTTAGGAAAAAAAAAAAAGAAAAAAAAAAGGAAAAAAATGGTGGGCCCTTCTCTTTATGTGCATGTGGTACCCTGAAATTTATTACCTCTTAAATGCAAAAAAAAAAAAAAAAAAACAAACATGGAAATACTGTGAAGTTGTTTTTCAGGAAGAAATATGAGGTTGCACTTTCTCTGTTTCCTATTTCTTTATAAAGCTTTTTTTTGAATAAAAGTTCATGTACAGGGTTGATAGAAATTAAGAAAACTATGGTAAAATGTTAGAGTTTTTTAAATTATTATTTAAATATATTTGAGATTGTGCAAATTTTCTGTAGTAGAAAAATACACAGTATATTTGAACAATAGGTTTCAGAATAAAGTAATCTTTCTATTCATGCAACTGTGTAAATTTCATGTCAGGAAATTCTTTAGGTTTCACGTTTATCTAGCGCTGTACTCGTATCCATTTAGTGCTGCAAGATTTCATATTGTAGAGTAAGGCTATGCTGTGTTTTGCCAGCAATCTCCAATTGTTTTGTTGACTCCTCTCTAGTGTTCATGAGTTTTCTTTCTTTGTATCCTGAGTGCTGCAGGGCAAGGACTGGCCAAAGTGTCTCAGTTGCTGCAACAGTTTTTACAATGTCAGTTGCTTTCTGTAGCAATAAAAAAGGACTTTGCTCTTCATTCTCGCAATGACATGTTTTATTTCAGCTAAACACAACAAAACTCTCAAGATTTTGATTGCCATCCTGAAGTGTGTATTATGTTGTGATGTGCAATCAGAAAGTATATAGTTAATGTGAGAACCATTATTGTAATGCATAATGCTTTTTTTAAAATGCTTTTCTTGTGGTGCCAACAGAAGACAAGTTTAAATTATGAATATTAGTTATGACATGAATTATTTAATGATGCCTGAGTGATATATGCTATATCTCAAGGTGATAATCTCAAGGATGGCTTTGAGGATATTTTCATCCTGAGGTGTGTTTCATATTTACAGCTATGGCAGTAAGGTCTTCAAAGGTTTCTACATTTTTATTCAAAAGCTTTAGAGTCTCAAGTCATTGACTGGAATGTGCTCACTCTGTTAAAACTTTTTTAATCTTAATCTCTTTCAGTCCCAGCAAAGATGCATTGTGATCTTTGCACTGGTATGCTGCTTTGCAATTCTCGTTGCACTGATATTTTCGGCAGTGGATATTATGGGAGAAGATGAGGATGGACTCTCGGAGAAGAACTGTCAAAATAACTGTCGGTAAGAGGTAACAAACAAAACTTCTCTTTTGGGGTGGATAAGAACAGGTATGAACTATTTGATGGTATGCCATAGTTCGGTGGTGTAGTTGGTAAGAGTAGATAACATCCAGTGTAATGCTTTCTTGCTTTAAATTTCTTATTTTTGAGGCTTGTTTGACAAAATACAGCACATTTCTTGCAGTTGTGTTTTGTGGTATGTTTTGAGCAAGGTCTTCCTGTTCAGTTATTTTGTGTTCCTGAGTCAAAATGTATTGCATTTCAATAAATGAGGCCTGAGGTAGCTCATACTGCTCTCAATTTTACTGCATCTTTCTTTCATCAAGACTTTTTTTTTTCTTTCAGGGAAGGTCACTGATTGCTTTTGACCTGAGACTGCTCCTTTTATATAACCTATTACTGCTCTTGCACACCCCTAATGTATGTGGTGTCTTACTCAGAAACTGTGAGAAAAATAGGGATACAGACAGAAAGACTAGAGTATTGTCTGTATTGAGGCTCAAGGGAGATCTTATAATCTTATCAGTCTCTCCAACTCTGTGAAATGAGGTTGTAGCAAGATGGGGGTTGGCCTCTTCTCTCATGTAACAGTGATGAAAGGTAACGGCCTCAAGCTGTGCTCGAGGAGGTTCAGGTTGGATTTTAGGGAAAATTTGTTCTCATAAGACATGTGCAGAATCTACTCAGCTACCAATGGCTGGGCCTGTGGGAAGCTGGAGGTTGTTTGTATTTATTAGAATAATCTAATGAAATTTTATTGTTTGTTGGAGCCTTTTCTCATCATTTCTGCAAGTTGTACATTTGGTGTTTGACCTCTTTGCGAACAGAAACCTGTTCACACCATGCTTTCATTTTTCTAGCACTGGCTCTGTTGTTGGTTGCTGTTGTTTTTTTTTTTTTTCCCCTTGTAAAATGACTTGGCCTGTTCACTTTGTACACTCACAGTTCTGGATGGCCTTCTAATACTTGTCTGAATTTTCTGGAGTTCAGTTAGCTTTTCCTTGTCAGGGCATGAGATATTCTCTACTGTGAGTTATTGCCTTCCAAAATTTTTGAAGACAACTGTATGTGTCACCTCTACACCCACTCCTCTATGTGGGAATCTTTGACAGAACTAGGTCAGATGAGAGGAAAGTCTTTCTGCTCAGTTGCTTCAGTGCACTGCACATGACTTCAATTATAGACCATGCTTTCATTGTAGTTTCATAATGTAATAGTTCCCAATTTTGTCCCTAGGCTTAGCCATGAAAGACCTTGATCTTCTCTTTGTACTTTTCAAATGGAAAAAAAATTAAGAGTGGGAGCAGTGTACAGTGTCATGGTAAACTGGGGTATTGTTTATTCCATGACTAAGGGAAGAAATGCTTTTTATGGGACACAGCAATCTCCCTTTCCAAAAATGCTCATCTTTGCTCAGTTCTTTGATGGTTGGCATATGTAATTCTTGTCTCTTTGGACTGTGAAAGTAGAATCTGGGAGTAAAACTTCACACTGATGTTAACCATTAGAGTTGGTGAAACTGTTCTGCATTTACAGCGATAAAAGTGATCGCAGCTCTATTTTAAGATGCCTTTCAAAGAGAGATTCAAGTGCGTGATCTAGCTACTAATACTTGAACCATAACACTGTATAAACCATCTCTAATAACAGCTATTGCAATATCAAAGTGCTGGTATCTGCTACCTACTAACATTGAACCCTCCTTTGCGCGATGGAAATCAGGCTCCTTTATGTGTTAAATATATTGCAGACTTAACTGAAGTGCTGTGAGATCAGTTGCTGTGAGGCATATATTTAGTACTTTAGTACTATTTAGTAAGCACTTTTAATAAGTAAGACAAGAATTATTGAATTCTTATATTTCTGCTGTGTGAGTACTTTGACTGAAATTCAGGAACAGGCGCTTACATTTGCAGGATTGCTGAGACATTTGGCAATAGAATGTCATTTTTTAAGATGAAACTGTTATCAAATACAAGTTTTATGCCTGTGAGTCTAGATTTATTTTTATTTGTGAATAAACTTGATGGGAAATGTGCCGTTGAATTGACAAGAACTTCGATGGTGGTTTGTTAAACACTTTCTTCTACTGAAAATCAACTCCATTTTGGTGTTTGGATTCTACAGGAAAATATATTTAAAATAGAACTGTGGTCTAGAATAGTTCTATAATTAGAAATAAAAAAGGCAGAGATAGAAAACTGAATGAAGTAAAATGAAGCCATTTCTAGAAAGCCGTTTTTTTTCCTAGGTTGAGAGAGAAATCGTTATACTTTAAGTAGTATTTTCCAGTAAGCCTCTATATCATCTTTTTGTTACTATGATTGTATTGTTGTTCATGAATATGAATAAAACCTTTCTGATGAGATTACTGTAGTTCAGCATGAGGTTCCTCATTTGTTAATTCCTAAATTCCTTGTACATAATGAATGCTTACTGGATTTGTTGTCAAAAAAAAAAAAACAAAAAAAACAAAAAACAAAAAAACAAACAAAAAAAACCTTCCTCTTTACCACCGTATTTATTTTTCTTGGGAACTTTGTAGCAAAAATTTGGCAGGGAAGTGGAAAAGCAGACTTTATTGCATGTCTTTGCTAATTGCTGAAGGATTTGTTGCCATCTATTTAAGAGGGTACATAGGAAATATTTTTGTTTCTTTAAAAATTACTATGCTTGGACTATTGATTATGATTTGTAACCTTTGAACTTCTTGCTAAAAAGCTGAGTCTTTAATCATGAACTCTAAAAAGCGTTTTGCTTACAGACGGTTTGTGTCTCTCACAATGTGAAGCCAGGTGCCTGGAGGCCACAAACCATTTTCTGTTTTGTTAGTTACAGAGGCAGGCAAACAATTTGATGTATTCAAGCAGAACTTGAATGTTCCATATTTAACTAAGAAATGAATGAAATTCTTTCTTTTTTTTTTTTTTTTCCTTTTCTTTTCTTTTCTTTTCTTTTCTTTTCTTTTCTTTTCTTTTCT